>NW_027270924.1:3690000-4017500 GCF_040938485.1 Diadema antillarum | reverse complement strand
CCTTAATTCCTGCAGCGATCGCTACTCAGCTAGTTAGATCTGCTTTCAGTTGAGTTCTCACGAAAGAGGGCAGTACGAGTGAATTGTTTTGAGTTCAGTACGTGTAACCATGGTAACATAAAAACTGTATCCTATACAGTTCTGCATTACTCATTGATTTCCTGTCCTGTCCACATAGGCATATGTGTGAAATTTGTACACAATACACTGATACATCTTATTCGTACAGAAAGGATTAAGTACATAGGTCTATATGGCAGAATGTCGATAGAAGAAGGAAAAACCAGCTAAAATGAATATGAACATTACCAGAAAGATTCTGAAAACTGACTTGTACTATGCAGCACAATCTGGACGACTTTTTTTTTGTTGTCTCAGTGTAAAGTGCAAACAACAGACGACCGAGTAATACGACAATGGAAGGAATCTCCCGCAGTAGAAGATACTGGGACGAGTATCTCCTTGCCAACTCTCCTGCAAGAAAACCAAATGAGAGGAGGTTATACGGAGTGCAATCTTTTTTACCATGGAAATGTCACAATGCCAAAGAAGAGGGATCGAAATGCACAAGCCCAAGACCATCTCTCGACGGAATGGGGAGTGTTCCCTCGAGCCTTGTTATCAATGGAATATCGGGGATTCAGCGGCGGATTCGACCAAATCAAATGATTTCCAAACACGAATCTGTCATCTCCCCAACCCAACACATTAATGCCGCGCTAAGTTAGGACCACTTCAATATCCCTATTATTCGGTGAGAACATACGAGGATGGACATTCGATCTGCCTTTCTCTTTCCAACCTACTTGCCTTCCAAAAAATCATTCTTCTCTTGCTTGCGTCTTCTCCTTCTATTTTTCACAAGGCATTTTGGTCCATGATGGCACGTGCTGTAGTTTTTTCCCCCTTTTTTTCTTTTTTTTTCTCTTTCTTTTTCCCTTCCCAATTATTTTCATGTCAGTTGACATCGTTTCGTTTTATTTTGTTTTATAAATCATTGCTGTCTTGTGTATTTTCTGAGGGTCCCATATCGTACAAGCTCTGCTTCTTAGTGAGACCCTCCACTTACATCCTCATCATTAGTTGACTTGTATTACACGCTTTATGTATATATTGACAAAGATATAATTGCGTTTTTCTTCATCTGCTTCTCATTTTCATATGTACTTTGTCAAATCACATTCTGCAATTATTACAAATATCCTGTACATACGCAATGTATATAATTTCTTTGTTTATTTGATGGAAGTGAAAGTAAATTTGAATCTTGAATCTTGAATCTTGGTTATACGACTATACCATAACATTAATTGAAGAAAAAACAACAAATTGTCTTTCAAACTTTTGATTTTTATTCAGCAGGTTTGTTTGGGGAAAAGATTGACAGCAGGAGAAAAAAAAACGTTGCGACTTGATTAACAATATTTCATCCAAGTGAGGCAGATCTAAGAGGTGATTGAGAAGTGATACGCGCCTCAACTTCTTTTATGTTTCGCACGATTCTCTTCCTCGACGGCATTCTTTGTTTGCATTATCTTAGTCTTTATTGGTTATTGTGGAGATGAACTGCTGACGTGTTTGCTGTATCAAGCGATGATGCAAGGTATTTTACTTCATTAGATACTCGGTATGTCACGTGACGGTAAGATGACGTGCTATGTTACTTCTTTGCTGATACTGTATAAGCTGTTATTTTCGCGAGGGTTTAATTTTCGCGAATTTCGCGAATCACAGTTGGATCGCGAATTTAACAACACGCGAATATGACTCCATGCGCTGTGTTAATAGAGCATTAAGTTAAGCGTCGGTGTTGATTCGCGAAAACAACATCTCGCGAAAATGTCTATGACCTCGTCACACGCGAAAATATCTGTACGCGAAAATAACAGCGTATACAGAGTATGGAACGAGATGCGGTGAAGACAGGTCGTACGAACAGCTGTTGGATTGATCGTGTTGTTGTTGCTTATTGTCGTGAGGTGGCGAGAATCGTCGATACAAAATGATGCAGAGACATCAGACAAATGCTGCAAAAATATCAAGAAAGAGAGCTTGTGGGATCAATTTATAAGAATCTCTCAATAAAAACTTTCTCACTAAAACAATATACGTTGTTAGAATGGTACAAAAACTTTGATCCCCTCCCCTCAATTCTCAACTCTTAAATCTTGTCGCTCAGAATATCCCGAGTTGCAAGGCGTGACCTCAACCATTGTCAACAGAATTCCTAAACCGTCGAGACTATAGCTAATACATGAAAGTGTGCTCATTTTGACGCGAAATATCTGTCTGTGTCAGCAAAAATAGGGCTTGCCTGCGTAGAATAGCTACTGTTACCTCATGAAATGTTTGCCAACTGCGGAGAAAGGCGAAAGTATCGCGATATTGCGCAGCATAAGAAATATAAGAGGGATGAAAGGAGAGATTGTCCCAAGTATAGGCGGCAATGATTAGATGTTTTATTATGATTACCACTCGTCTCAGATGACAAATTCGAGTTGCCCCGGGGACTCTTTTCCCAACCAGTGGCTGATTACAGATAGATGAATATCTATAAAATCTATGATATATATATATATATATATATATATATATATATATATATATATATATATATATATAAATATATATATATATATATATATATATATATATATATATATATATGTATATATATATGTATATGTATATATATAATTTATTATATAGTGCGAGAAGCGGTTCAGACCTTGTAAACAACCAGTGTAGCTCCTTCATTACTTATTCAGTGCGAGAAGATAAGGGCAGCCATGTTAATACCAGTGAGTCATTTTGTGTATCACTTCACAGCCCTGGTAAAGTTAAACTACATGTACGTTGAACTAGCTACGTCCGTGAATGCCCTTATCTTCTCGCACTGTGTGTGTGTATATATATATATATATATATATATATATATATATATATATATATATATATAGAGAGAGAGAGAGAGAGAGAGAGAGAGAGAGAGGAGAGAGAGAAACATATATGTTATCTTATGTTTATATGGTATTTTGTGACGCATCTTGAAAAATAACTTGCTTACTTTACGTGTCGTCTGCAAAATAAATCTCGTCAATATCTTGACAAGATCCTATGGACAAATACATTGAACTGGCTTCTCTCACGGAAAGAGAGGGTCAGAGAGAAAGAGGAAGAAAGAGAGGGAGAGAGAGAGAGAGAGATTATTAACGTCTTCTTGTTTATCAAAATGTCATTAAAGCCCAATATATGTGATTCTTCAAATGGGGGTTACTACTAATATAAAACTGATCCGATCATGCTGTCAGCTACCATACATCGCTCTTGAACGTATATGTTTTGCAAACAAACTAATACATGATTGTATAACATTTTACGGACGAAGAAATGTACATAAAGTTTTATGTAATGTAGACAATGGCGGATAACACAGAAATCAAGTTAATACGACTGTTCACAGACAAATAATGACAGACTGGCAAAGGACTAATAAAGAACAAAAAGATATAATGTACAAAAGGGTGATGAGATTTGAGATGGATTGAAATAAATACGGGAAATTTGAGAGCTAAATCATCGATTTGTCGAAATTGATGTAAAATGCTGCAATTTTGCCTGTGGCATAACTGCAGTGACTTGCACGCACATTACTATAACACTTGTGTAAAATATCATTCTTGTTGTAAAAAGGAATTGGAATGCTTGCTAAAATATTGTGTAATGATGCCTGTACATGATACGCATTACTCTAATAACAAAGGGACACAAATAGAGTGACACACTTGAGTTACTGTTTAGGAGTGCATATATAAATCTTTGAGTGATTAAGACGCCATTTTAAAGTTAATTGCATACCCGCGTAATAACGCCGTTTCCGTTTTTGTTTTTGTTTTTTCCCCCAAGCCATTATAGGTTTAGAGTGTCTTCTTCACGTCTTGCATTCTGTAATGGGAAAATCATCTTTAATCTTGGGCCGATATCATAATTGCTGGATCGCTGATTATCTGAACCCTCTACCAGTGAGGCGGAAGATAACTTTATTTCTTCTCTTGTGAAATATTGATAGAAGACACGGGGAACGATGTAGGGATGTCCTGGAGATTGAGATGGCAGACCAATCACCGGGGTTGCCATGGTGAGACGGGTAAGTCCCTGGAGATCAAATCGGAGGGAATTTTACAACTATACCATTGGGAAAGGAGTTAATGAGGTTAATAGAAGATTAGGATTTTGCTCATCAGAGCTCGGTATCAATATTAACCAGAGTAAAACAGTTTCCTCCCCTATGGATCGGGTCAACTGAGAACTGTGTCAGAAAAGAAAGAACTTATGAAATTTGTGTCTTAATTGATGCTTGATTTCGTAAGCAGGAGGTTAGAGCTTTAAGGGAAACAATCGAGTTTGTAAGTTTGTTCGAAACTTGTGGGATGTTCGCTGTGATGACGGCATTCAATAATGGCAGAATGGGAGTGACGACATACGCAGAAGAAAGGTAGGTTTATAAACTCAAGAGACAACCGGAAAATGACTCAGTATTACTTTTGCTCCCATTAAGGAATTTTAAATAATCTTCTGAGTTTGGGTTTTGATGTATCATTCCTCTGCTTGCCACATTAATTTCCAGTCTATAGGTAGGCTCTTTGTGTGTGGAATTTTTGCACATCTGACTCATTGGCACACACAAAAAAAGTGTTAAAAGTACTTGTTTGATTAGGACTGATTGCCATATTAACACGCATGTCAGCGAAAATGCTACAAATTAACAAAGACTATCCTAATGCCAAACGGTTGACACAAGAAAATATTCATCAAACATCAAATGAACAGGGTCTAACTTGGAGCATTTGTGCCGATACTGAGGATTTGTTTTGATTTGTGATGATATCCTTACCGCAAGAATATTTTCTGTCTTATAAATGATGAGGTCGCGGCCTAAAGCAGTAAAAGCTAACACGCCGCATAGATCCATGAAGGACGTGACACGGTTTCTTTAAATAGAACACACAAACCTTGCACGAGAGGGGGACGAAAATAGCGTCAATTAGCACCAAAAATACAGTCCAGACGGAAAAAAAAACCCGAAAATAATAATCAAAACAAATGCTGCAAGTGAGATGGGCTGGCCGCGGCACTGCCTACGAGACTTCTGTCGAGTAATTTCGCAGTTTAGAGCTTGTCATTGTTTTAAAGCGGCATTCCGTTTATCGAGGGCTTGCGCGATATGAGTTTCTCTTAGCTGCGCCGTCACTGCTCAGTCAGAGAGGGTTCATCTTACGTAGATGAGAAATTAAGTTACTGTCTGTTCTTGAAATCAATGTATTTTGAAGGGAGCGCAGCACCCAACTTGCCCCTGTGTGAATATTATGCGTTCGTGCGTCATATAGAGTTCATTTATGTGTTGCAAAAAGGTGGTTCTGCAGAGAACACAATTATCTTTTTCTTTTCTTTTCTTTTTTTTTTTTTTTTTTTTTTTTGCTCATGCGTGAATGCACGTACGCATTTATGAGGGAAAGGTAATTTTGTGTCTTGCATCACAGTGAAGCATCGTCAGTTTCTGGTCTGTCATATCAATTTTCTTCATTCTTTTTTTTTTTCTTGTATAGTTTCACTACCAATTATTCTTCCCCCCCCCCCCCCCATCCCCCCAATACTTTCTGATCTAGAGTATGCGTGCTATTATAGAACAGGAAAGCCAATCAAAGTTTCATTATTATCCTGTCGCATTGACTGCTAATCCAGTAACTTTAAAAGACGGAAACACAAATCATGACGAGTGCATTTCCTTCATGTTCAAAAAGTGGAGGCGGCGACATCGACAGTGACTGTCAATTATTGAATAGAGAATGAAAACCCCCCAAACACCATCCATCTATTCCATCATGCGATATGAAAGCTGACCGCGGGACAGTGATCATGAGATTAAAACAAACAGACAAACAAACAAACAAACGAACAAACAAACAAACAACAACAACAAGCAAAAGAGCTTATGTCTGACTTACATCTGTTATTGGCCCATGTGAGACAGAGCTTATTCTGATTAAGACTTTTTTGCCCCACATGAATGGTTATAGATGGTAATAAGCTATTCTACGGGGATCAATTTCGTATAATCTTTGAAGTGATCGTCACGAGGAACGTGAGCTCGTCGAAGGTTGTAAAAGAAGTGCTAACTGAAGAAGTTGCAAAGAAAGGAAAGGAAGAGAGGACGGAACTCGAAAGAGGAAACAAGAAATATAAAAATTGCAAGAGAGGGGTGAAATTCTCTTGTGCCTGAATGCGTCTTTAAGCCTGAGCGCAAGGGCGGATCTTCCCGCGTCGCCGGGAGATAGGGGCTGTCGCGAGGATGGCGTGAAGTGTCCGCCACGCACCGCGGCACCAACGACACGGATCCCTACGCCCATTGACGTCAAGATAACGCTCTCCTGCCCGACCGATACATAGCTTATACTCCTTTTCGTCTTTTCCTCATTTTCCCATGTTTTCTTCTTCTTCTTCTACATTTCTTTCTCACCCTCTCTCCTCTCTCTCCCTCTTTCTCTCAATAATATAAATCCCAACTGACATTTGGTATACACTTTTGCCATCAAATTAACAATGCTTTGTTGACTTCTGACGGTTGTTAATGTTGTTATTTCCTGCATGGAGCATTGGCTCAAAGGTCGGAAGAGTGCATGCAATAACCAACAGATATAACATTTCCTCCCTAATCACGAATCAAATGATTTACGTCTCCATTGGTTCGGAAAAGAAGTATACAATATGCTACCAAGAAGACACCTAATCCATGTATTATATCTTTTGTTCAAATATGGATTTGTTGAAGAAAAAAAAAAACAACCCGCAAAACTAACTACGACAGAAAGTGGATTTTGTGTGTGTGTGTGTGTGTGTGTGTGTGTGTGTGTGTGTGTGTGTGTGCGTGTGTGTGTGTGTGTGTGTTTGTTTGTTTATGGTTCCTCAATTAAAATTTTCCTGTTAGGATCACGCGGTTTGATTATAAACTGAATATTTTCACGGCCATATTCTTGCTGGAAAGTGTCAAGACTTATGTGGGACCATAGAGACAGATACGGGCAAACGGTAGGCCCGAGATTCGATAGTTACTATTTTGGTCCTAACGTGGTCATCTTCTCCAAATTCTGTGAGCCAATACAGGAAAAGATAAAGTAAGTTCAAATGACGAAGGAAAGAGGAAAACAAGGTTTTACTTGGTTGTCGATATGGGCCATAATTGTACATGAAGGTTTAGATTAAGTAAAATAAGGACACCAGAAAAAAACTGACTGAGAAACGTCGCATGACTTTAGTTTAGATCCAATTTTCTGATTCATAAGAATTTTTGGAGATAACCAATCAATCGCAATTATAAATCTAACTTTGGTAAGCTGTAGGCAGCAATTAAGAAATTTTTGATGAAATGATACCGAAATAAAGCTCTGCGTATCAAATATTTCATTTTGAACATTTAGGACATTTTTGTTGACTTGTTGACATCAGAATGCATTTCTGAAATCCAGAGAGTGTAGATGTTTAAGGTTTTATATGTGATGTAATTGTGTCACTCCGCATCATGAGGTACGCGATATCCTCGAGTATACTGGTTCAATCTTCCTCATCATTATGTCTCTACGCTAGGTAGTTATCGTAGCCGTTAGTCACTTTGAAGTGCTGTTTCTTTTTCCTGAGGGTGTTTCTGTTACGGGAAATCTGCTCATGCTTTTTGTGCAGTCATCATTGCGAAGTTAGATGATTTACCTTCATGTTCGAGTATCCGGTCCTTTAAAGGGATGGTATACAGTACTGGTGGAGATGAAGATTGAGCTTTTAAGTTTATGCGAGAAAGTAAAAAATCACCAATTAAATGTTACAGAGCATACCATTCTAAGAGGAATCCGAGCTTATTTGATGAAAATCAATCCAAAAACAGAGTAAAACACAGCGATCCTAACAAAAGTGCGTTCCATCTTTTATCATTATCTCTTTGTTTTGGATATCTCAGCCATTTCAAAACCAATTTTCATCAAATAAACGTCGAATTCCTTTTGAAATAAATGCTCTTTCATATTTTCAAAAGATGTTTCTCATTATCTCACCAAAAAGTTACAAACCTGTAGCCAGGTCTCAGCCAAAACTATATCCCTTTAAGGCAGTTGATACTGAAAACTAACTGACAAAAGAACTCCCTGCCAGCCCCCAGCAGCAGTTCGATATCTCTCTTGCTAGAGGCTTGTTACACGTCATCTACAAGATGTCCAAGAAGAGAGTGATGTGTCGTGTTTTGATTGACACGAGCGAATTCAAGTGCACAGGGGCATCTTCGCTTTGGCGCCTTGAGTATGAGTGTACGGCGTGTGACCTCGTCAATGAAACAGCCGTCCTTCATAGGGGGCACATTGCGGATGACGTCACAGGCAACTCGGGGGGATTCTCTGTGACGTAACCTGTTTGCTGACGGCGTGGCAGGTTCGAGTTGGCAACAACTCGGTCAATACTGCTGTTTGTCCTCCGCGAGCACTGCGGGGGTTAAACGGGTTTCATCGCCAAAGGGGTCATCCCCTCAATCCCCCACTGCTCAGAGCAATATGTCGCTGTGAAATTCTCCTCTTACCAGACCTATTGCACCACTTTTTTATTCATAGCGCATCAACGGCCTAACACAGGTCAAATTTCGATCCTAGCGCACAGCACTTGAAGCAATGCACAACATAAAGAAGAAGTAGAAATTTGTGTTCATGAGGAATAAACACTGTTTGACTGCCAGTCGTGTTGATAGGATTTGAACGTCATGAGCAACACCGACTGTGATTAATTCTGAACATATGCTTGCATCTGCCCATCACGACATGTGAAATATCTGGACAATTCAATTCGATTCAAATCAATTCAATTAATTTCATTTTAATTCAACTTAATTCAATTCAATTCAATACATTTCATTTCATTTCAATTCCAATTCAATCAAATTCAATTATTTCCATCAATAAAAGGAAATACATAATGCAAAGTGATACATTTATCAATTAAACCCCTAAACAATTTGAAAGAAAAAAATCATTGCGTATAATACAAACGATGTACGAATGATAACATAGCAAAATATAGAAATTTGAATTTTCTTTTGAGTGGTCATTTTCCATTTTTCTGTATTTCCTAATTCTTCCCATCTACCACTCTCTTCTTTTCTTTTCTAATTGCTCTCTCTCTCTCTCACTCAGCCTTCCTTGAATTTTTCCCGGTCGATTACGATACGTTCGTAAATTATAGGTATATGTAAACTAAACAGGATAAAATGCTCAAAGTTACTGTGTCTTCTAATTACAGAATATCCATACAGGGGCAAAATCTAATTCGCACAATTTATTGAACATCTCAGAAATATGTTTGTATGTACGTACGCATGTATGTATGCCATATAAATCGCTCAGATGAATTCAATCTGTCAGTTTATCGCAACTCTGATATATGATTCGTATCGTGTGTTTATATATTCTGCCAGACATTCTGTAAATATTGCCACATGGTCTTACGGTCTTGCTTTTTTATCTGTCTGTCACGAGATGATGTATTAAGTCAACATGGGCAATGATGGATTGTATTTGGTTGGCACGGGTTTAAGTCTGTTAGGAAAAATTACTCGAATGATCGCTCGCTTCTCTTTATGTTAACCCTGGACTGATTTTATAACATGATATTTACATGGCAGAGAATTCAGTGGGCAAATAAACACTTGCAAACGATCCAATCTGTAAAGATTTGACACGAAAAATGAACCAAATTGCACATAGGCTTTGCTATCTCTTTATCTTGTATAGAGTAAACAGAAGAGTAGGACGCGTCCACTTTGCACATGATCAAGCAGTTAAATGCTGAAAAAGTTTTCTCAAATACACAAAACGCCACACCTTCAAAGATCGATCAGTGCATGTCTTTTTATTTTGAATTTGTTTATACGTACAACCAAACCCAACTATGGATCATTTTGTTTGTCTCTTTGTCTGTTTATTTGTTTTTCATAAAGGATTGTTCTCCATATCCGATAGGGCGAGAATTCTCAAAACAAGTTGGAGTGCATGAACCATTCAGAACCGGAAGGCGACATGTTCCTCTCAATCTCAGCCTAGACTTATGCATTTCACCAATTCATGTTGGAACGGTCCCTACAAGGATTACAACATGTTATGAGACTTCGAGTGAAGAATGTAAATCCGGGTGCATATTGTATGAGGAATCCAAGGCTTGCCCCAAGGGGTACACGTCACGAGTCCAACACCCACGAGTCATACAGCCCACGAGCTCGACACCAGGCAAATAAGGCCCACGAGACCAACATTTCATTACGGGGCTTAATGTGTCCGTCTCGTGGGCTTTTTTACCTAGTGTCGGACACATGGGACTTGTTTGCCTATTGTCGGACTCATGGGCCTTATTTACCTAGTGTCGAGCTCATAGGCTGTATGACTCGTGGGGTGTACAACTCATGGACTTTTTTTTCAATGTCGAAGCTCGTGTGCCGTATGACTCGTGGGTGTCGGGCTTGTGGGATGACCCCATCAGCAAATTGCAACCTTGACGTCCTTCAACAAAGGGCTGAAGAGGAAGTCAACTTGTATACTCCAGAAAGAAAGAAAAATTACACTCGATGTTCGTCACTTCCGAGCCCCCACGCCCTCCACACACGTACGCACACACTAACAGAGACACAAGCACACACAAACACACACAAATCGCGAACGAATGGTTTCTGTTTCACTATACATAGCAATATTAATTCATACTTGATGCTTTCAAGGTTGATAAGCCTTACTTTGCACGCGAAACAAAATTGCAGCTACCTCCGTTCGATGGGAGTGCAATTTTCTGACAAAACTACAACGATATTAAAACCAAATATTTCTTTTTTGAAGTCCATAAATATCATCTTTTTTATTGTTGCAGCCTCAAAAGAAAGAAGATGCATACATGTATATCATACACAGGTAACGAGAAATTATTGTACACATAAAGAAAAAATAACTTAACGTCATAATGTCACTCATAACACCATCATTACGAAGTCATAAATACGACCGTGTGAATTGACATAATATTTTTTGAAAGTCGCACTGATCAACTTATATCAACGGACCACCAGCAATATCGCTCTGCGCCGAAAAATCACTAAAGGCTTAGGAAATGACGACTTTACAAGTATATCGTGACCGCTGAGGTACGAAACAGTGAGTACAATGTATGTTTACACAACCTTTATATCATAACACCAGCAACAGCAAAAACATGTCTAGTGAGAAATATAAGATAGAAGGAACGACTAACAGAAACCAGGTTGAATTTGGAAAAATGCTTATAATCATCTTCCTTTTCAAATGATAATAACAACGATTCCTTTTTTTTTGTGAATGTACGAACTTGCTTTCTGACGGTATGCCATGCTTTCATGCAAAATCACCTCACATGCAACACGTTTTATTTTGCACCGACTTTTCTGACTGAAGAGCTTGGGACCAGTATGGTATATAAAATATATGTTTTTATTCGCTGGTATAAGAACTGAAGAAGGTGAGATGTCTTATTTGAAGCTGGACTGTACGCAGCAGTGCAAGCGTCTCCTGCCATGCCTCCTCCCCCGTCGTTTTGAGAGGATACATAGACCCACACCCGTACTTTTGCAGGGGGTCATATGCATGCCACACACTTTTATAAGTGTAATAGAAATATGACGACAGATTATGTTGAATAAGAATAGGCCTCTATATGAAGATACAAAGCATTGTGAAAATTGAGCACATTGGTGTATAGGGCCTACATCTCCTTACCCTTGTGAAGGAACTTTCCTGCCCACGAAATTTACCGAAGAGTACTTAAGTCACTACTACTGTTGTGCCATCTACTGTTGATCATTATTCTCTCTAGAATTTGTTTGTGCGCGTGTTTGTTTGTCTGTTTGTTTGTCTCTCTGTCCCTCTGTCCCTCTTTAATATTAGTAGAGTTTGCGGATATCAAGGAGGGAGCAGAAAAGTAAATCATGTAAGTGTTCAGAGATACATGACGTACATTCAGACCGGGCTGATGTTGGTTTTATGATGCGAATAAAACTCGGTTAAAACGCGCACATGTCACTCCCTTGCAGACGGTGGAATCGTTGCTGATAAGAGCGGCCCATAAAGAGAGCGTAAAGAAAGTGGAGCATCTCCCCCCTCCCATTTATCACGCAATATGATTGCGAATTGATTGATAGAAGTGTGAAGTATGCTGGATCCCTCCCTCCCCCCCCCCCCCATTAGATATAAATTGAACAGTCTGCCTGCACGGAGATGCGATCATATAGATGGATCTGTACCCCGAATTGCCGAATTACTGATTTCAAACAGGTATTAATTGTGGTCATAATTTTACGCTAAGATTTCGAAGCTCTGGATTGTATTTCAATTTCTATTCAATTTCAGATTCCAAATTCCAAATTCCAAATCTCAGATCTCAAATTTCAATTTCGATTTCAAATTTCAGATTCCAAATTCAATTGTATACCCTATACCCTACCTTTTCTAGGAGTACATGGGATGAATAAGACAATGACGCCCATTTGCAATGCAGTGCCTTATTTGGAAATAAAATCCAAAATGATTGCCAAATTAATATCAAACTTGTAAAATTCCAGGGATTCCAATGAGATGTCGAAAGGGAAATCTACCATTAACACGCACGTGGATTGACAAAAAAAAAAGTGCACCGAGGATAAAGAATAATTTCAAACCTATAACTGTAAACTATGGTCACGTGGCAAAGATATGTGTAACAGTGTAACGACATAAATAATGATTGTAGATGTATCATTCTATTCAGGAGACGACAGCATTATAAAATTTATTTCGTCATTCTATATGCCACAAAAACAGACATACCATTAAATAAATATCTTTAGCCATGAGGAGAATATCAATGATTTGTTTTGTTGTTTGTATTTCAGTTCATGGTTAGGCATGTTAGGACAGATGGTAAACTTTGGTGTCAAATTGAAGAAAATACATTAAAAGTCAGGAGTGTGTCCATGTCGAGTTGCGCTATACATACCGTACATCGGAACAAACTTTTACTGACAAATATTAAACAAAATTTAAAGAAAAGGTCTGAAATACAAGGCTCTAGACTGAAAGACATGGATCTATTTCAAAAAACTAAAGTTACCACTCTACTCTGTAAATAATGGTAACATAAAGGCACAACACTGGTAACAATATGTACATATCATGAATATATATTAGTCTTTATACAGGACACGGTTTCTCCGACATTTTTCTGACAACAGTGTAGAAACATAAATACAGCTTGTCTTTTTTGCCACCTATGTAGCAAAGGTTAATGAACTTTGCACCACGGCTTATTTTCGTGAACACAACAAAATAGAGTAAACTAAAAATTTTTCTCATAATGTGCGTCTGCCTATATACTCAACAATTATTCTTCTCATGATCTCGACATACCACACAATCGATTTTCAATAATGATATTCAGACAACCGAACAATAGCAACATACCAAATCTTGACACGAAAATATCAAATATCATGCTTTCTTTACACGTGACCATCAGGTTTAAAGCATCAATATCCGCAATGCTTTCTTCCATGCTTTATTGTATGACATCAAAATATCCACACTTAATCGCAGAATTCTTTCCAGCACAACATAAGGCACTTCAAATAATCTGAAATGGCAAATCTGGTGACATTGATACCCAGAATATTGAAAACAACAAGAAAAATATGCATAAAAGTACTTTCAAAATTAAAACTGGATATCACCCAGCGAACAATCATCGCTCTCTAACGACAGAGTGGTCTGGCAGAGAGGAATAACTTCTTTAAGCGTATTTACACTCTTTCTTTAAAAACGACGCAATACAACACCTGGCATAACCGAAGTCTTAATCATTAGTAATTGATTGTTGATGGGAAAATATTGTTCGATCGAATTTCGCATAAAAATTCTTCTCTGCGAGAAAAGTGAACAAATCGAAATATTAGTTTCAGCAGATCGCAGCAAAACGGCTGCTCTACTGGGCGCGACACCTCAATCTTGAATATCCCCCTGTCTCAGGGCCGTATGCCGTGTCTAAGTCTGAGGCGCCCTCTAAAGTTAGCCAAACACACATGTGAGGCCATTTGCCACATAAGTTTATAAGGCATATCTTATAAGGCGTATAGACGTACTAAATTAATACAGAATGTCATCAACATTTAGAAGTAATGGGAATTTAACAGGTGAATCCGCTATCAGTCATATTCGTATCTGTGTACACATAAGTTCATGGATGCCCTTTAGATGTTTTATTGCCCATTGTCCAGTTCTTAATGCTATTTACCCGCTCTGAAAACACCCGTTTGGTATCGGTTAAAAAATCGCAACATGTAAGCCCTACCTCGACTTCGCAAGATAATGACTTTCTACCTTCCGAGAAAAAATACTATTGATATACCTTTGACTGTTGGACGAATAACTCTCTGACTGTGCTAACATTTGTCGTAGATGGCGTAAGCATCGTTCCTGCCTCGCTAGTTTTGAGTATAATACACAACAACACCAATTCGTGTTATTGATCTTTACGTTGATATGCGATTGTCATGAATAATCGCGAAGAAGTTTTAAAGTACAATTTACAACGTCTGAATCGAAGCTTCATCAGTGAGTGTGCATTAAAATATGTGCATGACTAAATCTATCAGATCTTAGGACAAAGTCATATATATGTATGTTAACAGGCGTGAATTACTCTCGTAAAGAGAGAGTATCTTTTCTATAAACCTTCACAGATTATCTCAGAGAGAATTCCAACACTGCTGACGCGCATTTAACTGTTACACGACCGCCAGTCTCCCGACGTTAAAACTTCCATCCAACGCCACATAAAACCATATTGCACTCCATGTCCAAGGCGGGCGATGGAACGTGCCTCAAAGCCGTGCAAGAGTGCCATGCTGATCGAGATCTTGGCCACGACGTGCTTCCCGGCTTGGGCAAAAAAGCAGTAAGTCGCACCATGACATCCTGAGCAGTGGACTGTAATCTTCCAACGGTATTCAAACCGCCCGTCTCTCAGATCTGCTCTTGAACTTAAGCAACCGTCACGTGTCGTCAACGCTAGCTGAGCGGCTGTGAAGTCAGGTGACACCATCTTCCGTGAAATCCTTTTGGAACAAGAAAATATCATTTTATAGGGATGGTACAGTTTTGGTTGAGATGGGACTTGAAGTTTCCAACATTTTTTGATGATTACTTTTTAAGATAATGAGAATCTCCCTTGAAACATGAAAGAGCATATAATTCTAAGAGCAATTCAAAGTTTATTTGATTTGATGAAAATTGGTTTTGAACTGGCTGAGATATCAAAAACGAAGTCATCCTGATAAAAGGTGGGACCAACCTTTTACTAGGATCACTTTGTGTCACTTTGTTTGGCAAAAAGTTAAAAGCTGAATTCTCACCTCAAACAATACTATACCTTCCCTTTAATGAAATATCATAACTCTTCAAATATAAAACATATCTCTTCACTTTGCACATTTTGAAATGATTATGCTGTTGAAGATTAGTATATAATATGATACTCATCAAAGGTAGGCCTATATATTCTGCAAACATTTCAGTTCGCTAAAATTACCTTGAAGAATGTCTTTGTAGGCACTGTCAGTTTTACCTATTACAGGCAATATAAGAAATCACCAGTACAAATCAAACAGGGTGCAAAATTCTAGCAAAGAAATTAGGATTACCAAATTTTCGCGATTGAGAAATAAGATTACAATAAAGCATAGCAAGGAGGTCAGGTGAGGAGTGAAAATGGGCAGTAAACAACCGGATTTGTTGTTGTTTTATTAAAGCAATACTGGATATCTGTTTTTATCGATCCATAATTTCAATTCAATTCACTTCAAATTTTATTTCATTTTTCCGAAAAGAACATATACATTTAACTTTTTTTTTTTGGTAACAGAGAATAAGGTTTCATAAGAAAAACAAAGTTCACCGAGACTACCAGGATTATGAAAAAAAAGATATTGGCTGAAATAGGAGTCATTACACTTTTCAGGAGTACACTGCTGTAGTTAACATACCTTGCCGACAGACGCAAGCAAATCCGCTCAACTCTCTGAGGCAGGTGGCGCCGTTGAGGCACGGGCCGCTCTCGCAGTGATCTATCGTCGTCTCACACGACCGCCCGGTGTAGCCATCGCTGCAGTCGCAAGCGAAACCGTCCACGTGGTTGATGCACCGCCCGCAATTCATACAGGGGCTCGACGCGCAGAAATCCGCCTCTTCCTCACAGAATTTACCTGGAAAAAAAGGCATTATACTATCATAATTGCAAAGAAGTCTTGGCAGTGCTGGTTGTTCATTCCTCATATATCATTAACAGTCATAAATTTGACATCGTCTCTTGTATTGCAGAACAATTTCGGGGTAATCGAAGTATCAACATTCTTTGACGTGACTTATATTTGTATACTCATTACTGAACGGGAAACCGTGCTTCGTAACTTTTATATTGATTATTCTTGGCCGCTTTTTTATCATAGTAGTCACTTTGAAAATGGGAAATTAGATTTTCGTAAAAGGTAAATTATTTACTAGGAAAAAAAAATTATAATGTACCTGTCCATCCAATGGGGCAATGACAATAGAAGTTTTCTTCTTCTGCAACATCCGTAGCGATACAGGTCCCTCCATGCTGACAGGGATCCGAGATACACGGGTGTTTGGGATCCCTGCAGCCCGGTCCCGTGTAACCCAGGGGACAGACACAGACGTACCCCATGACTTGGTCCACGCACGTACCGCCGTTCAGGCAGGGGCTGTTGGCGCAGTCATTAATGTTCAGTTCGCATAGGGATCCCGTGAAGCCCAGACCACACTGACACCTGTACGAGTCCGCGCCATCGATACAGTCCCCGTAATAACACGGATTGGAAGCACACTCGTCTATGTTATGCTCGCAGGTTCGCCCAGTGAACCCACCCGGACATTCACAGAAGAAGTTACCATCAAAGGACAGGCACTTTGAGCCAGGTCTGCAAGGGTTGCTCGCGCACGCGTCGATCCATACTTCACAGTCTTTGCCCGTGCGCATTGGTGGACACATGCATATGTATGAATTAGTGAGATCGAGGCATGTACCACCCTCTCCGCAAGGTGAGCTAGCACACTCATCGATGTTTACGTTGCACTGGTCTCCCTGAAAGCCAGGCTGGCACTGGCACTGGTAACCGGCAATGGCATCCACACATTCCCCGCCATTGCGGCAGGGATCAGACATACACTCGTCAACGTCGTGCTGGCACATGGCGCCCATGAATCCAAGGTCACACAGGCACGTAAATCTGCCGACCCCATCCACGCATTGTCCGTGGATGCATGGTGAACTCTTGCATTCGTCAACATTGTGTTCGCAGAGAGGGCCTTCGAAGCCCAATTGGCATTCACAACGGAACCCATCTACAAGATCCACACACGACGCACCGTTCTGACAAGGCGAACTGATACACTCGTAGATGTCCGTATCACAGTCACTTCCCGTAAAGCCTGATGGACAAAGACATCGGTAAGAATCGGTTTGATCCAGGCATGTACCGTTGTTGGAGCATGGATTTGACTGACACTCGTTAATCTCCAAGTCGCAGTGGCGCCCCTCAAAACCACGTGGACAAATGCAGAGGTAGTCGTTTACGAGATCCTGGCAAACCGCCATAGGATGATGACAAGGTTTAGCGGCGCACTCGTCAAGATCGATCTCACAGTTTGCTCCAGCGCGTCCCGGCGGACACACGCAGTGGTACATTCCCACAGCGTCTACACACTTCCCACCATGCAAACAAGGATCGCTGAGGCATTCATTGATGTCTAACTCGCACAGAGATCCTCCATAGCCCACGGAGCATCGGCACATGAAGTCGATACCGTTGCCGGCGCTCTGACACACTCCGTCGTGACGACATGGATCCGAGAGACATATATTTACAGTCTGCTCGCAGAGGGCGCCCTCCCTACCAGGTGGACACTGACATCGGAAGCCATCGACGATATCATGACAGGTTCCTCCATCTTGACAAGGAAAGCTGGCGCATTCGTTGATGTCAGATTCACAGTGTTCTCCAGTAAAACCTAGAGCAAGTAGATGTGAAGAAAAAGAACGAAAAATCCAGTATTAATGATACTAATATCATACATAATCTTCCTTATCCAGGGTAGCCTCTTTAGTGTCGCCAGGTACACTTTTATTCTCCTGGGCTGAGAAAGACACTTGATGGGATTCGAACTTGGGACTATGCCACATTAATGACACAAAAAACGAGACGACGTGATCTTGCTAATGATCTACACCAAAGTAATGAATGTATATGACATATTCTTCTTCTGCAAGACGACAACTATAGACTTGCCACCCTATTTTGTCATACCAACCTGGTTTACAGGAACAGTTGTAGTCGTTGATGCCATCCAGACACGTGCCGTTGTTACTGCACGGGTTTCCCTTACATTCGTCGATATTGACCTCGCAGTTGGTTCCGGTGTAACCCGCCATGCAGACGCACTGATAGCTGTTGATGAGGTCTATGCAGACACCATCATGTAGGCACGGGTTTCCCTCGCACTCGTCCGTCTGACTGCCACACACTACGCCGACAAATCCCGGAAGGCACCTGCAGGAGAACGCATTCAACTCATCCACGCACGTACCGCCATTCTGACACGTGACACCGAGACACTCATTGATCTCGCTCGCACAGTTCTCCCCGGTAAATCCGTCCCTGCAGAAACACCGGTAGCTGTTCACCATGTCGACGCAAGTGGCGCCGTTCAAACATGGCTGTTCCTCGCATTCGTCGACGTCGACCTCGCAGTTTTGGCCCATATATCCAGGCTGACAATGACACTCATAGTGGGATGTGAAGTCAACACAAAGGGAGCCATGCTGACACGGATCTGAAATGCATTCGTTGATTTCTAAATGGCACGTCTTTCCCATGAAGCCGGGCGAGCAGGTGCACTCGAAGTCATCAACCAAGTCCGTACAGATTCCATTGTTTTCGCAAGGGCTTCCCCAACATTCGTCAATATTGTGTTCGCAAATTATTCCATGGTATCCGGCAGGGCATGCGCAGTAGAAAGTCCCTAGCCCATCAATGCAAACACCATCATTCAAACAAGGGTTAGTTTCGCATTCGTCTATTGCTACTTCACACTGCAAGCCCGTAAATCCAACGACGCAGTTGCAGGTGTAAGCCCCAACCAAGTCCACACACTCTCCTCCATTTTTGCAAGGTAACGACCGACACTCCTGCACTTCCACGTCACATGTCCTCCCGGAAAATCCCTTCGGACAATGGCAAACAAAGTCCAGACCGGTGTTCAAACATATCGCGCCATTCTGACATGGGTCTGGCAAGCAGAAGTTCATGATACTTTCACAGTGACTCCCTGTGAAACCAAGCGGGCAGGCACAAAAGAAACCCTCCAAAGTGTTGAGGCATCTCGCATTGTTCAGACATGGACGACTTGAACAATGGTCAAGCCTGCTTTCACAGTTTCGACCTGTGAAACCTGGAAAACAATCGCAGTAGTACTCGTCCTCCACCAAGTTCTCTTGGCACGTGCCGAACTGACAGGGTGCAGACTGACATGGCTTCAGCTTCTTCTGACATCTCTTTCCGGAATACCCTGGTGGGCAGACACAGTCAAACTCCCCGATGAGGTCAATGCACGTACCGCCGTTTTTGCATCTCTGTCTCTTGGGTCCCTTCGCGCACTCATTGGTCTCAACTTCACAGTTGTCTCCCTCGAATCCTTTCTTACACTTGCAGGTGAAATTATTGAACCCGTGATCGACGCACTTTCCGCCGTTTTGACACGGGTTGCTCCTGCACGGGTAGACATCAAACCTCTCACAGTTCCTACCTGTGTACCCCTGGGTGCAGACACATTCGTACCTTCCCGGTTTGTCCACACACCTGCCGTCGTTGCGACACGGTCCGCTCTTGCAGTCGTCGTAGTCGTGTTCACAGGATTTCCCGAAGAAGCCGTTGGAGCAGACACATGCGTAGTCCGCCACAAGGTCCACGCAGCTTCCCCCGTTGTGACAGCGCGGCGGCTGGACGGCGCATTCGTCCACGTTGATCTGGCACCTTGTGCCGCGATATCCTATGGGGCAAATACAGGTGTAACCGTTGAGACCGTCGATGCACATAGCACTGTGCAGGCAGGGCTCGCTGTCACACCACCGGTGGCCACGCTCGCAGTTTATGCCGCTGTAGCCTGTCCTGCAGAGGCACCGGTAGCCGTAGTTGGTTGAGACACACGTGCCACCATGTCTACATGGGTCGCTCTCGCAGTTGCTGACTCTGTCCGAGCACGTGTGGCCCGTCCAACCATCCGCGCACATACAGCTGAAGCCCCTCGGCAGGTTCTGGTAAAAAATGAATAGATAAATAAAACGAAAAGAGTTGAAAACAGCAAAGAACGAATAAGCAAATACCAAATGCAATGATTGTCTCACAATTGCTGGTATTATCATTCTCGTATTGAAGGAACTACAGCCACAAGGTGGCAAATAGTGCCGTACTCACCGTGTGCCTCCCCAAATAAGAGAATACTGACGAGAGGGGGTGCCAACAGTTTATTCAGTAAACTGCTTGGCATTGATAGACAGCGAACAAAAGGAAAAAAATTGATCTGACTGCTCATTACTTTCACCACAACAAAGTAAAGTGTTGCAACTTCACATTTCTTACATGAATGAAGTGTTTAAACCTGACTGACAGTTGAGTGAAAAGTTCCGAAGTAGGTTTCCATGTTCAATGGATTTTAACTATAAAAAGAAAGAGCTAAGAAGATTTGAAGATTACCAAAACATGTTAACGTATGATATCTATCACGTGTATTATTTTTCTCTAATTCATCATAATACAACTTCGATAAGAGTACAAACCTTGCAGGTGATCATATACCAAACGACTTTTATGAGCCGATGATCGATGTCATATGCATAAAGCCATACGTCTTTATGGTGCTGTGGTTCGTCACAGTGACATTTCATTTATTCCAGGATTCACTGTTTGAACCTTTCCCATGACCTTGATTCGTCTGCGGATGGGAAAGCTGAGTCATTACCCTATACCGACTTACCATACAGGTGCCTCCATGGTTACAAGGATTACTACTGCAAGGACCACCGTACGTATAGGGCACCCTGCTCGTGTCTTCTTCCGTGTCATCTTGCCGTGACTGCCGGGGAAGGGGGATGGGAGAGACAGACAGGAGAGAACCGTGGTCAGTCGAATCTAATGAGACACCGACAAAATGCTGAATATATATTTCAGTGAAATTTTAACAACTTGTGGTTCATACATCCTGTAAATCACTCTGATTCGGCCTAAAAGAACCAAAAAAAAAAATAATAACGCACTTCTTTACTTACCTCCAAGCCTGTTCGAGCTAAAAAGGGAATATTCAAATTTTGTGTTTGTATAAACGAAAAAAAATCTATATACATAAGCCTTATTGAAATAGATGTATTCCATTCAATTAATCGGTCTTTGCATTTCAGCGAATATGCGCTGTCCATGTACCCTGTAAATTGTCCCAATGTAGTGTAAAAAGGACAAATTAGATATGTGTTAATTCACTCACTGCAACGCCCCTCATCTTGGACCTGCCTATTTCATTCAAAAATTTGCTTTAATAGTTTGCTGTTTTAAAAACTCTGTGATACAAATTACTCCAATGCGGCCGAAAAGGAATAAAACTGTAAGCGTTTATCAACTCGCCTCCAAGCTTATTCGAGGAAATTAGGAAATATGAAAATTATTACTCCACTTCGTAGCTTGTATTCAAAATCCGACGGGCAAAAGTCTCATCGGAAAGAGGTTTTGAAATATGGTCCTGTCCATAAGAGGGTGAAGTGGACGTAATGCATTTGGTGTGATTACCACTTATGTGTTTTATTGATCCCCCAAAGAGATACAGCGTATCTCTTTGCTCCCCCACACATGCACACACACACACACACACACACACACACACGCCCACACACACAATGCTTTAAATCTTTGCTTATTTCAGATAATGTATATCTTTCTAGAGATGAATATAAAACCATCATATTGTTGTGTGTGAATATACAGGTATCATCTCATTTTCATTTTTTGTTTGTTTTTTGTTTGTTTGTTTCTTTTTGAGAGAGAATTACCGGCAAAATGTCATAATTATAACAACGTAACTCATACACAATGACAACGTATCATCATCACCATCAGCTACTTTTTTCTTTTCTTTTATTTTACTATAGCATTTCACTCTTTCCAGTCAATAAACCATAATTCGGTTTAAGGTATTCGATAGTTCTAAACACGTTACACAGAAGAGAAAACTTCATATCTTATTTTTGATTGAATTTCACAGGTGTTCATCTTTTGGGGGGAGGGGGAGGTGAGAAAATCAAACTGGCACAGACTGAATCTAATGCGTGTGCGACAAGACTTCGTATGACTGATGCTTATCGTAAACTAAGATGAAATATCGTGTGGAAAGCTGTAATGCCTATATAGACCTGTGTGCAAAGACAAATTGAAACTTGTAGCAAGCAGGTGCGCACTGCAGTACCAACCGATCTCAGTTCACTTTCGTCATTTCACACCCCAATACCTCGCGCGTCGCAGATAATCAGGCCCCCGTCTCGATCTGGGTAATGATACATTCAAATACTGTACGTTCCGAGCAGCTGCTGAAGTTTACTATACTCAGACCCACGGCAAAGTTTATCGCGGTTCATCTTTCATATTTTGCTTCCTCGACGATTTTTTTTCTCTTTTTGTTGTTGTGAACCTGGGCTTCTTGTTTATCAACGGAATAGAATCATTCATCCCGGCTATTCCCGCGAGTGCGCCCACTCCCTCCTATCTTGACCTCGGCAGAACCCAATTACTTAATTCAAGGTATTGGGTGGGGGAGGGAAGCTCGAACAGTTGAAGGTTGCCGTCAGGTGTGGCGCTGTGATAGTGCTTAAATGCAGAAACGCGCATTGCTTTTTTTTTTCCACCGCAGATGGGAGCTATTTCGCACATATCCGTTAATGTGTGCGCCACAAGCACACGCACGAATGGTCTCACCTTTTGACAGCACACGTAAACTATCAGTTTCGAATTTAGACACAGCTTGGTATTAATTTTCACCATTCGCATCACAGACGAGCATGACACAGATAAAAGATGGTGGAGACATACTCTGCGAATGATTGAAACGCTTTCCTCGCCAGATTGGTTTAATTCCACGATTTTTATTTTGATGTTTTTGTTTTGTTTACTGATCACTTATTCTGCTAAAGATAGCGCCCGATAGCCGATCAACTTTCATATCATAATAAAGACTACAAGATTTGATATTCTTACAGGCCTGAAAATATCATGTAGTGGCAAGAGCATTGCCATTGACTGTAAAAATGGTTCCTTCGACAAAATACTTTCAAATACAATTTGTCTCGATGTAAAAAATGTTATGAACAATCTACCGTTGTCTAATTCAGAATCAACCATCGTAACTAACATTACTAAGCTATCGTTATTTCCGTGCTTGTAGTTAGTTTTATTCACTGACGAATCGATTGATTTATTGTTTGATCGACTTTCGCATTACTTAATAGAAGGATTGCTAGATATCTTATTTTCCTGTTGTTGCTTTCTTCCTTGAATGATGGATTGCTTGATGGAATCAGTGATTGAGCTATCTTAGTCAGTGATTTAGTTATTGATATCTCACCTGCCCGAGTCTGATTCGATTGTGAACGTTGGCGGCGATTAACCCGATGGATCCCGGAGATCTTCCTGGGGTATTCAGACGATTTTTCGCCCGGCAGTTCGTCCCGTCCACGCAGGGTTCCGTACGCGTCCCGGCTGGAGTCCCGAAGGGCCATCTGCGACCGCCCTGCCGACCTGCGAGTTTCGACGGCTTGTCTGACGATGAACGGTGAGGGCGCTCAGTGCTATCGATGTAGGCAGAAGTAGGCGTATACTCCAAGTCTGCAAAGGTGAGTGATGAGATGATTAGTTTAGCTATTGATAAAGTAACAATGGACCTTTTGATATTGAGTTCATTCCTTTTCTAATGCGTGACATCCAACACTGAAAAGAATAATTCCCTATTTCGTAACTTCACTGTATCTTTAGTGGGTTCTTTTTTTTACCAGTACTGCCACCTCTAAACTCAGGCGAGGAACCTTCGAACAGCATAGCTTTGTGTGCTGAATTCACCTTTCTGAATCCACCACGAGGTCAAGGTCATTACTGAGCAACCTGGCCCCCAGTGGTGCTGAAACTGCCACCCTTGGACTGAGATCACATCACGTCTGCCAAAAACGACCAAAAATATACCGGCTGCTGGTTTCATTGTCATGCTTTTGAAATTGTGTTAGTAAACGTTCAAAGGATCATGATTTGTTTTTAAACAAATAATAATTTGGAATTAAATTTTTATAAACAGAAATTAGTTGAGACAAAATGGACTATAAAATGATTTGAAATAAATGACAGTGAAAGGAATTGAAAGGGCATCAAAGTTGAGTGTCACTGACAGTAAAACCGAACAGAAATTGTGTAAAAATCATAGGCCTACGTATTCTAACAAGTTTTACTTTCCAGCAAAATTATCACTTTTGAGGAAATAAAAAAAAAAATCAGTTTTCACATGTCATCAGTATACACATTCGGTATATGGAGCAGAATTCACTCTTGTGAAGAAAGTCATTGTCGTACTTGAAACAGAGTTGAGATACTAAAAATGTCTTTAAAGTACACAGAGATAAAAACGAGGAACATCAAACAAAAAATGATGTTGAGGTAAGATGTCGTCAAGTGCAGAAGCTAGCCTGTGTAGTGCTCAGAAAGATGGACGCCTGCCGAAAATTATAACATCCGTCGGTCCCTCGATAACGGTAACAGAGTTTGTCTTAAAGGGGAGCCAAGTTTACCCGGGAATTTTTATCTCCCTCGAGAAAATTCGCCAAACAGATGAACTCTCGATTGTGGTGCGAGTTTGCGTGTTGTTGCGCGAGTAGAAGGATGCACCTTCCGCCTCACTATTCATGTCTCATTCTCCACCTCCCCCCCCCCCTCTCTCTCTAACGCTTTTTCACTTTCTATCCTTCTTTCATATTCTGATTCTCTGCGTTCTTAGATTTCTCTCTTTCTCCGTGAGATGTATAATTTGTTTATTTCCTCCAAGAACATTCCCGTCTCCTCTGCTGTTATTTCATCTCCGATTCCCTGTCTTCTAGTGCCCGAGGGTTAACTCCGATGCTGTTCTGAAGCAGGTTAACCACCAAACTCTCTCTATCTTCCTTATCATTGGGTCTGCTTTTCTTTTTGAAAATCTTTGCCGATGATTATATGTAATTATTACAAAGGAAAAAAACAACGACATACAATGTGTTCTTTCTTTTCAATTATTTAACCTCGTGTATCTAAAAACGGTAAAATATCTTTAACAAAAGTGTTGAAAGGGAGTTAGTCAACAACTTAATTGCAGTACGCACTCAAGAGTAGTGATGAATATTTCTAAATGGCAAGACGTGGCAACGTTTGGATAGAAAAAAAAAGTTTCACGGAAGCAATGAATGAAATGACATAAAATAATGCTATGAAATTCAATAGATTAAAGAAAATCCTGTTTCAAATTTCTCCTTTCTTAATAATTATTGAGTCTTCATGAATCTTTGCTGAAATGTAGCAAACATATAGCAAAGTGTTTCTTGAATGTTCGTTATCTTCTTCCTCTTTGAAAAGAAAGAAAAGTCAGTGAGCCGAAAACGTGCAAACGCCACCCCCCCCCCCCCACATCATATAGTGATGAGTATTGGGATGTGGAACAACGTGGCATAAGAATGACATTCAGCAGCTAAAATTTATACAGTATCATCTATATTACAAGCGGTCTCGAAATTCCGGTTCTGGAAGGTCTCACTATGCTACTCACCAGAGGTAAGTCAGACTATTTACAACGATTTGAAGGGACACCTCGTTCATTTACATTATTATTAATATCATTATTATTATTATTACTATTATTATTATTATTATCATTTATTATTATTATTATTATTATTATTATTATTATTATTATTATTATTATTATTATTATCATTATCATTATCATCATCATCATCATTATTATCATCATTCATCATCATTACAGAAGGGGAGTGGCAGGAGAAGTTCGAGCATTGCTATTCTCCTATCATATGTGATGCAAGATGAGGAGCAGAAAAGCATTTTTATAAGATGCTGTTTGCTGTTACGTATATTCCTGATGATGACATCACATCTAGTATGACTGTGTTGCCAGGGCAACTGCGTGGTTCATCTCATGTCATCACACACACAGAGTGGATCGGATTGATCGATCACGTCGACAAGAACGATAAGAAGCTGCAGTCGAAATCAATTGTCACTGATTATGTCTGAGCAGATGAGTTTAGCTAGCGCAGATTTGACAAGTCGTCATTTTGTGTCGAATCAATGGGAGCAACACTTCAGAAGATGTTCAAAGAATTAGACACGAAATAAAGATGTTTAGCTATCCGCTTGCGTGTGAACTCAAACAGGACAACAAACAGGTGAAAGGTATCAACAGTTTCAAACAACGGGGAACAGAATATAAAATTGAATAATTGATAGTAAAATCTTATTTGTTTAGCGGAGTTTGCTCCTACTGACCGGGTTTGTTTGTGTAATGAAAAAGGTGTAGAGGACGACACGTAGATAGACATACGGATGATAAGGAAAAGAGTGAAGAGAAAGAACCGAGGAAAGAGGGACACATTGAGATAATGGAATGTATTACAGTTGATTTTTGCAGTTGAATTAAATAGGGAGAGTAAAGGATATACGCGAAGGTACAAGGTCAGTAATTACGGAACTATCAAACATTCCAGAAACAAAAACAAAGTACATGTAGACAATGTCGAATTGAATATAAAACAAATGTGTACTCTCTTTACTTCCTTGGTTTTTATGTGTACAGTTTGTTATCATATCAAAATTGACCGAATGACATTTTATTACATGGTACATCACAACATGTTCGCATTACGGGAAGGATTTGTCTTTTCTTTCATTAAGTATGCTTTCACGGAACCCACTATCAATGCCCGAGAAAGCATTCAAATTCAATTCAATTCAAATGGACATGGCAATTACGTATTGCTGTATTGAAAATTAACCCAACTTGACCCATTTTTTAAATATTATTTCTTCTTTTTTTTCTGCTGTACCTCAACTCTACTCAGGTCTTGTAAACAATAATTTGCCACAATCCTTTTAACCTGTGTAAGTGATTCTCCTTCTAAGTTGATATATGCAAACTTCTCTGTTTCTCTAATTGAGAGTGGGTGTTATGGTGGAAGTCAGAGAAGAAGACGTACCTGTCATTGCCTGCCATTTATTGACAGAGCTGGCTGATGAAACGTCTGCAAATCAATAAGTCAGTCAGAGGTGACCCCTTGTTTGTTTGTGTATATGTCAAGTCTGTATGTCTTTCCCTAGCTTCTGTTATTGTCTATTGGTGTGACTCTGACTAGGTATTTTCTGTCTGTCTGTGTGTCTGTCTGTCTGTGTGTCTGTCTGTCAGTAAAGTAAAGTTGCTTATCTTCTCTTTTGCTCGTTTTTTGTCTCACTTCCCTCCATCTCTTGTCTACGAGCGAGCAAAAACATGTCTCATGTGGCCCGCTCCGATTAGTTATTTCAAATGCAAAACAAAACCACTTTACCCAGTTGCAATAAACAAGCACCTAGAACAAAACTGCATTTTGATGGTGATTTGACCATTTTTGGTCGAGTATAGAGTGGTAATTAATTAATCAAAGTTTTTCAGTTGAAATTATTCATTCCGATGTCTTCTGTACAATAGGCTTCTTTTGTGTGCTCTTAAAACACACGCTCCATAGGTGTATGTGTATGACCTGCATATGTCCACTGAATGTAGAAAGTAAGATCATCTAACGTTGTCTAAAGGAGGGAAATAATTACGAAGTATCTTCAGAACAAACATGTGGATACGTGATGAACGGAGTAATTAAGGAAGTTAGCGGCGGATGAATGGGAATTGCTAGCTTCGGAGCACTCGTTGACAAAAACACGTTGACCGGAAGAAAGGGACGGGGTGGCAACAGCGGATGGGGCAGCGCTGATGGATAGCACGTGATTTCCATTTTGTATCCGTCATTCCGCTTGTTCATTTCTAGTGCTACCGAGAAGACGAGAAAGCGAAAAGGCGAGTTCCGATATCTCATCTTCTCGGGTCCGAGAGAACGAAATCTCGGAAATCCTCGGAAGGTTTCGGACCCGAAAAAGGTCGAAAAGGCGAGGAATTATCTCGTCTTCAGGGTGGCTTCAGTCCCCGCACACCGACCGACAACAGAATTCTCCCACATCCCTCTCCCTCTCTGCCCCTCCCCTGTCTTTCTCTCTCTCTTTCTTTCTCTCCCTCTCTCTTGAGCGACACAATTAAGTTAGAGTAGTAATGTACTTACTGCTATTAAAATAGAAAAATACTTTCAGTGATGTATGTGCGAAAAAGAGTAAACTTTAATTAGCTGAGTGTGCAATGTATATTTTTCTTCGGTAATAGAACGTGCGTTCTTCATCTCAATAAAGTTAGAGCAGCATACGTCTACCTGCGAGAGTAGAGAACTTTAGCAAAGTGTCTTTGGTAATAAAACAGACATAATTCAATAAATCAGTTCAGAAGCATTCTTAGTAAAATGCAAGGTATGTGCTTAAATTGCCGCCTGTGTACAGCCATTCTGAAAACTTTGCGTTTTTTTCCAACTTATAAACCACGAGATCTAAAAGGGGAACATAACTAGCTCTCCCTGACTCTCAGTCGAAACAGAACCGGGGGAAGCAGGGTGAGTTTGTTGGCAAACGTGGTCAACTCTCAGCATACCTTCGGCCAACAAGACGTGGAATAGATTTCAAGAGAGTTACCAGGATGCTCGAAACGGAAGCATTAAGTGCCTAATGTATGGACTGGGGAAAAGGGGATCGGTAAGACGACGCAGGTTGTTCGAGGGTATTTTAGCGTCACGCGATATGACCAGTTTGCCGAGAGGAGAATGTTACTGCTAATTCTACCACTTATTTTCTCACATTCAAGGTTCCAAACTGACAGACAAGTAAAATGTAACTGACCCACTAAGAGGTATAGATTTTTTTTTCCTTGTCCCAATCAGTATCACGTGCATTGACCGAACTTTTGGTAAGTGAGTAGAAAATGTAACAATATCTAAAGAGTGAATGAAGACATCAGACTTCTCGACTGGAATTCCCAATGAACAAGGCAAATCCCTTGCCAATTAAAGGACAAGTCCACCTTCATATACATGTGGATTGAGTGAATGCAGTAATATTAGCAGAACACATCAGTGAAAGTTGGGGGAAAATCGGAAAAAGTTATGAATTTTTAAAGTATCTGCGTAGTCACTGCTGGATGAGCAGACTACTATAGTGTATGATGTCATATGCGTACAACCATATAAAGAAAATAAAAAGAGAATTTCACAAAACTTTACCTTTTGAATTAAGTGCACATTTCTTCGACTGTTACTGACATATGTTAAGGGTAATATTATTCCCCCTGCCTTCTGAAAGAGAGAAGTCAAGTGTTCTTTCGTTATGCGAGAAAACTGAGAATATGTTGAATTTTCTTTATTCTTTCTTTATATCGTTGCACTCATGTGACATCACAAGCTATAGCAGTCTTCTCATCCAGCCTTGAGTGAGCAGAAACTTAAAAAATTCATAAATTTGGAACGGATTGTCCGATTTTCCTCAAACTCTCAATGATGTGCTCTACTAATATTGCTGCATTCACTCAACCCACATGTCTATGAAGGTGAACTTGTCCTTTAAGGCAAACAACGCGCAAAATACTGTGTGTCTACTGGGAGGTCAGTGACGGCATAGAGATTACAGGTACGGCAAGGAACGAAAATGTCTTTGAACTTTAAAGGTCCCAGTATGGGTTTATATCTTTAAAAAAAAATGAATTTCGAGAGAAGGGACATGCAGTTCTTGGCAAATTATGAACATTTTGTTCATCCTCAACCATCAAACAGTCAATAAAATTCAAATGACACAAGATGGCGAAGTTTGTGTGCACCAAATTGTGCGTGTTATAAAATGGGTAAGACCCATGTATTCATCCTTGTCATTAGTTTGTTGTAGGAAAGATCATTTTATCAGATGCTTGATCAACAAGTACCGGCTCCTAGTAAATAAAACCACAAAACAAAAATGCGCGCGCAGTCAACAAGGCTATATACTTACGGCCTTCTGAACTGACTACTATAGGTACTTCAGAGTCACGTTATCATTGCGCCTTTCAGATCTTCCTACCCAGTGTACCTAACTTGATTTTAATGGATTTTTTCTTCTCGTTGATCCTCTTTTTGTCTTATTCATGAGCTGAACAACTCTGCATTCCGGCGTTTATCAAAGTGGCATGCTGAGGATTACCGCTGTATTCCAGTTATAGCCGGAAAAACGCCAGGCATTACAAACTCCAGGGAGGAGTAACGCAAGACCTTGATGCCAAAATATTGTCTTTCATGCGAGTGGACAGATGCTGCCGGGTTAAACTTGACATTTCTATCTTGACACCGGCAGAGGCTGTTAGTTTAAATACTTGGGGGTCTTGGCGTGGAGTTAAGCGCCACTTAAGAAACACTTTACGCGTTCTGCATCTGGTCGGGATTTTGGTCCGTTGAGCCCTCCGTAATCCTCAAAGTTGTTCGCTGATTGTGCGCAACCTCGAATCCACGTTTGGACATCATGAGCTTTTTTAGACAACCCCATAAGCTTGCTAATCATCGAGGCGATTCACCGTGGTCTTGGGGCGTTGACAGCTAAAGCCGGACTGAGTGCTATGGAGAGTTAGTGTACACCGTGGGAATTGGGGCGATGCGGCATGGCAAACCTTGGAACGCTTAATATCAAACCAAACGCAGCAGTCATCATGGGAAGATCGGCTTTTGAAAAGAGCTTTTCCGTCGTCCACTTTTCGTTGACCGACCCATGATGGGAGCGAAGCAGTTTGGTAGTTCGATGGGATTTGGTACACATCTACGTGGTTGATGTCGAAAATCAGAGAATCGGTATTTTAATAGTGTAGATGCCTCGGCTGTACCGTAGGCCGTGAGAAAAATCCACCATCATGTGCACGTATGGTACACGCATGGATATAAAGATCATCCTTAAGATAATGACATTTCCCTTTAAACTTATATTTTTCTTCATTTGGATATTTCACTACAAAAAAAAACCCCGAAAAGCTATTTTCACTCCCATTTCTATTGTCATCATGTTATCATCATTGATGTCGATGTATAAACGCGCGCATATTTCTCTACTATGTAAGATTATACTCCAATACTACTGTAAACAGACCATTTTGTTTATCTTTTATATCGGGACAGTTGTACTTCACGTGAAGGTCTTGCCAAATTCGTACTTTTGTAAATTGTGTATTTTTGTATGACATTTTCTTGAAAATAGATTGAAATTGATATTGATATTGATATTGATATAGAAATGAATACATGAGAATACACTACCTTGCGTGTGTATTAATGTAACGTCTGAACGAGAAACACAGAAGTGAAAGATTGTACTAAGTTGATTCCAACTTAAATCGCGTCAATAACCATTAGTGATGAGGAGAGAGAGAGGGGGGGGGGGATAGAGATGAAGGTAAGAAGGGGACAGAAAAGAGAGTGCAGTTGAAGAATGACATGACAGAAAATGTTCATAAGGCGCCTTATTGTCGTCGGAGCAACACCAGACTGAAGTCCGGTATAGATGAGAGGCAGCAACATCGGATTGACCGATTACAGGTATTCAATACTCCACTGTCAAGAGGATTACTATCATCTTTTCAACGCAGATGTCCGTCTCGACACAATAGCTATCCAGGAGAAACTGTTTCGCATTTCCCCCTGAGCCTGAAATTTGGTAATCACCTGTCAATGCAATGCCACATAAATCAACATCGCTCATTCGGGGGCCCGCTGACAAGCATTTTCCTTTCAACAGCTCTTCAAGAGCGCCTGATATTTTGATCGTTTCTGCCAGAAAAACTATACCCAAGCAACATGTCGCGTAATTGATTGATACTCCATATGCGCGGTCATTTTCCGCCGATGAATCTTTTCACGGAAATGGCGGTAAGATGGCGTGTAATATTCATCGAGTGATTGTTGACGGGGCAGCGAAATATGATTTAAAAAAAACCCGAAAAATCCATTACAACATTTTACAAGCAGAGAACAAAAGGGCAACGAATAACCGCCGTGGGATGCAGGAAAGGGGTTTTTTGTTGTTTAAGGGGAGCAGACAGGGCAACCCAGAAAACTCTTTCTATTTTGGTGCGCATTGTGACTTTCTCTTCTGTATAATTTGTAGGCTTTGTCCGTCGGAAAGTGAGCTAAGTTAGAAACTCATTGTTGGACGCTGCGGAGATTGTTTTCGTTATTCTTTCTCATCAATAGCAATGTCGTGGCGGCCCAGTTCTTTTCTCGTGAAAAGAAAAGAAAGAAAGAAAAAACTTTTACCAAAGTTCACTGCACCATAATGTGCACGAAATGGCCACATGTTTTTAATGGGTTATAACATTCAAAACTTTTTTATGTGTGCATGTGTGTGGTTGAAATTAGCTCACCTCTCCTGACGGCTCAAAATTTTCAAAACCCATTATTCTTGGCGGGGAATAAAAAGCGTTATTTGTTACTCTTCTAATAATTCATACTACTAGTGCCGGCGGTAGATGTATCATCTAGACTTGGTCCCGTGCCACGAATTTGTTTGGAGTGAAAACAAACAGGTTTTCACGTGTTTTCGCCCAATTACATCACGATTTTGATAATGAGGTTATATTTCACAAAAAAACTATAGCAAAATCCTTTTTAAGTATTTTTTTTTGAGTAACACGTACATTCCGTATTTCTTTTTCCATGTAGTGTATGGTTACTTTCATTACTATCAATATTTGAAGTTTTAAGTATGAGAAATACAAGGTGCAGTATGATCAGTACTCTTATCATTACATAACCATCATGATCATTTCACGATCATGTGCGGCACATACACCAAAACATTCCTCTTCTTTTCTCTACACGAGGAACTGAAAATAATATCAAGCCTTCTCTCCATAATTCCTTTTTTCCTTTTCTCGCTCTCCTTTATCATTTTTGATTCATTTTCCTGGCCTCTTTGTTCGATTTCGCAGGTGAAAACAGTTTGTCTGCCCGAGCCAAGTAATATGCGCGTCTGACCCAGATCTACAAGTTCACGCATTCGACTGTGGCACGAACAATAGAGAACAAATTAACATTTCTTATGGGACGTGGCTCTGCGATATCGTATAGGACCTATCACTGTACAAGACAGACTAAAGAAACCGTCGATATGTAAATACCTCTGTCCTTTCGCTACAAGTGCGGTGAGGGCTATTACAAACATGTACAATTGTTACAGGTGCCGATTTATAACCGAAGGAGATGTAACCGTTGATAAGAAATTCTGGAGTTGATGTATAATTCAATAGGAAGAATAATAAGACCTCAAACTATTGATATCATACTTTTGAATGGTCGGCCCGTTTGATCGTTGTATAGCCATTATATTATGGTGTATGTTGGGTTCCACATTAGCGGTGGCCCGGGGCCACTTAAACTTGATGTCGGGCATCTGAATTTAAAAAAAAAGAAAAAGAAGAAGAAGGTGTATTTGGCGGCCCGATCGGGCATCTAATACGCAAAATAAATTGTCATATTTCCTTTGATTTCTGCGCTTTTGAATGTTTCTACAACAGATACATGGCGCCATACAAATGCTGTGGATCACCATCATCATCACTTTATTGATTTATATTTTTATTTCTTATTTATTTATTTATCTATTAATTTTAATTTTTTTTTTTTTTTTTTGGGGGGGGGGAGGGGGTTGGCCACCAAAATGTTATACTCGAAGATTTTAGTGACCCGAACGGAAGACACTCTTTTTTTTCAACAAGGAACCTCTTATATCAGGGAAAAGCATTCAATTGTAGTTTTCCTTCTACTTTCACAGGGCAGCGTCATATTTCCAGTTTCAGAAATATTTTCTTCTGCCGATATTATATATAACAGTTAAGCTCATAAACTGCAACGTCACGTAAGACCACCATATATACCAGTTAAGCTTTGCTTCTAAAGATTTTCCCCCGCACTCCAATTATTTTCTAAAAACTTTATTTTGAAAGTGTATACCTTTGTATATAAGTGTTTATTCAACATTTCTTTTATTTTTACATTGGACTTTTTAGCGTATGTATTACATATTAATCATATCAAGATATATTAGCTTTGTAAATATTATGCCTACATTTTGTTAGATTTTGTATCACTGCATCGACAATGGAATGCAGAAAAAAAAAACCTGACGTGAACTAATATGTAAGATCTGGTCTAAATGAAATAGCAGATAATTTCCAACTATCACATTCCTTGCATTTCATTTTCCGTTCTACTACATGTTGATGCTTAAGTTCACATTCTCCCTAGGTATAGTAATGATATTCAAGGATGATGATCGCGCATCTTTTTGCGCATGACGTCACACATCTTGTCTTTATCCTCTCCTCCTCTTCTTCCATCCTATCCCTGGAAAAAAAAAACTGTCTAAAATTTGTACCGAAATAGGGGACTCAAAGTCCATAAAAATATGAAAATTGCATACCAACCAGGGGCTTATTTGATTCATTTAAAAAAAGAAATCCACTAGGGTGGTACGCCAGTCAATGTAACTATTTTGACAACAGTCAAAACAGTTGTTTGCGACATCGTACAGATTACTTATTTTGACGGAATTATGTTTTTAGGTTTATCGTTTGAAAACTTGTAATGCATGGAGCATGTCAAGTTAACGTCACTACCAACGCAGTTGATGCCAATTTTGCTCGTATATCAAATCAATCAAAACCTTGTTGATCTCTTCGATTACATATCGCTACAATTTGACAAGTATAACGTCTGCAGGGCACAAAACGTGTAGTGGTAAATGCAATTCTACGATTATCATAATACGCATGGACCGGCTATTCCAAAGAAAAATGTTTCTTCTACGTTTAGAAGTTGACGAGTTTACGCGAAACGTGAGCTGGAATGTTAATATCAATCTTATTCGTTCCACATCTGTATATCAAGCCTTCTGAATAACTTTATGTGACGATAGTTGAGAATCGCGGAGAAAGCATAATATGATTGCTGAAATGTGTCGAATTCACAAGTCCCCGACGCGAGCTTTGTTGCTTTTGTTTAGTATTGTTTTGCGTGGCTTGTCATAGCTTGCCCTTTTCGGCTATAGGTAGGCTATTTGGATGCACGTTGTTTAACGCAAGTGATCATTTTAAAAGTTGATAGTTTTAAGTTCATTCTGAGGAGAAAGAGGACTTGAAACTGCGTTTAGAAATATTGAATGCTTGAGAGATTATTGTGACGTTTTGGTAGGTTTTTACGTTGGCCTGTTCACAATAATGAATGCCTGCTAGTGTTGCAGAATTAATCAACAACGTTTTCTGTGATTCGCAAGCCCCGTCACCCCCATCGGGACATGATTTAGGCGGTCCATTATGATCTATAGATCACCGAGTGTATCGTCGTATCATGTTATCACATTTATTATTGATTTTTTTTTATTGTCGTTGATTATAAAAAGTAGTCATAGTATACCAGAAGTGGTTGTATAGTAGCAGTAGTGGTATTACCAACATTATTTTCTTATCATATTGTCAGTGTTCTTGTTGCTACATGTACTATAATATTATAATTGCTTTGAAATAATCATGCAACGAAGTTAATGACTAATGATAAAAATCGCCCTCTAGAGAAGAGTAAAATTTTGAGAGAACTGAAAGAAGGATATCATTCAGAGGGGTGAAGGCTCAGGTGTGAGTTTCTTCAGTTTGTCTCCCTCTACAAATTGAATTTGTTAAGATCGCAACTGCTGATCTGTAAATTAACAAACATGTCGGAAAAAAGGAACCAGTGGGACTCGAACCGTGTCACTGCCGGCAACGCAGGGACAGCCTGGTGGTAGTGTCGCTGCCCGGAAAGCAGTAGATGACAGGTTCGAGTCCCACTGGTTCCTTTTCCCGACATGTTTGTTGATTTACAGATCAGCAGTTGCGATCTTAACAAATTTAATTTGTAGAGGGAGACAAACTGAAGAAACTCACACCTGAATAAAGAACTGGTTTGGTTTCGATACAATGATTTCGGCTATAGTTGGAATGACTGACAGACTGACGAATGATTTTGATGATAAGTTTGAATTGAGTCTTAACGACGCTTGAACGGATGGATACCTGAATCAAAACAAATAAAAACCAAAATCTTATGTTTTGTATTCATGTATTTTTTTCGCTAATGGAATTATTTAGTGACCTTCGTGAGGATTTCAAACAGTAACCTTTCCAAGGATCGAACCCTAAAATACGCAGGTTGTAAAACAAGACAACCTCGGAATGGAAAACTCAACAAGTCCATCGAATTCACGATTCGGATATATCTGTTCGCTGATTTCACCAGCGGGTCTCTCGTCTCCCAAATTTTGATGGGTATGAAGCGGTGTGAATCTTCGTCCACCCTTTTGTGGAAAGGAGGATTCAAAGCCAACAAACAACAAATCTATTTTCTGGGATAATGGTCTGTCATCTCGTCAAAGCCTAGCTGTCTTGTCATTCGGGTCAACCATTGTTGGCCGACTTAACTAGTCCTTTCAAACATACGTCACGCATGATAACCCTTTTTCGAAGGGCTTAAATCGATAATATAATTCAAGTTATTGCCCTACATTGTGCAGATTACTTTTTCCCGTTCCGTTGTTTATTTCAAGGCGTTCCTTTTTTCATTCTTTCCTGCTTTCTTTTGCCACTTTTTTGTTTTGTTTTGTGGGGGGGGGGGGGGGGTAACGGTTGGTGTGTAGATGTATGAACCAGTGTCTGAAGGGCCACAAATTCAATGGTCAGCACACAACGACGTACAAAATCGCCCGGGATTATCTTTTTGTCGTACGTGCCAGTGGTTGATGGATGACGTTTGGCTAAGTTAGGGACAGGCTTTGATAAACTGCAAATAATTTAGGTTAGAGATCATACAAACAAACGACCAAGTTGTGTTGGTCAGCCTGTTGAACTATTATTGCCCTTTCATCGATTTTTGACAATAAAAGCGTCGACGACGAATTCATGACGATGAGGGGGTGCAGTCAGGGAAAATAAAGCAAATTCATAATAGGTGCAAATATTGATTATGATTTTTATCAAAAGATACTGCCCGAACTGTAAACAATATTCAGCATGAATATTTGTAGCGAATGTTCTCTCTTTCAAACCAAGTCTTATCAAACGTGAGGTCTGATTTGCAGTATTTAGAAAGTAGTTTTGAAGAAGGAATGTACCTAGGAATAATGGTATTCGCTGCTGCGCGAAATAATCGCAGGTTGGACGAATCTGTGCACAATATGGTTGCCATACAAGTCAAAAGTTCTTCTCGTGCTGTATATTACCCTCGTATACACACACACAAAAAGATCGATCAGATCTAGATCACTCTCATCCAGATTACCCACAAACGAGCTGACGCTGAAACTTTACTATATTTACATATTCGATTTCTGCTTTGTTTTCGAATAAGATTTTTGTAACATCAGATCAAATTTCTTCGAAGTCATATGTCATCGTGCGCAGTTTAAGCATAACGTCAAAATGAGAGTATGCTTTTGCATTACTTTTCATTTTGTTTCCCTCTCAAAATGATATTAAAATTCAGGGTATTGAAAGGGGAAATAGACAATTGACTGCAATTAGAAATGGCGTGGCATAATTAGATTTAACGTTTCTAAATATGTTTTGTCTCACACTAATCGCTAGTCATGTTCCTATTTCTCCCTTTATCCCTCCCTCGTTCTCCCCTCCCCACTTTCTCCTTCTTGTCTTTGTGCAAGAATAACACGCGATAATTCTCAGCGATGTCGAAAATGTTAGAGAGTGGCCGAGCTTGGCCTACATGCTGATCGAGAGGAAGTATGTCCCGTCGCTACAGACGATCGTAGCCCTAAAAATTGCGTTTACCGCTGAGCGTATAAAGCATGACCGCCAGGCCTAAAGCTTTTGAATTTCGTGAATTTTCTTTTTCCTTCCTCAATTTTCCTTACAGCAACAATGGTTCGTATATTTCATGTTGTTGTTGATTACATCCCTCCGTCATTGGACTCCAGAGTGTTTAGATTATGTCGAACACGTACAGGCAATTAATAGTGTATGTGAAATGTATATTGAGGTTTTGCTTGCATGCAAGGGTTGCCAAGGGAACATGACGTTGCAAAAAAAGCTTCTTCAAAACACCTGTTTGATACAGTTCGGTTTATCAATAAGAAACTCAGAGAGAGAGAGAGAGAGGGAGAGAGAGAGGGACAGAGAATGTCTCAACTGCTGCCAGAAGGTAGCATGAACCATGGCTAGATATGAAGCTCATATCTCCCTGTGTTGCTGAGCATCTCGTGTCTTTCGCTGTTGAGATAACATTCCGTCACTAGCGAAAGTGGGATGTATATTATGTTACTGTGGAAAAACGAAAATAAATTTACTCTTGAACTTAAACTTAAGCATACTATACACTATAGCGTTAGATAAGGAATATCATAGAAAACCAATGCAAAATTTATGCATAATTACGTAGCAAAAATTGTTTCGGACAACAAAAAGACTTGCACGAGGCTCATCCGGAACAATGACAACAAACATGGATCCAAGGAATTGAAATGGATTTAGCATCGAGTACCGGATAATTTTATATCTCGTTACTACGTCCTCAAGGGACATTATCAAAACATGACGATACAATTTATGATTAGTAAATTGGATAGTTTCAAGTTCTTGCCACATCTTCTGCGCTTTTTACAGCTCGGCACTTCGATGCGCTCCCTCTGCACTGCCATCAATGATCACAACTCGTCTCCTTGTTGTGGTTGTAGGACGTGGTTTGAGGAGCCAGATAATTACATCTACAATTTGATTGATCTATATGCCCTACCTATAGCATTGCTTAGCATTGGATATGGCGCCAATATCCAGGAGTCAATAAAACTATCACGCGCAATAACATCTGACTGATTCACAAACAAGTTTAAACTAGGACTGTTCTTCGATCCCCCTGGCCCACATCTTTGGGTTAAATCTGTGCAATCCATCACTATAATGCCATTCACCAAATTCTCTATATACGAAGATTTGTGTTTTTCCTTTCTTGAAAGCCTTCAAAGCAAAATGTGTTTTCTCAGGATTTTTGCGACAAAAAAGGGTGACCATTTGCAAAGTTCGATCTTTATTTCACCTTAGTATACAGCAGCGCTCTACGACATTAATTAAATGGTATTGAGGGGAATTTTTTAGGATCTTTTAAAAATTATCATGGACAAATAGTTATTGAAATTTTAGAGATTACAATACACGATCGATGATATCGTCGAGATATCTGGAACTATAAATTACAACTGAATAAAAAACCAAAAAAAAAAAACTACAGTGCCGTATACCTAGAGTATAGTGATAACATCAAATGTAAGAAGATAGAGGAGTGCTTCAGTATATGGACAACCGATTACTACAATAAAAAAAAAATCGGCTATAACGCAAAGTCATGGCCAAACTTTATTACAATAATTAACAAATGAGACTTCCTTCCGTGCGCTCGTGAGTACATTGATGTACATTGATTTTGGTTACATGCAAACAAAATTGGGTCCTTATAATAGCTGACGCTGTAAGAGTATTTTTCCCTCCAAAACATTCGTATTTCTTTACAGGTACTTGGTTTTGGTTTTATGATTGAGTTTTGCTCACCTGTAGGCTGCGTGGGTTCCTCAGACGATATCACTGTTGAGTTACCCAAAGTCTGTGAAAAATAAACAATAACATCAACAACAAAGGTTGGATAATGACCACCTTGAACACTGCAGACGGCAAGAACATCATCTTTTCGTGAGTGCAGAACAACTCTTTTCAGACCTGATAGTTAGTTGTTTTTCGTGTGTGTCTGTGGCGATTGGTGCTTACCCAAAACAACACGTTAAAACTGTCTACTTCTTTGATGATATTCATCACTTGATAGCTATTAGTGGTAAATATTAATTTTCTTCAGTCAATTCCATTTATTTCATTATACCATCACCCCTTAATATTGACGGTATAGTTTCAAATTCAGTTACAGATTTCAAATAACATCTAGCTTACATGTAAATATGAATTCACCTAAAACTTTTGATAAAAAAAGAATAAAAAGAATGGACGATGTGACAATTTATTCACCGGGGCCATTCAGAAAAACCATCACTGCTACAGCAGATATGCTACCCAAACATCAGTCTCCCCTTGAGAAAAGAAAGCCGCTGGAAAGAGAGAGAGACAATAGAAAGATAGGTAGAAGGATAAAAAGAAAGAGAGAAAGAAAAAAATAAAGGAGAAATATAGAAAGAGAGAATTAAATGGGGACAGATAGGCAGAGATAAGCAAATATATCAAGAGAGAGAGAGAGGGGGGGGGAGACAGACACAGAGCATTGCAAAAACTCTTCTCACCTTCAGAACGTCTTTACTTCGGGACGCTGACGCCGAATGCGCGTAACATAGCAACATGAGGATAGTGAGTGTGTTCCTGCTGCAGCTGATGCCCGCAACGCCGGAAGCCGTCGCCATGGTAACGTGTAGAACCCTGGAACGAACAGCTGAATGTGAGCCTATGGGGTATCTACACACGTGATGTGTGGAGATGATATCACCATGCTTTTAGTCTGCAAGGAATATAGAAACATAGATCGGAAAATACGTTAATCCTCTAACAAGAGATATCAACAACAACAACAGCAACCACAAGACTACTAGAAACGAAATCCTCATTTTTGCGTGATATTATTTTTTCTAGGAACATTCAATAACAGTCCACAATGGCTATGATTTCAAGAAAGTGCAGGATTAACGTACTTCATGTAGTAATGAGAGTTATAAACTCTCACTAACCCAAGATGGGAATGTATAACGTCTATGTAGTAGTATGTAGACAAGGAGAATTATGTAACCTTTTTTTTTTAACAAAGTCGTGAGGAAGCAACAAAAAATCTGAAAATTACGACAGGAAGAGAAGACACTTGAGATATCAAAAACTTAAAAATGCGAAAATGTTTGCGAAACCAAGATATTCTGATCTTTTCTATACAAAAGCACGAACCACTAAAAAGTCCTTGAGGAGATATATCGGCTACGTGGTTGCATAGCGGTCCTGTTCATATGTGCTTGACATTCTGTAGAAACATCAGTTCAGAATTACTAATTTGACATTTATTCAAAATGAATATCTTGAATACGCCTAAGCACTATGAAAAAAAAGCGGTTATCAACAACATTTGCGTGAATGGTTGATGAATCATTTAAAAAAAAAGAAAATCTCCCTTCCTGTCGAAATCAACAGAATTCTGTCTATCATTTTTGTTTTGCTTCATATTCCACCAAAACCGGTTAAAGTTTATATGAGAGCGGTTGACATGTTCGCTACCCCGTTGTCTCGTTACAATATGGCTTTGACGATGATCTGACAATTATGACGTCATGGCTGGCGCCATGATATCAATCGACATTCCAAACCATTGTCAATTCTCAAGTCTCGACTCTTGGGCGATGGACATGATTGCATGGACTCCAATGCCTCGAGAAAGGAAGTGAACGAAGAGAAGAGGTGCTCAACAACCAGACGACGGGATTTTACAGACGCGGGAAAACAAAGTGCAAAATGGCATTTGGAAAGAATGACAGAGACATTGGAGAGTGGAGGAAGAAAGAGGGAGAATACTGATACAATAAGACAACGGAAACCACAAACAAAACTGACTGCCTGTGGTATGCAAGTCCTGTTGTGTTAGTAGCGAACTAATATGGGCGTGGCATTCCAGTCTCCATGGCGTCGTCACATGTCGCTATGGCGATCGGACAGAACGAGCCCACAGGGGCGTGTCCAAAACACCTTCCCAGCTTTCGAGTCTTTCAGTTATACATTTAACGAGCATTCATCCAGCAGCAAATACATATCAACAGCAGCCAAATGCAAACTCATAGTAAACAGTGTTGTCTGCGAAGGTGTCAGTGGTATGCTTTCTTCATTCCTTTTATCGTCAGACCACTTCCTATAAACACTACTAAACTTGAAAGGATCTTAGCTCTATACCGGCATCTCTTTTCGAAACGAAATCCCATCTAGATTGGGGGAAAAAATCAGTTCAATGTGATCGAATCTACGTTTTCTGTTTTTGCATCAGATGAATGAAATTTAAAAACAAATGAGTTATCATGTATTCGACACTATGTCATGAAAATAATTTGATTTCCAGATAGTTGTGCACTTTATTCCAATAATATTGACTCTCCGGTGAAAAGGAGGGACTCAGCAATCAGAACTGCTGAAAACGTGGTTTGTACTGGACAAAAAGCCTTCTGAAATTGAAAAAATATGAAAAAAGAAAGGCATATATACAAAGACCATTATCTAGATCATCTATTTTTAACACAAGTGAGGTAGATTCATAAATGCCACCCGTGCGCATATACCGAAACTCACTGCTTTTTGAGCGCAAGACATCGGGCGCGATAATCTCATTGCTCTCTTTAAAATGTATTAGCACGAAATTTCTTGTCGTCAAAGAATTTTATGCAAAACATCATTCTTGACGAAAATCAAATGAATTACAATCAAGTACTTCCGTAAAATGTTAGTTATTAAAATTGTCTTATAGCATTGAAGTATGTCCTAATAGTGGCTGGGCAGCACGAGTGCCCTTTTCCACGTTGGGATAATGAAGTGCACCGTAGTTTGTAATACATATACCGATAAATGAATAATATGCCATATTGGATCCCGATTCTCGACTTTTTTCGTCATTATACATAGCCCGTCTGTATTGTTTCTTGTATTGCTTATATACCTTTGTCATACATTCTAAATTCACTTGAGACTAAATTATTTTGTATGCAACTTAAGAGTACATTAGCAACAATGTGTGTTCATGCACAACATAGAATGCGGGAACCAATCAATTAGACAAACCAAATCAAATCAAATCAAATCAAATCAAATCAAATCAATATCTCTCAGAGATACTAAAGAGTGGTTGGCTTTCGCACTTTGCTTCATTCATTATATCAGGTTTAAACAAGCGCTATCTTGAGAGGATCTTCAATCTAATTTTGAAAGTTTGACTACAGAGCAACAGGTAGATTAGCCATCAGTTCTTTACTGAAGGATAAAAAATCTAATATCCTTCATCTCTCTTTTCCTTTACCTCGTCTATTTCTATTTCTTTTTTTCTTTATAAATTGTTTACTTCTTTGAGTTACTTTTCTACGCTTTCCCTCAAGCAACAAGCAACTAAAAGTTTCCGAACGAAATCACTCCTTGACCTTTACCTGCATTCAAGAGGAACCATGTAGGCGCACAAACGGTCAGAAAAGAATGCAATTCGTACTGTATGACAAACCTGTTTTGAAAAAAAAAATACAAAGCACTGCTGTGACGAAAACATAGAAGCATAATGACGTTCTGACGACATTCGCATTCCGAGGGGAAATTGTGATGATTTCATGTGTACTTGTTAAAAATAGCAAAGTTGCATATCAAAATGGTCACTATGTAATAAATGGCCAATGTGCCTACAATATCAATCAAGAACGAAGGCTGACGATGAGGTGAAAACAAAATTGTTGATGTGACGACTGACATTAAGATCCGTCAATCTACTTCTTTTAAAAGGGATAAGAGCAGCCTACGTGTTCAATCGGCATTCCATAAGATTAATTGAACGTAGTTTATGTCGATATGAGTGGGTAGCAACAAGGTTGACAAATACATAATTTCTTAGGAGGAGAAAAGGTCCTTATTTCGAGGACTAGCAAAATATGCCAAGATAGGAAGTATGGATTCATGAAGTATGGGTTCATGACCTCTATTAAGGCGTTCAACAATTTCCGGGACTGTGAACTTTCCTGCTTTTAGGCGCAAAGTTAGAAATAAATACCTTAGAAAAAAGAACACACACACATACATTTAGAAATAAGTAGAGATATTATCACGGATATGATTTGAGATCGTTTGTCGAGCTTGTTTGTCGCACAAATCCTAATACCCTGTAGAAATCTATATCGAAAAATCTCCGACCAATACGGCGTGTTTTGTTACGTGTCTACTACATATCCTGACATGAGCGTCTCTATAGCACCTGTCCCCTTCCCCCTCTCCCTTAATGCGTTCCTCCTCTGTTTTGTTTTGTTTTTACTATTATTACCTCCAGCAAAGAGTGTCGTAAATTCACACGCGTTTTTTTTTTCAGTGTTTTTCTGCACTGCTACTGGTGTTCAGCATTCAGAATTCTATGAGTAGAGCCCTGGGGGCATTTCATGAAGCGTTTTGGTCGGATATTTTTCTGACAAACTGTTACAAGCTACTGAAATCCTTGCATCTGATTGGCTGACAGCAAATTTGTCCGACAACTTTGTCGGACAAAATGCTTCATGAAATGCCCCCCAGATCTCTTAGTATCTTTGCATACCTCCTCTAATCTTATAATCATTCACGAATCGATTTCTGGAGAGTAGATTTTCTTAAACTTCACCTCTAATGGGAGAAATGAAGAGACGGTATTCTAAACTTGTTTTCTCATCAATTCGGCCCCATCTGTCACAGCTAAAATTTGTACGATATGAAAGCGAAAAAGTAGGTATTCAGCTAGTATGTCCCTTGCACATCTTGACATAACATTTTGAAAAAGAATCCAAGAGTGAGAGTCCTCCTATATCAGGTTTACAGATCGGCAAGCAACAATTTTACCCATTCAGAGTAATGTCTGTTGTTTCTTATGTATAGCAAGCTTTAATTCTCGAGTATCCTGTGCTTCAATACTTACGTTCAGAAGGTGATCCTTTACCTCGAGGATAAGCTAACTTTGAGGATAAATTTTATGGGGCGCCAAGTGTCGCACGGTCGATGTCGTGACGAAATTATATCGAAATCAATCGTGCAACACTTGGTGCCCCATAGGAAAAAAAAAAAGGAGTTAGAGAATAGAAAATATGACATTGCTCATTCTTATTGCTAAAACCTAATGTAACATGTAAAATGATACAAGAAAGTCTTATGGTGACCGAGCGTTCATTTAGCACAAAACAGAGGGTGTAATCGTTGTAAGTGCTTAGCATATTTCACAACATAACACCATGCAGTCAACAAGCAACTCCGCACTGCAGCGGCATGCATGCTATGTTGCTTAATTGCAACACAAAAAAGTTCCCAGGTTTAGATAATGAATAGCGTGCTTGGGTACTAGTAATTCGGAGAGTTTAAGGTAAGTTCTTAATCTATCTCCTCACTTTTTAGTGGGGGCATGTTTCACTCATGAGCCCCAGGTGACGGGGAAGTTTTAGGCGGGAAGAGACTGAGCACGCCGATAAGGTCTGAACGTGATGGAGTAGTAGATCTAGCACAACCTCAGTTTAGTGAATAAGGGCAAATAGTCTGGTAGGAATGGGGGGTTCCCATGCACCCCCCGAACACATTTTTTTAACTTACTTTTTTGTAACCCTTAGGGTGTCTAGTTAATGAATTTTTTTGTTCCCAAGAAAAAATCGTGTCCCATGGGGGTCATTGGCGGCCATCTTGGCAGCCATCTTGGATTTTCAGGGAAAATCATTATCTTTCATAACTTTTGAACTACACAGCATAAAATTATAAAGAAAGCATTTCTTCAGGGTGAACGTGACACGAGGATTCGATTGCAATGGTTATTTACGTGATTAAAGCAAGTCTAAAACAAGAAAAGCCTAAAAATATGCAAATTTCGGTGTCATTTTCACCGAAAAATACCTAAATAGTTTAACTTTTGAATTACACAACATACAGGGACAAATAAAACAGTAATTCAGAGTTAATACGGCATGAGGAATCTTTTGAGAGAGTTATTTACATGATTAAAGCAAGTTACATACAAGAAAAGTCCAAACATGTGAGGAAAACCAGTGTCGTTTACTCTAGAAATATTCCCAAGGTTTATTTACATGACAATCTCATATCTCCTAAGAGTAAACTAACCTCTTTTTCTTAACAGTCTTGTAGGAATGGGGGGGGGGGGGGGGGTGGGGGTCCCATGCACCCTCCATTTTGTATCCCTTAGGGTGTCTATTTTGTTCTTTTTGTATCCAAGTGAAAATCGTGCCACATCGGGGTCATTGGCAGCCATCTTGGATTTGCGAGGAAAATCAATAATTTCTATAACTTTTGAACTTTCCAACATACAAGGACAAATGAATAATTTATCCAGGGTAAATTTGGCATGAGGAATCGATTGACATTGTTATTTACATGAGTAAAACAATTATGATACATGAAAAATCCAAACATGCGAATAAAAAAAAAAAAGCCAGTGTTGTTTGCTCTGCCCAAATAGTCCATATACATACATGACAATTATATACCTCATATGATTGACTAACCACTAAAGTCTTAATAGTCTTGTAGGAATGGGGGATCCTCATGCACCCTAAATTTTTGTATGCCTTATGGTGTCTATTTGATGATTTTTTTTTTCGTTTCCAAGTAAAAATCGTGTCGAGGGGCGGGGGCGGGGGCAGTCATTGGCTGCCATTTTTGATTTGAGAGGAAAATCAGTAAATTCTGTAACTTTTGAATTTCACAACATACAGGGATAAATATAACATTTCCTTCAGGGAAACTGTGTCATGAGGAATCGATTGAGATGGTTATTTATATGATTAAAGCAAGTTTGATACAAAAAGTCCAAAATACGAGAAATTTGATGTCATTTACACCGTAGAGTACCCAAACTCCGTATACATACATGACAAACTACTTCGCAAAAGTGACTTGGCACTTTGTCTTTAGATCATAGCTCAAATATGGTGTTTTGTATATAAAAAAAAATATGCAACATGCAACTCCAAGCATTTTGACGCCTCACTTGTTGAAATCAAATGAAAAATATAAGCACGATGGCAATTAATATGCAGATACCCCTAAAAAAGCAGATCGAAAGAAGTGAACATACAAATTTTGATCACAACATGTGAAAGTGACTAATCGACAAAATTCAAAGCTGAAATGTAATTGAACACTTTTTGTGTGCATCTTCTATTTCATATAATTTTGTATTTGAAGAGTTTGAGTAAGTGTATTTTCATAAAGGAACTCACTGTACCAAAATGCTCTGTCGGTTTCACCAATTTAGGTGTCAGATTGTTATCATTAAAACTTATGTAAGATTAAGTTAAAAATGGTTCATTCAAACGTATTTGTTTAAAAACCTTCCTGTCTGAAAATAAACATTAAAATCACTTGACAGTCAGAAATCCACTCTCTCTCTCTCTCTCTCTCTCTCTGACTTTAATTTGTCTAACATATTCTAAATTCTCATCCTATGCAATTATACAAACCACAGATTCGGTAAGCGATAATATGTTATAGCTTTTGGTTTTACACTTCTGGTAATTTCCAGTCATCATCAAAACGATCATTGTAATCAATGTCTGGCTCCTCCTCTTCATCCTTCTCCGTCTACGGAGTAACTTTCTGAAGCAAGTCAATGAGGGAAGTGGGAAGGATAGGGCCACTTGACCACACCGGATCCATGATACCGAAGGCTGTCTTATGCTACCTTTGTCCAGGATTAAAGAGGTAGCGCACCAGAAGATTGGCTAGTCAGATCGCTTGAAGATGGCAAGGTGGTACCCATGGTTCACACATTGAAACTGTGACATAAGGTTTCCTCTGCCAGGTGGGAGCAAGGAGAAATCCACCTTGGATTTGGTCATCAGTTGCTCGCCCTCTCCCACCATCTGTTTCAGCATGATGCTGCGAACGCCATTATAATAGACTTCTCCCGGGCCTCGCTATACATTTTAGGCATGTGAATGTTTCAATGTCATCTGTCACCTCTGGCTCCACAGACCACCCATCACCAAGATTTGTGAGGAAAAACACTCAACTTGGCATATTGTAAAGTCATATTCTTAGATTTTAGTAGTGTTTATTCTGATATAATACTGAGCAACTTATTGGATTTCAGTAAAATACTTCTGAAATCATGATATCAAACAACTCTCACCTGAATGCTATGTGGTATATGGGGTGGCTTTTGTAGATTCTTTAGGGGTTCAACTTTTCCCAACCCATTAAGGCACTTTAATTGTTACATCTTCCCCGGTAAACACAAACAGTCCAGGTATTTTGGTATACAGTATATGAGCTCCCGTTGATTCTATATAAATGCAAGTTAATTGACATTGACAACCTGGCAATACGTGACAGTCCGTTTATTAAGAAAGATACTACATTGTAGAATGGATTAAGCATGGACCAAGGGGATCAAGAAAATGTGTGTCTGGATTCCTCACCAAAGCTACCTTGTACCCAAGCTTAGCAACGCACTTGAGGTAGAACACGACCCTGGTGTCCGTCTCCTTATACTGGTTAGACAGTCACTCATGGATATCGCGCCATTGTCTCTTGGAACATATCATTGTGTAAACAAAAGGAATGTAACAGAAATCACATTCTCTGAAGCTTATGTGATTCCTGTTACATTCTTTTTGTTCACCTAATTATTCATCCCAGGAGACAATAAGCTCTATCCATGAGCTGCCGTCTAATCAGGAGAAGGACACCAGGGTAGCGCTCTACCTCGAGTATTCCACTATTAAGCTTGGGTACAAAGCAGCTGTGGTAAGGACACCAGACACAGACATTTTCTTGATCTTCTTACACCATGCTTACTCCGTCACCCTCACTATCCTCCTTGATAAATGGACTGTCGAGCATTGCCAGATTGTGAATGTCGTTGAACTGGCATACAGAATCAAAGGGAGCTGGCTACTGTACCACAATACTTGGACGACATGTGTTTACAGGGGAAGATGTAACAAGTGCCTTCAAGAGTAGGGGCAAAGTCGGACCCCTAAAGAATCTACAAAGCCACCCCATGTACCATACAGCATTCAGGAGAGAGTAGTATGACATTATAATCTCTGCAATATTTTACTGAAATGTGGTAAATTGTTCAATATTACATTATAATGAACACTGCTGAAATTCTACAACATGACTTTAAAATGTGCCAATGTTTTTTGTTCCCCACTTAAACCTTGGAGATGGGTGGTCTGTAGAGCCAATAAGAGGTGACAGAAGACATTGGAGCATTCACATGCCTAATGTATGACCATAAGAGGTGGAGAAGTCTATTTACAGCAGCATCATCCAAAGCAGATGATGGGAGAGGGCGAACAAAATAATGACGACAAACTCCAATGTGGATTTCTTCATGCTCATATACACCTTGCAGAGACAACCTTATCCCACACATTAAATGTGTGACCCATCGCCTTGTCATCTTAAAGGGAGCTGACCAACCAATCTTCTGGTGCTCTGTATATGACTCCTTTGATTCTGGACAAGGATGGCAGAAGATAGCCTTTGTTATGATGGAGCCAGTGTGGTCAAGTGGCCCTATCTTTCCGACTTCCCTCATTGACTTGCTTCAGAAAATTACTGAGGAAATGAAGGAGGATGAAGAAGAGGACCCAGACATTGATTACAATGATCGTTTTGATGATGACTACCGGTATAGAAATTAAAGAAGTGTGAAATGAAAACCTGATATATCGCATAACCGCTTCTGTGGTTTGTGCAGTTACACAGGATGAGCATTCAGAATACTTTTTAAGAAAAGTGAAGTCATATTGTGTTACTTTATATTTTTTCAATATACGTTAATTCCATACTTCATGAAAAGCATTTGATTATACACATGTCACAGATGTTAAACTATATAGATGATGACTGGCGGCGGAGGGAACATACCCAATGTTCCACCCGAAGGGTTTGAAATGCTATTGAGGGAGGTTATAAGTGCGGTGCGGTCCTAGGCCTTAATTCTGTCATTTGTCACGTGGAAATGTTTTTCCATGGGAGAACATTACAAAAATGTTCGCCCATCCCATGGGCGAACATAACGAATGCACTTCCATCACGTGACTGTGTTCAGCCAATCACTAATCGGTATGTGGCTAACCTTTTCAAAATATCATTATGTCTTTTGATAATAGCTTGAATATTGCGTCTTGTGTCAGACAACTTTTAAAAGAATTCGAAAGCAAACTTAATTCCAATCAATGTGAACTTGAATTGAATGCATACAGGATGTAAGCACAAAAGCGATTCATATGCAAATATTTCTAAATCAAAGTAGCAGCAATCCACATTGATATACAGTCCCTATTCACAGGTTAGATTTCCTGCTGTCAAATGAAATGTTTCTCTTTTTGTTTTTCGGACAATAAACTTTAAACGAATACATTTGAATGTACTGCTTTTTTAACCTGAGAATAAATGAAACCATTTTGGCATCTAAATTTTTGAAATCGGCTCGACATTTTGACACAGTGATTGTTTCCTTGAATATATCCCAACTCAAACTCGTTTTAAATATAAAATGAAACGAAATTGAACGCGCACAAAGAGTGTTAAATTTCAGTTCAAGTTTTATCTTTGTCCATTAGTCACTTTTAAGTGTTGTGATCAACATTATTATCATGTGTCACCTCTTTTTAAGGGTATTTGCATATGAATTACCACAGTGCTTACATTCTTATTCTATTTCACCAAGTGAGGGGTGACAATGCTTGAAATTAATTTTCTCTTCAGATTCTATTTAATGTTTTTGATACAAAACAAAAAGGCCTATTTGGGCAATGATCTAAAGACAGAGTTGTTAGTCACTTTTGTGAGGTATGCAATTTGTCATGTATGTAGCATGAAATATTTGGGCCATTTCCAGAGTAAGAGCACTTAATTTTTCATTTTTGGGACATTTCTTGTATCAAATTTGCTTTCATCATGTAAATGGCAATCTCAATTGATTCCTCATAATGTGTTTCGTCTGAAGAAATGTTTTATTTGTCCCTGTATGTTGTGTATAGTTCAAAAGTTGAACTATTTGGGTACTTTTCAGTGTAACCGATACAGAATTTTTCATATTTTGGACTTTTCTTGTATCAAGCATTTTTTAATCATGTAAATAACCATCTCAATCGATTCCTCATGTCACATTTACCCTGAAAAAAAGTTTTATTTTTCCTCGTATGTTGGAAAGTTCAAAAGTTATAGAAACTAATGATTTTCCTCGCAAATCCAAGATGGCTACCAATGACCCCCATGTGACACGATTTTCACTTGGAGACAAAAAGAATCAAATAGACACCCTAAGGGATACAAAAAGGAGGGTGCACGGGACCCCCCCCCCCCTTTCCTACCAGACTGTTAAGAAAAAGAGGTAAGTTTACTCTTAGGAGGTATGAGATTGTCATGTATATATGTATATAGACTACTTGGGAATATTTCTAGAGTAAACGACACTGGTTTTCCTCGCATGTTTGGACTTTTCTTGTATGTAACTTGCTTTAATCATGTAAATAACTCTCTCAAACGATTCCTCATGCCGTATTAACTCTAAATTACTGTTTTATTTGTCCCTGTATGTTGTGTAATTTAAAAGTTAAACTATTTGGGTAGTTTTCGGTGAAAATGACACCGAAATTTGCATGTTTTTAGGCTTTTCATGTTTCAGACTTGCTTTAATCATGTAAATAACCATTGCAATCGATTCCTCGTGTCATGTTTACCCTGAAGAAATGCTTTATTTATGATTTTATGCTGTGTAGTTCAAAAGTTATGAAAGATAATGATTTTCCCTGAAAATCCAAGATGGCTGCCAAGATGGCCGCCAATGACCCCCATGGGACACGATTTTTTCTTGGGAACAAAAAAATTCATTAACTAGACACCCTAAGGGTTACAAAAAAGTAAGTTAAAAAAATGTGTTCGGGGGGTGCATGGGGACCCCCCATTCCTACCAGACTAAAAGCTCCTACCGCCTGTAAGTGGTATCTCCCCTGTGTTAGCGCTTTTCATTTCCATTCAAAGCTCTTAAAAGAATCAGCACGTGTCAAGCTAAGTTCAAAGGGTAAAAAGGCAAAGAGAAGTACAAGGATAAGAATTTTTTTGTAACTTTCGTTCAATATCAGAGGTGCCTAAGAGCTGCCTTACGTATGAAGATGACGTCTGTTCTTTCTCGTACTGCATAATAGTGTGGATAGTGTTCTCTTCAGTAAATATCATGGGTACCTAGTAGGCCTAATGTTTGTTCATCTATTTCGGTCATCCATACGGGGTATGATATTCACTGGAAAAGGAGCATAAGGAACTCAATAGAAACCTTAGTGTGGTGCGGCTGTACTGTACTGCCATTATTGGTTTACCGAAAACTCTCTTTATCTAAACATTTCATCTAAGGTCCAAAGTAAAAGTAGAAAACAACGATTTATATCTTATTGGTAAAGACAATTCTAATTGACATAGTCGATCTATAATGGTCATAGATGACATGAGTAAGCAAAGATGAGTTTATTCGTCATCGAGGTACTGGATGATGTTTCTAACAATCTTTTAAAAAGAGTAGAGAATGTTTATAGAAAAACAACTTAAAGCAAAACAGAAAGTTTGGTAATATACGATATAACTTTGTAAAGTCATCCATGGGTCAAGTCTAGTGGGTCAGTAAGAGAAGCTTTTGAAACTAGATACAAAAATTGTTAAAGTAGATGTATAACAACAATAGAAGGAAACAATGTTGGTCTTACATTTTCCTCTCTCTTCCCCTTCCACACTCTTTCGCTCTTCCTTACCCCCTCTACCTCTCTCCCCTCCCCTTCCCGTCCCCTTTCTCTTGAGTACCAACGAACCTGCACGGCCCTGCTGGCAATGCGGAGGAAGCGGCATGACGTTGTTATTCATGGTGGTTGCTGTTGTTGTTTTTCTTCTTGTCCATTTTTGTTACACACGAGGGATCATTGCGCACCACCATATTATATAGTTTCATATTGAAATTGCACTTGACAGGGTCGTGACCGAGCGGAGAAACATTTTCACACTCGGCGAAAACACGAGCAGGGCATGTAACCTCGCCTCACTCTTCAACCAAGCCATGACATTAAAAACTTCCCCCATCAGCGCGGTTGTTTTTTGCAGTTCAAAATATCTCGCATCATTCTGCGACTGTCATGGCAGTTGAGGTCGCTATTCTCTGGGGTTGTCATGTTTCAATCAGCACTGAGTATCACGTGCCCAATCCTTTTGGTTCCTATATACTCGAGATAATCGAGACCATTGTTTTGCCATTGTTCATGTTGTTGCTATCGTTTTTGGTGCTTCCGTTGTCTTTGATATTGTTTTAGTTTTGTTGATGTCGGGGGTTTTGTTGTTGTTGTTGTTGTTGTTGTTGTTGTTGTTATTGTTGTTGTTGTTGTTGCTGTTGCTGTTGCTGTTCTTGTTCTTGTTCTTGTTGTTGTTGTTTCACTTATCTCTGCTGCTGAAACTGGTGCCGAAACTGGTGCCGAAAAGGTTGAAATGCTATGATGAACATCATATAGCGTGACGACATGGATTTGGGAGCATGGAAGGAGGTGTATAGAACCCAGGCTGGATTAACTTACCTCTTTCCCATTTGTTTCGTAAACTCAATGAGACAAAAGACATGAAACCACGTCAGCAGCTGGGTAGGTGTGCACAGCTTCTGATGGGCGTCGGCCAGGGCATATTCCCTGGGCTTTGATGTTTCTATTCATGTGTTTGCTGTATGTGCGTTAAAGTGGTACCATTGGAGTTGGGGGGGGGGGAGGAGGATAGTATTAATTGTAATTTGATTAAGGCGAGAGAAGAGAGAGAGACATGAAGCCCTCCACAGCCTTTATACTAGTATATGCGAAAAGCATTGTTAAAGTTGGCAACATTTGTCCTAATATGCCCTTCTGCAATCTATACATTGCAATGCTCTATAATATTTGTAGTGAGGACATTCCCTCTTTTTTTTTCCAAAGATTAAGGGTAAGGAGAGGCACTCCAACCAGTCTCTTTACTCCCATATAATCTTTAACAATGACGTTTATGTCCTACGTCGTTTTACACTTTTGTGCAGATTAGGTATATAGTAGATATTCAGATCATACTTACGCACATTTTGTAAGAGAAGAATGAGCTGCTTCGAGGTTTCGTAGTTTATACAGATGCATGATTACAGAATGAAAATCGAACTTTTAATCTTGCTTTATATGATACGATAAACGCTTCTTTGAAAACTTGCTCGCTTTCCTTTCCCCTACCAAGATCAACCATGACGAAAGGAACCGAGACTTCTGTTACAATCCAGACGTTACTGTCAAAAAAAAATAAAAATAAATGAAAACGATAACTGCTTTTCTGCTCGACATTATCAAATTATATTCAAGTACAGTGCACTGACAAGCATTAATTCTCTGCGACGTCTATCGAAGTATCGTGGGATAGAGTTAATGAGCGCTATCTCCTGAATAACAGATACCTGCTCCAGTTAATCACGATGACAATGACCGGGAAGATTGTCTTTATCTTGTTTTCCCGCCTCGTTATGGACATAAGAAGAAGAGGAGGTGTGCAGGGATAATTATTTGGACAATGCCGTCTACTAGACCCAGCTGGGGACGTTTAATTCATCATCGGTCTCTTTTCCTTTTTAGTATACTCTCATCATAATTGTTTTGCGGATGTTGTTTTCTCCTCGGCCTTCGGCCTGGTAGGTCAGCTTTGCATCCCACGGGAAAAGACAATTTTGCTTAACGGGAACAGCAAGTTTCATGAATCCCCCAAAGGAATGCTTAGCTGAAATTTTAATTTCTCATCATTTCCATGTCCATATTTTTTTGTCTCATTTTATTTCAGATGATGGCTATGCACAAGGTGATGTGAAGTGAGTCTATTCATTACATTTTTCCGGGGGGGGGGGGGGGGGAGGGGGAAGGATGTATCAAAAGCTCTATGTAGGGTCCTATGTTAAAGGGTTAGAATAATATACTATTTAGATGATTTCAGCTGTACTCTTCATCCACTTTAGTTACACTAAAAGCTATTCAATGCGTCCAATTATCTGCCGCCGTGAACTCAATTGACTCGTGACTTTGACAACCCTAAATTGATCTAGATACGTCCACGCTCTAGTGGCAGCCATCTTCGTTAAACATAAATTTGTACTTTGGCTAACTCGTCCAGTTTCAGCCCCGATATCTTTTCAGAAAGCACAGTCAGCTCCCACAAGCTGGAGTAAAAAAAAATGACATTTAGTATGCTGAATGTTTTAAGTATCAACCAGTCTATATTGAAAGGCTTTTTAAGATGGTATCTAGCACACACAGAGAAATAAATAAACAAATCAATTAATCAATTAATTAATAAACCAATTTATCAATAAAGAAATAAATAACGAAAGAAAGAGAAATAGAAAGAAAGAAAGAGAAATAGAAAGAGAGAAAGAGAAATAGAAAGAAAGAAAGAAAGAAAGAAAGTAAGAAATGAGAAAAAGAGAGGGAGAGTGGGGAGGAGTACAAATAAGTCAGTTCACTTCTAGATTATGGACGAACCTCCATCCTGTATCCTTTCTTTGTTTCATTTTGTGTTCATTTTTTGTTTTGTTGTTTGTCTTTTTTTTCTGTAAATGGAAACTCACATGTTCTGCGCAGAAGCAATGCGGTAGCTTCTTGTTGATTGTCATCATCATCATCAGTTACCTATCCATTGTTATGTTACAACCGTGACATTGTGAAACCAATGAGGTACTATAGGCTCGCCTAGTACATCCTTGGTGAAACCAGACTAAAAGCATTCATGACGTCTAAATCACATTATCAACCATCAAAACATGTCTTTTTTCAAGTTACCATGCAGTTTTGTTGACAGAACAGTTGCTATGGATTCTAAAATGCCACATACGTTCATTATGGACTTGGGAAACATATCAAACCACGTGACTTTCCTGACATGTCTATATGTGTGGATCTATAAATTACTTTTTTGAGGACACGTCTGGTCGGGTCTTTATTCGTTTTGTCTGTATTATGTCTCACAAGGACTCGTCAAAAATCTTGCCAAAATGCTTGCACATTCACGTTTTATATTGAAAGCGATGAAATCAGTGGATAAATACACGTATGCGTAAGTAACAGAGGCATTTAAATGTCACAGAAAGAGATGTCAAAATTGTCAAAAGCTTTTCGCGTAAATATCATTTATGGTAGTTTATTGAAGTTGGTTTCGATATTGATTAATGGCAGTAAAATATAATTTTTGATGTCTATATGACATGACGGTTAATTGAACTCCGGCTACTGAAGGACACACCTTGCATGTTTACTGACATACGGCTTTAGAAGTATGTTCCCCTGTATTTTTTTTTCTTTTGTATTCGAATTTATTTCTTCCTCTTCTTTCCTAGAGGGAGAGAGACTTTGTTTGAGTTCATCGAATTTGACAAATTTTCCTCTGCAGGGACAGCAACTTCGGGCAGTGGATTTAGGTTAGCGTCTCCGCGGACCCAGCGGCTGCAGAAAAGAGAGTATAGGGGTGTCTCGGGACGATTCAGGCCCTTCGGGCTTCAAGGTCTGATTTAAAAACAAAATGCCTTTCGGTATTCGATTTGACGTTGATTGAAGAGAGTTAACTGATATACACAAAACTGTAGGAATTTCATTTAAATCGGAATAATGATAAACACTAAACTGACCATACTGATTCATTTATGCAACTTAGATGATGTGATGCTAACCAAATCGCTTCAAAACTCTCACGTTTATCACTGCATTAATGTGGTGGATAAGCATGCAACCATGGTTGTTTAATCTAAAAACTGTTATTGCCGTGTATTGTGACTTTGAAGGCATTTGATCCCATAGATGTGATCATTGCACTCATGTCATTGGATTTCATTTTTAAAAGGGAGCATTTAAGGAAGATTTTATACAAAATATGAAGATCTTAGCATTCCTTGAAGAACTGTATAAGCAGGAAGTCAGAACGTGTGCAGTCTGATTTACACAGGCAGACTTTTTCTGGGATGCATTGTCGGTAATGTCATATTTCTAGGCTTGTTTGCATCCATAATTATTTTATTTGTATTCATCATTGGAATTTGTTTGTGCTATTTGGATATCATATGTTTTTAATAAACATCAGCATGCTATGTTTTTAGTTGTAGACTGTAGTCGTGTCAGTGCATATTTGATATGCACATTATAGAGTCAAAGTGTGATTTGATAAGAAAATGGGTGAATGATGTCGACCCCTATGATGTGGTTAGCCCCAGCTGACTAGCAATAGTCAGCAAACGGTATCAACCAGGCACACTGTGCCATACGCGTGAATGAATGAATGAACCATTTAGGACAACATCTGACCAGACACTTTCTCATTGAAGTTATGTCCAACCTTTTGAAAGGGATAACACAATTTAAGATCAGTCTATATAATGTCAGGGACAAAAAAAAAAAAAAAAAATCTTACAACGGCTGTCAGGTTTTGCCCGTGGTACAAATTTGCAAACGATAGTAAACTCCTAGTTCAAATCAGGCTACCATGTTGTTTTCGAGACTAATTGATAGTCTGGAGAACCAAGACAGCCCCGAAATGTTATTCGGAAATATTGTCTGTGCGTAGACTAAATACAATAAGTACAATCTTAAGAAGTCCACGTCGTCACTAAATTCCTATACAAAATAGATGATCATGTGTTCATGTTTGGTGCATATTGTAGCTATTCATGACTATCTCGAGACCGCGTGGGGAAAGTTCTTTAATTAGCGATCCGGTCCACTTCCCTCAATCACAGAAATAAGACCGAGAGGGGTATTTTTGAGCCAGGGATCGAGAGGGGGAGGGGAGGGGGGCAGTGGAAGGAACTCCAGAGGGGGAGAGGTACAGGTGGGCGTACAGGGGGACGCTGATAACTTCCCATTGTTTCCTCTCGAGGTTTCAATCCCTCCCCTCTCTTTTTCTTCCTTTGTCTCTCCTTCTCTCTCTCCCTCTCCCTCTCTCTCTCTCTCCCTCTCTCAATCTTTTTATCGCTTTTATTCTCTCTTTTCTAATATACAGTATGTCCCCAAGAAAATTACAATCGGATTTTCTCATTAATAACTAAAATAGGATTAATCTGTCTGAATGTTATTTCTGGGTGCAGAATTTTACATCTTACCTATATTTCATGTTTTGCAGAAAACCCCTTTCAATTTGGTTGAGTGGTCACAGCGAAATGTATGTCGTTGTAAAGCATATCATGGGCCTGATTCCTCCAAGTTTAGCACTTGGATCTGCATAATGTGTGAACACAATGGACAGAACTTGGAGGGAAGAGATTCCTGACATGCTCTACTGTTACAAAAATTCTCATTTCTCTTTGACCACTGAAGCAAATAGGATGGGTTTTTCTGTAAGATGTGGCTTATAAGTCATATAGTGTCATATTCTGAAATTGTATTTGGATTGATTCACTATTTTTAAGTTATTGTTGCGGAGGCTCCCGTTGTATTCTCTTTTTTTTGGGGGGGGGGAGGGGGGAGAGACATACGGTATGCACTACTGTATGATTGTGAGGAGTGGTATAACAGAGGAGTATTGTCTCATTAGTCTGAGGTTTTGTAGACAGCAGAGAACCAACCAACCAAGCAAAATAATAGATAAATAAGTGAAAAAAGTGCTGACCTTAAGCATTGAATCAGACTGAAAAGTGTTGAATTATAAACAAGCCATTGCCTTGGCATAGCTTGTAGCCATTATGAAATATCGACGTGAGTCTACGACATGTTGCGAATGCCCTGATATGCTTATAGGCACTATACATTTAGCAAATCACGTTCTGGTTTGTCAAAAAAAAAAACGAGAACAGAACAGAACAGCAGACGGTTTTTATTTGCTTGCTGTTGTTTTCTTTTTTTTTTTTTTTGGTCAACATGCCATTGCTATCCATGAAGTAACATTAACATTAAATCAGATGAAATTGACGGCACGGAACTTCATTAAGGTCAGTGCTTTTGAGGATGGAACGCCATGAAAATGGAATGATTAGTTAATTCAGCTGTTGTTGTTATATAGGGTTCTAAAAATAACAGAATACTTGCTTTTTTTTCATTGAAAATAGGTCTATGAAAAGCCAACATCCAATCAACATGAAATTGCGAGAAAAACAATAAACTCGGCGTAATCTTGTTAAATAACAGGCAAGGATTGAAATTAGTACTGCAACAACCAGATTCTGTTCATGTCTGCATGTACTATGAATGGATATATAACTTTCCTAAAAAGTCGAGTTACAAGCAATGTATTTCCGTCTGTGCAATATCAAAACCAAATCATATTGACCGGATTTTTTTTCTTCTAATTCAGGTTGAGAAAAGCGGTTTGTGGGCCGCTTCAGTACATCCTACATCTCACAAACACACATATACACACGCACATGCACACCCACAACACACAACATACATATTTATATGTTCGTATGTACACGTCTTGATAGCCCAATAGACTGTGGTATGTTTAGCACGGAGTCTATATCAAAGTACATTTACCCCTGTCCGGAAATGTGGGAAAGGGGGGAAAAAGTGCGAAACATAACGGACCGAAGTTTCATGGTGTCTGGGGTGTTGAATGGTAATGGGGTGTTGAAAACCGGTTGCTGTGCTGCAGACTTCATAACAATTTTTTGTTTGTTTGTTTGTTTGTTTGTTTGTTTGTTTGTTTGTTTTTGTTTATCGTTTTTTGTTCTCCTGGAACGTACTTATAGTCCATAGCTCCGAATCTATAGCTCATCAAAAGTCTGTGAGACAGTTTGTGCCTCAGGTTGTAGCCGTTTCTCTACCCTTTTGAGAGTGGGAGCTGCTAGTGCATTGAACCGAGTCCTGGCTACTTCTTCAAACACTTTCATAAAACACACTAGTCACTAGTGGTTGTTCAAGTTACATTTTAAAAGAAATGAAAGTGTTTATGGAGGATTTGTGCAGAAATGACAGACACAAAAGACTACATTGTTTCCAAAGCTTTACAGCTTTTCAAGCAAATCAGGGTGTGCTTTTTACCTTGTCTTACAATTTGTAAAAGACGCAAGGATGGAATTCGAAAAGTATCTAAAGGACATTTGTTTTGGAAATATTCAGTACACTCTGGATCATATCAAATGCATGCAAATGATTGTTCTTCCTTTAGTTTGAATGTCAAAACGTGCAACCTTCAGTTCTACCATACTGGTGCATTGTATGTGAGCTTCATGGGAATGTATACGCCTAGTCACATTTTGCATGACCTTCAACAGAACTCCTGAGCTCGGTTCGAAGTGAGCTTTTGAAAGGGTAAAAATGTGCAGAAAACTTCGGATATTACCTTCAGAGAAATCGGATCAATTGGAACACATGTCCTTGGAGATTGGCGCTGTCCGTCAGTCCATGTGTTGGGATGAGAGATGCTGTAACACGTTCTCGATAATTTCCTTCACTCACTACATGGGCAAGGTAACTACACCTGTAGCTCCGCTAGCCTCGGAGAGAACGGTTACGTTTTTAGATATTCCGGGGAAGATGTGGGCGTCGAGCAGGGTCGTGCTCCGTGAAATAAATAGATTCTAGATGGACGAAACCACCTACGATGTTCGATTGGATGCGTACGCGCCGGGTGAGATCCGGTTAACCTCCCTCTATTCGGATCCACTTAACCTCCGGTTTAGGCGGGGTGATGATCTGTAAACACGCTAGGAGTTCCTCTCGTCACCTGGATACGCCAAGGTGTAGGAGGGATGACCTGTATGCTTCTCAGTCAGGTGGTGGCGGCAGAGATGGTCAGCAGCGCGCGTTGCACTGAAATTCTGCTTCGTTGGGTCACCAACGTGAATGTCAATTGAAAGCACAGCAATTATTCACGTTGACTTGGAATGTAAGAAGAAAAAAGTTAGTTTAGACAGATCCTTTTAAAAAAAAGTGAGAGCCGTGCTATGAAGCTGATCGTCCTGAGAAGGGGCGTAAATTTTTTCGTGAGCAAAACTTTTTCTTTCTTTCTCCCTCTCCGAAAATCGTAATCACTTTCATTTACAAGGTAAAACGACCAGAGGTGGATATAAGGAGCAACAATGTCGCGCTATATCACATTACATCAATCCTGAAAATTAATGGCGTTTCTCACGTAACAATATCGAATCCGTAATCAGGGTTCATATTCACAGCCTCCGAATTTTCTCTCTTATAGGATGATGGTGCCTCCGGACCTCACGAGAACAGATTGCGATGGTCGTACATCGACAACATCGGAGTTAACAAATTTTAATCCACACGGCAAAGAGGTGCAAGGAAAGTTGCGACTGTCCCTTGTCAGAGGTTGAAGAGTACTGATGAGGGGTAAGGGCGCACTCATGCACCCGCATCGCATCGGTGCGTCATGAACAGGTAGTGCCGTTCCTTTTATTCCCAATCAAAGAGGACTGTCTGTGCGCAGACGATGCGCAGATCTGCTGCGCGGTAGACACTCAACAAGGGGAGCGGAGAACTACCGTGTATAATGCACTGTCCGGCGCTTGATGACTAGGATAGTCTGTTTTAAACATGTTCTGTCTCCACGTATGCCTACATGCACACTAAAGGAATAGGGGTCCCCTTTTCTGCCTGTCTGGGCCTTTGAGCAAGATTTTTTTCTCCTTCACTGACAACAATTTGTCTCAAGTCAACGCTTGTCTGTTCCGATTTCAGTGAACGTCCGATGTTCATCGGTCCAGGTGGGGCTAGGAAGCCGTCCAAATTGGTGATAATCTCCAAATCGCATCCAGCAGAGTTCAGTAAGAAATGGGTAAAAGACGATGGAAAATCATATTTGACCCATGCGTCCCACAGTATATACTTGTTCCGTGTTAACCTGCTGTGCCGTTTATTAGTAATTCATTAGTTCAGAAGTCTATTATTTAGATTTTAAGATAATAAAGCACAGGTCAATTGGAGACTTACTTGTCAGGGCTAATAGTTGGAGACAAAAATTTAGTAATGATGTTTTGTCGGAAGAAATATGTTGCTTCCCATGGTTCCTTCAGGCTGATTTTAGAGTGCATTTTCTCTCGAGGCTCTCTGATCCTTGAAGGAGTTAGGGATTAAGATTACTTTCTGCAAAATCAAAGTAAATTGGACTGGCAGACCAACATCTGCATCTCAAACGATCTATTTACAAAATACAACATCGAAAAGCTTCCGATATGTTCCGTTGTCCTTTGAATATGCTGCTACGAAAAAGCAATCAGAAAGTGTCATATCATTTTTTATTTTTTCAGGCACGAATCTGCATATACGAAGCAAAGTTTTAAAGACAGGACGTTGGACTCGAAGAGAAGTTTGATACATCATTGTGGTTTGCCGCTTGGATGGCGCTACAGCTTGCAGCCCAGAATACGATAAAGAGAGAGGAAGAAAAAAAAAGCGAAACACAATGCACATTTTTCACAATTGTCAAAATATTTCCATTCACACATCGTTCCTTTTTATTGGCGAATTATGGTAAACTATTTTCTGAAACCACTTTAGAGTCCATTACCACTACTTGAACGATTGACCCCCCAGGGTATACGGAACTCGATGGAGAGCCCGGGGTTCGGGAGCTTGGGGTGGGGTCATATGAGGGAACAAGGGAATAAGGTGCAGAGGGGAAGCAGAGGGGAGGGTTCATACTGGACAATATTCTATGATGTGGCCAGAATGACAGGCCACGGCAATAGAATTGTAGACTAGCCTCAATCGATTGGGTCAAATCGCTTTTGCCGACAGCAGATCGATTTATCACGACAAAGATAACTCGAAATGTCCTATTTTTCGAAAAAATGTCGTCAATTGCTAGTGCACCATGCCTGGCCAACGAATTGTGTCCACTCATTTTCTTGTCTGGTCACCCTTCGAAATGGCTTACCAGACTCACCACATCAATTGAAGCGTGGAAAAAAGGCATCATCAATTTGAAAATTCCTCATATTCTATTGCTATCATAATCATCACGTACAACAGATGAGTTTGAATCGTCCGAGGTGATTTGGACTGCTGTGCTGGAGAGCTGGCAGGAAATTTCGATATATATTGAAGGGCACAGTCCCCCCCCCCCCCCCCTCCACTTCGTGTCGGTCACGTGGTATAGGGAACTGAACTTGGAATTGCACCACAATGTTCCTCTTCGTGTCTTATTCAATATTTATTGAGTTTGTCTGTTTTCATTTTTTTTTCTGTCACTCGCATTATCTAATTTCCACAAAGATTCAAAACGACCCGTAACAACACACCCTTCCTTTCCTTCTTTTTTTTTTTTTTTTTTTGGGGGGGGGGGGTAGTTTCCTGTTGTACGATATCAACACATGGACTAAAAACATTAATCAGTCATTGTGTAAATGGTGTATCAAACATGTAATTAACTTGCCAGTAGATAGATAGTAACTTTAATCTTGGCTCCAAATTGTGATATGAGCGATAGCTATGATAGCTCTCTTTCTGGTAAATTGAACAAAACTTGTTTACCTGTATAATGTGAACAAAATTGCGGGTTTTTTATGATACTCGCTCCTCGTTTCTTATTTCTTTTTTTCTTTGTTTGCATGCACAGCTGTGCACGTCATTAGTTAAGTCTTGGGAATATATCGGACTATGATTTCCATTTGGCTTCAGGAGTGCATACCTGTTAAATTACCCGCAGCTCAGTTCTTTTGTGCGGCATTAATCGCCACTATGCATCCTGGGCTGGTAATTACCCTCGCTTGGCGGGGCCCGCACTTGTTTTTCGACCCCATTTGGCAAGATCGGCAAAACAAGGTCCAATTCGTGTTCGGCGAGGCACGAACGAATCGCTTTGTTGGCGAGATTCGTTCCTAGAATGGCTGGTTACCAAACGGACTGATGTGCATGTGACGAAAACATGACTCTTTAAGAATTGTTAGTAAAAGACCGTCGTGCTGATAAACCGTGTCTTCACGGTTATCAGTCAAGGTTAAGCATTCTGTTGTTCTCCTTAGTTTTCCATGTACATGTATGTACTAATTATTGTAGGTATTCGTAGGGTTCATGTTGGGTACATGGATACAGACAGATTTTGAAGATAAGCCGTTGTGTTCCAAAATCTCGTGTTTTCATAATCTTTCAGGCAAGGAGAACTTAGCTCCCTGTTCCGCTTAATGCAACACATGTAACAAAAGAGTCTAGCTCTCGGCAAGAGCAATCACGTGCAAAGATGATTCTTTTAGCAAAATCTTGTTTCCCATGGCCTTATACCAGACTCTTTGTTTCAGGTTGGATCACAATATAACATTCATGTCAAACCTCCGGGCCTTGCATGGAAACATTGTTGAATCATTCACAATTGAAGCAAAAACGAAAAGGGCTTTGTAACCGACTCAAAAAAGAAAAGAAAAGAAAAGAAACAGAGAGACAGAGAGCAGCGAACAAGAAGATGTTAAATTTATATTTCCCTCTCCCCCATCCATCCATGAAGAGAACAAGTCGTGGTCGACAACCGTGTCGTTCAGCAGTATCTGTAAGTTACTGTTAAGACTTGGGACGATGTGGCGGACGGGGGTTAGTGAAGGAGGGGTGAGATCGACCTATAAATGAGAAGCTACCAATTGGCCTATATGCTTCGATGATTTATTTTTATAACACCAAATCGAAGAACCGATGTGTGCACATGGGAACAGTATTCTTATATGATATAAATGGTCATGTGACTAGGACCGTCGATTCTAATTTTTCCAGTGGAGAACACGACAGAGAATGCAATTTGTTTACATTTAGATGACTGCATTTCTCATGTGGAACTCGTCCAAATTTAGTAAGATTTTCACAGTAATTCTTCTCCATAAACTCGAGAGAAATCATATCATTTTTGTTTGTGCGTGTGTGTCTGTTCAAAATGTATGAAGATCTCTATGAAAATGACGTCATCATTATACGAATGCGAGATTGGTATTGAAGTTTATGTCAATTAACAGGCCGAGTTAAGCCAATTTGGCCTGTCTTTCTTGATGCTGCTCAAATTCAGCTATTTTTTGTATTTATTCTGATTCCATCAAGTTCATCTTAGCAGTTCTCCACTTTGAGCAAGGAGGTACAATACATGTATGACCTCCTTGGTTTGAGGTAGACTGCCTACACGTGCGGAAAGAGGTGACAGCAACTGCCAAGTTCTCCAGCACCCGCCCCGACCTCGGGGGTAGTACCGAGGCGTTACCCCGTGTGATCGCGGCGACGGGAGGCCATAAGAGCTCCAGCAGGATTGTGCTAAACATTGTAAGCTTTCCATACATCGTCTATTTTGTATTTTTCTCTCTTTTGTTTGCCCAAGCTCTCTTTTTTGCCACTTCCTTTCGAATTCTTGCAATTCCTGAACTAATGACATTCTTTGCCGACCACATTGTTCGGTTCTATCATCACCTCCATGTAATCACGAAAATTTTGTCTTTGGCGTTGGCATTAGTTCCAGTTCAATGGAACCGACTCCTGTTGAGCCATGCAGTTTATTTTCTTTCCAAAAATTTTACAAGATATCAATTTGATTTTACCAACATGCCGCTGTGCAGAAGGATAGAAAAAAGTACACCTCTACCTGCCTCTATTGTGACCGTGAATATAGCGAAGAAATATCTGTTCCCTTTTTATTGATTCCTGTTGTTGCCCTGGAGAGTATGAATTCACCTGTCTCGAAAAGATGAAATACATAACTATTTCCCGGTTTGATGCACTAAGAATACTGAACTTTGTAACAAGCCATAATTACAATGCGCACATTTTGCTGACTTTAAGTGACGAGGTAAGATGTGATTAAATCCACTCTATAGCTGAACAAGTCCAACAACCATGACTGTCTAAACACTGTGATTGGTGGCTCAATTTGGAAGATAGTCGATTTTTGCCTTCAAGGCTTTGTCATATGACGTACAAAGGAATGAAGAAACACCCAACAACAACAACAACAACAACAACAACAACAACAACAACAACAACAACAACAACAACAACAACAAAAGCGCCAAAATTTCGAAAACTATACCATCCCTGCCCCGATATCAATTAACAAATACTATCATGTGAGTAAGTCGTTTCCGAATGTTATTTTCTTACTTTCAGAGTCCAGTGGAGTCCTGTATGGTAAATTTGGTCCCTCATGAATTGTCATTTTGCTTTGACGCATTGATGTTAACTGATATTTCAGCAGCATTTCTTAATAGTTTCATTTTACACAATTAAACAGATACACTGCTGGTAGCATGTCACATAGGACCAGCAGCCAAGGTTTAAAGGGATGTAGACAGTTTCGGTTGAGATAGCGTTTATATATATATATATATATATATATATATATATATATACATATATACATATATGAATATATATATACATATATATATATATATATATATATATATATATATGTGTGTGTGTGTGTGTGTGTGTGTGTGAGTGTTGTATATAATATATATAGTGAGTTAAACCTCTTATGAAGTATGAAAGAACATATGACTCTACGAGGAATCCAAAGTTTATTTGATGAAAATTGTTTGAAATAGCTGAGATATCCAAAACAAGCGATCCTTATAAAAGGTGGGACCCACCTTTTATTAGGAACGCTTTTTTTTACTTTGTTTGTGGATATCTCAGCCATTTCAAAACCGATTTCCATCGAATAAACATTGAATCCCTCTTAGAATTGTATGCTCGCTAACATTTTATAAAAGTGGTTTCTAAGTATCTTGCAAGAACTTAAAAGCCGAATCCTCACCTCAACCAATGCTATACCATCCTTTTAACAAGCTAGAAACTTGAGAAACAATTTCTTTGAGGTCTGTTTGTACTTACATCAACCCATCGCACGGCTGGAGGAGACTGTTTGCAAGATAATCACCCCAGCTCTTCGCAGTCTTTCAAGGTTTCCATTTTAGCAAAATACAACCTCTTGATGTATTATTGGCACTCATGAATATGGGAAGCCGTCGGTCTTGCGCTTGCTTGTATGTTATCATTCACCGGCTCCGTCAACGAACACGCATAATCAATTGATACCCAAGCTCGCTATCACTGACTATGGTGTTGTGGAAAAGGCTCGAGACGTTTAAGTAGGAGATCATTGGTTTGAGTCCCATCCGGTTGGTATATCTTTCGACGTGGTTTACTCAGTATGTCCCACACCTCTTGACTGACTGTGCAGATGGGTGTCTTGCAATGTTAAGTAACAATGTCGATTTCAATTCAATTTCAAATTCATGGCGATGGCAGAGCCCTCTTGATGAGCATTGAAATTGAAAAGGCTACCCTGGGTAAATGGGAGCGTGATTTCATTGCGATGCCATAAAAAACAGATTGTTGTCAGGTTGTTGTGTTTTGTCTCCACTTCACGTTTTAGTTGGTATTGTTCGTTGTATTGATTTTATTGACTGTTGCCTAACAGGTGTTTGACTTTTCTGGAATGCAACGTGTATTGATAAGTAATGTACAACGTGGAATTCAAGAGCTCTACCGTGACCCTAGGGCAAACATAACTTTGACTGCGTCTTACCAGGGAGGTAACTCACCTCCCTGGTCTTACCCACTGAGTACAGGTTTACGAACCCAATGAAAGATGTTCCAAATCTCCCATTCTTCGGGAGCACGTTTGTAGATTTCAAATCGTCTGTTAACGTATACAAACTTGTTTCCATGTACTATACATCACATAGGCCTACTGGCCGCGGATTTTATCTGTCTCATCAGAGAAGCGGACGGTGACGATTGGAACATACCTCTCTGATACTTATCGGTAAAGCCAGACTGAAAAAATAGGAATGCTCGTTGTCATGGCAACGTGTGCTTCTTACGCAGTTTCGCGGGTCCCGTGTCGGGACAACTCTCCATCAACACATCGAAAATTGGACAGCGGATTTAGAGCGGGATCGAGATCGCAAATATCGATTTTACTTCTTGTTACTCTTATAATAATTCTACAGAATCTGTGTCGGCGCTGGTTACAAAAACAGTGAAAAATGCAATATCAAAGAGATCCCGAGATCCGTCAAACAACACATTACTGGTATATGCTTAGTCTTTTCTCTTGAAACGTAACGTTGCAATTTCTACGGTTCATTTATCGCGGAAAACTGAAGCAAATAAAGTGAAATACAGATAGAGAGACAGAGGGAGAGAAAAAAAGAATAAATTTCTCATGTCAGAGAAATAAAGATATAAACAAGAAAAGGAGACAAGGTTAAGTAGGATTCTTTTTATCAATCTCGAGGAATACGATATTTTGAAAAAAAAGGTATAAAGTAGTTAGAGAAGAGAGAAAAGATTGGAGAGATTGCCGTGTTTTTGTCGTCACGATTCGTTATAGGATCCCCATTTTACCGAAAAGCGACTGAAGAGTAGCAATTTGTTCAGTCGATGAAGGATGTGTCTTTCTTTTTGTATCTATTTCTGTTTTGATGTCCGTGTGATACTGCATTCCACCGTCTCACTTTTTAAGCCTGTTCTCTTACATATCCAAGGTATGATCTCCTTACTTAAGTCTTAAATACGAAGGAAATTATGATTACACGTAAGTTGATTGTTTTATTAGCATGAACTCGATAAACATGAACTTGGAATACTCATGTCCAGAATATTACAACAGCAATATCTAAAGCAACTGGTGTTTTAAGAAGAATAGAATACTTAATTAATGATCAAACCTTAATAATGTTATACAACACTCTATTTTTACCATATATAATCTACTGCAATATCGTATGGGGCAACTGCAGCAAAACTAAATTGAACACAATTTTTCTTCTCCAGAAAAAGGCTCTTCGTATATGCACACATTCAAATTTTTTGGCTCACACTGATCCCATATTTTATCGCCTAAAAACTTTGAAAGCTCATGATATACATTTATACCTAACTGGCATATTTATGTATAAACACATTCGAAATTTATTACCATTTTTTCATAATGCCCTAGTAACCAATGACCATATTCACTCATACCCTACCCGTCGTTCCCATGATTTTCATTTAAGCAATCCAAAGCTTTTACTTGCTCAAAAGTAGATTAGACATCACGGTCCGGATACATGGAACACTCTTCCTGAGGAATTGAAACAGTGTGCCTCCTTGTTTTCATTCAAAGCAAACTTAAAGAAGTACATTTTATTACAGTATATCTCAAATACGAACTAAAAACAAACAATTTATATGACTAAAGTTGGTCTCCCGATAGCAACATCGCATATCTTCCCCTCTTCCAGCAAACCAATTTTATTATTCTAAATTCCAGCATATCTGCCCTTGTGCACTTTCAAGCACCTGCACGCACATTCACCACCATCACTCATCATAGTTTATTTTCCCCTGCTATCTTCGCAGCAGAATTTGTATTGTTACGAATCTAGTACGTCCCTATCTTTTCCTCGGGCCGGCCATCTTTTCAAGCAATGCTTATAATGGCGGCCTTCTGCATAATCGTTTCTTAACTACAATTGTTATTGTAATCTCTGCTGCATAGATTTGCATATTGTATATCATATCATTAATTTTCTTTCATATCGTTGTTTATGCAAGTCAAACGACTCTGTGTTAAATTTACTTTGTATATTTCCTACATGTTCATGATTATGTAACTTATGTACACTCAGCAAAAAAAGAAAGTAAACGCTTTTTCAAGTTTAGATTTTTCATAGAATATTTGGCTGAAAGCTAATGTATTATATATCATATTGAAGGTAATTTAATTGGCTAACAACCTGGTAGGTCAACAAAAAGGGAAACTTTACGCATGAGTGAACACCATTGTTTTTCTCTTCCAAGGCACAAAAGCAAAAATTGCAAAACTGAACAAGTTGTCATTCATGCGTATGTGCTCTTCCATGGAACAATAAGAACAAACAACAAATTTCACACCAAAAGAAACATGAATTAAGTTGCAAAAATAAACCTTTGATCTCTATGATATCTCTAAAGCCCAAAAGATCAATGAAGGCTAAAAATAATGGAGGAAAATAAAGCATCTTATGTCACATCTAAATTGAAATGAAATAAGAGAAGAAGTAAAAATTATCAAAAATGGTAGAAATTTGATTTTTTTTTAAATTAAGAAATTGTAAATAATGTTTGGTTCTTGAAATGGTCACATGGACTCTTAAATCACGAGATTAAAGGAAATAAGTAAAGAAATTCTGCTCATTTAATCATCTTTATGCTTATTATTCCCTATGTCATTTGAAGTTTGACTTGACAGAAAATTCTTATTTTTCCCCTTTAGTTTCTCACTTCGCTTTCTTAGAGGTTATAAAGAGATAAAGAGAACAAAAACTTATTTTTCCTGTTTCATTCATGTTTCTCATTGTGTTAAAATGGTCTTTTCTTCTCAATGTTGTCGTGAAGGGCATTTGCAAATGAAAGAGAACATGTCAATTTGTGCAATTTTTAATTTTGTGCCTTGGAGTACAAAAGTGAATGTGCTCACTCATGCGTAAAGTTTTCTTTTTAATTAACCTAATAGCTTAATAGCCAATTAAATTACCTTTAATATGGTATATATTACATTGATTTTCATAAAAATCTTCTTTGAAAAATATGACTTCGAAAAAGTGTTTACTTTCTTTTTTTGCTGAGTGTATATCGTTGTTTACGCAAGTCAAATGACTCTGTGTTGAATTTACTTTGTATATTTCCTACAAGTTCATGATTATGTAACTTATGTATGTTGATTTGCTGAAAATAAAGTATCTATCAAACAAACAAACAAAAAACTGTATAATACGACTCTGCTTGTTCAACAAGAAAACTACTATGAAAAAAAAAGCACACGCTTAATTGTGTCATACCTTACCACTTCTCACAGGCAAATGTTTCTTTTATTTCTTTCTTTCAATTTCTAATTAACACAATGTCTTGTAGCAATTTCCTAATCTAACTGTTTGCGTTTCTCTCTAATGATACTAACAAATCTCTGTTGTTGTTTTTTTTTCCCAGAATTTCTTGACAGGAGGAAAAAAAAAAGAAATAAAGAGAAGTAATGATGATTATTATCACTATCCCAACATCCGCAAATATAGCATTAATTTATACCTTATCAGGGCAACTACCCCCTCCCCCCCCCCCCCCCCCGGGCAATTACCCCCCGGCTAAATAATGGTTAGTGAAAAGGTTATAGTAAAGATTAGGATTAGGATTGGGTTTTAGGGTTAGAGTTCGGATTAGGATTAGAGTAAGGGGAAGGGGAAGGGTCCGGGGTAATTGCCCAGGGGGTAATTGCCATAGATCCATCTATACACCCTAATTAATAGGCAGGTGACGGTGAAATTTTCGTCTGGGAATGAACCCATTGGGATGGACATGATTCCGGGATCTTTTGTTCAAGGGTCAAGAGCGGCTTCCACCGCACCGCGATGATTCCGTTCGATGTTTTAGACCGTATAACAGGGCAATTACCCCCCTCCCCCTCCCACCCACCCAGCTATATGCTGGTTAGTGATAAGGATAGAGTAAAGAATATAGGGTTAGGGTTAGGTTTAGGGTTCGGAACACAGTATACTAGTATAGGGTTATATGGTTCGGATTTTGGTTTATTATAGGGTTAGGATTAGGTTCACGATTAGGATTAGGGTTAGGGTCAAGGTAAGGGCCCTGGGTAATTTCAGACATGTGGACTTTGACGATGAAAATGATTATTTTCTGCTGCTCAATCTTCTTGTTCTGATGCATATTATGCCCTTATCTAGCTAAACACTCGGGTATTACAAACAAGGGGAGAGGTAACCAATGAAAGACGAGAAAATACAGAAATGCAACCTGTTGTACGTGTTTAATTTCTGGCTTTGATTTTTTTTCTCGATTATTTCAACATCAGCGAAGCCGCCTCACGATAAAAGTTAGCCACAATATGAAGGAGTGAATGATAATTTGCAGAGTTGCTAAACTTGAAGGTGATTTTCCTTCTCTTTTTTTTCAATAGCAATTGCCCCACAGAATGCTAAGGAAAGATCTTATTTCATAATCATCGTTTACTAAGTTTGATAGCGTCGTACTTCAATGATGATTTCTATTTCTTCCTTGCGATGACTCCAGGTTCATTATTTCTGATCGCCTGTGGAAGAGATTTTGTCGATTTGATTTTCTTACTTGTGCTGACACAAATCGACCTTACCAGAATGATAATATGTCACTGCGTCAGAAACGTTTCGTATTGCGTTCTAATTGACTGCATCCTCGCAAATTTTCAGACTGGTTATGAGATGCAGCGAATGTTTGTGGCTCGCAGATAGAGGTCAGGTTCGTCAGCATCTCCCTCCCGAAGAGCTGGCGGAGGAATCTTCGCCAGGATCCGGTGGGTCGATCACCTGCGAGCTCCTTGTGCAGGGCCAGTTCGGAATCGGATAAACGCCAATTCATGCCTCGTCACAGCCCGTGGCAGGTGACTGACGTATCTGGACGCATCGTGGATTCATCCCTTAATGCATTCCACACGAATTCCATCTCAATCCGCCGCGATTACCCGCCATGCAACATCTGGGTGAAACATGGGTGAACCGTCCCGCGTTATAGCACGACGATTTGTCGCTTTCGGATTTAACCCCAGCCGACAAATTAACTTGATGTCAATGTTTTTTTTCCTCCCACGTGTAATCGCTGTTAAATGTTTTTCGTGATTGTACTATTATTGACTCAATAAACATTTTCCATGCGCCTTGGTTCATGGTTACCTGTTGCAAGAGAAGAGAGAGAGAGAGAGAGAGAAAGGAATGCAGACTAAAAGAAACGAGAAAAGGGATGTAAAGAGGATGAGGCCAATGTTCCTCTCTTCTGAAAATATCGTGCTGCTGGAGAAATAAGTTAAGAATATTATTCAAACATTTTCTCACGATGCCCAGTGAAGTGCGCATAATTTGTGCGAGCGTGCGTGTTTATGTGTATGTGTGTGCGTGCATTATTTTTTTTTTTTGATTGCATATATACCTTTAGATGTTTCTTGCTTTTAATCTACTACTAAATAATTGTGATGTTTATCAATTCTGGTTGTTATCTCTTCATTTGTTAGTCTATTTAGTGATCTTTCCTTGAAAAGTAGAGAACTTTTAATATTTCTGAGTAAGCACTTCCCCTCATTTCTACCTTGCTTGTAGCTACCATTCTGAAGTTCAGAGGAGGTTATCAAAAGATAAATGCATTTGGGCTTAATGAATGCTGAAAAAAAGTGACATGACACATCGTTGGATTGAGAGAAATCGGACAATAGTTACGATAGTTTTTAAAAGTTTTGTTTTAAATCCATGTTATCGCCAGATAAGAATTAAAGCTACGTCAGATTATGATCTTACAGTGTAGAGGAACAATAAAAATATAATATAAGCAGAAAATATAAGCAGAATTCCACGCATTTTTGTTTTCTAGTACGATGAGAGAGTACTTTACTTACCATCCTGAGAAGCAAGGGGAATACCCTGAATATAGTTCAGGAAATGTATACTTTTCAATTTCAGAAAATGACACTTTGGAAAATCTCTTTGAAGCGAAAATGCACAGATCATAAGACAAGTTATGAAGGTCGGTTTTCCTTAAACCTCACTGATGTGTTCTACTAGTGTTTCTATACATACATTGAATCTGCATATATGATTAGGGTATAACTTTCCCTTTAAATGCATTATTTACGATTTGCAAATGAAACAAAAACCCAACTTTATTGCTTACAAATAGTTCTAAAATGTAAGTTAGGGATAGAAACAACCAACGTAAAAATTTGAATCAGAATAATTGATGTTAAGTATTGTTAAATATACACAATGAGAACAATAGTTATAATAAGAATGTTTCTAGACTAAACCGTCTAAAGGTGTAGTTTAGTGGAAAAAATAGTGATATTTCCTTATATTTCAGGCTTTATTGCAAAATTTTTGATATAAGAGACCTACACATAGGCCTATGCATCAAATGTGATGTCTTGAACATTCTTAAATCACTGCTCCCAATGGTAAACAGTGACTTTAAAGGGCAAGTTCACTTTCATATACTTGTGGATTGATATTATGCAGCAATATAAGTGGAACAAATCAGTGAAAGTTTGAGGAAAATCGGATTATCCGTTAAAAATTTATGAATTTTCAAAGTTTCCGTGTAGTGACTGCTTGATGAGAAGACTACTACAGTGGATGATGTCACATGAGAAGAACAATACACGTATAACGAAAATGTAATGAGAATTACTAAATTTCATTTCATGAAAAATGCACACATTCCTTTAGCTTGTAACTGACATTGTATGTTAAGGGCAGCATTACACCTCCTACCTTCTGCATACACTAGAGTCAAGTCATGTGCTCTTATACAATGAGAGAAAAATGAAAATATGTTGATTTTCTTTGTATTTCTTAATATCGTTATACACAGTAAATATCAGAAGCTGTAGTAGTCTTCACATCAAACTTTTGAACAGATAGTGCGATTTTACTCAAACTTTCACTGATGTGTTCTACTAATTGCACTGCTGTCTCTCAATCCACATGTTTATGAACGTGAACTTGTCCTTTAAGCAGTATAGATTCCAAAATGCATGCGGAAAGCCCCATTGTCCTGGAGTATATGGTGCCGATGACACCATTTTTGTTTGAAGTTTATTATCACTGAGGTAGAGGTCGGAAGTCTTCGTCAAAGTCAATGTTTATCATAATCAGGCGTGTAAACATGAGTACAAAAGTACGGTCATGATTTCTTGCTGTCTCACCGTTCTCATCTTTGTTGCTACTCTCTCCCTCCCCTCCCCTTTTCAGTGTCAGTTAGTAATAATTCATACCATGCCCTCCTGTTGGAGATCAACAGGCAACCGCCATGACCGCTAGACAATTAGAACAGGGTGACACGAATTTATTCCGCCTTTCCCGACGTCAAGTCAACGTGCACTTATGCAATAAACAAGAAGCGCTTTAATTAAGAAAGTCCGTTACGTGTTCTCTAAGCTGACCGCACCATGCCATGACAGCAAATTGTCGTGTTGTCTGCAGAGCAGCAACAAAGCTGGTTGCATTTCCCAAACGGCTACCTTTAGTTGGAAATAATTCTCAGTGTTGAAATAACCAGAGTACTTTTATGAGGACTACAGGGGGTTTCATCACCCCTATATCCCTCCCACGCGACATCTTTAAGATCCCCGATTCTCCCGTACTGCAATCCGTTGATGCGTTCCTTTTTATTTGGTTTGAACAGGTAGCATCGTCTCATGTGAAGACGTTTCCAAACAGAGGCACTCTGACCGCAGATAGGGGGAATACAAGAATGACGTCAATCATTTCGTCATCTCTTGTTGTTAAGCCATTAGCAGGTTAGAAATGCCCCTCTTGAGGTCCAAAATGAGTTAAGTGTACTGTCATTTCAATCAAAGCAACTTACATACGTTACAAATGACAATTGAATGAGATGAATATAGAAATGAAGTCATAGTATCCATCGCTTTAATGAAACGATAGATTAGCTTAGTCTACCCAGGAGATATACAATGGGAATGTAAGAAGCAAGGAAATTAAAATCAATAGAATAATAAGAAACAAACAACAAATATATATGATATATGATATATGAATATATATGATTTCATTTCAGAGCTTATTGGTGTATCTGTAATCGACACGATGATTTCTTTTTAAAATCTAAAATCGTTAATTTCACAAGGAAATTGACTGATTAGCTGCTTCTTCTTTTTTTTGGGGGGGGGTATAATTCCGTTCTACTTCTGTAGATATCATAACACGTAACTTTCAAACGAATGTTTCAGGTTTAACATGATTGTTACGAGGGTAAATATATACTAGTATGAGCTTGTACTTTTAATCATTTTGCGGACGAATATTCAGCCAATTGTTACTCTCACCTCCTTTTACAGTTTGAAGTTACTTTTCGGTGGTGCACTCAAAACTGCGTCAACGATCGACAGAAATCAGAAATGGCAGAAATATCATCATCCACATCAAACAGAAAATTAAATGTCTCAAACCTGGAGAGATGCAACGCAACTTCGGAAATGCGTAAATCCAGATTAGATTGGTGAGAAATCAAACATTTCTCTCATTCAGGAGGAAATGATAGCTGTGGAATATTTCTTTCTGTAAATCGAAATTGACAGGAGTGATAAGCTTGAGCTCTAATCGTTGTCTCGACATTGTTGTAATATGTAGTTGATATTTTCTCGGACAGCTTTACCATCTGAGAACTGGGTGTTTCCATGCGTATCGTGGATGGGTAGACCTGTCCTTATAGCAGTATAGGGTCCACTTCCAATGAAGGTAGATTCCTCATAAAATAAATATAGATTATGGCTAGAAAATTGAAACATAAGGAACGAAAGAAGGAAACAAAGCAACAAATTATGTGCACTGGAAGATATTCGATCTGTTTTGTTACAGTTCGTTATTCCGAAGGTTTGTTAACTCCGAAAATGAAATAAGGTTCGCTATTCCGAAAGGTCGTTAGTCCAAAGGTTCGTAATTCAGAAAATGAATAAGGTTCCTTATTCCGATGTTTCGTTTATCCTAACATGAAATAAGGTTCGTTATTCCGAAGGTTCGTTACGTAGATTCAAAAATGAAAAAGAAGAAGAAATTTAAAAAAGGGGGTGGGGTTCGTTATGCCGAAGGATCGTTAATCCAAAAGCAAAAAGGGGTTCTTAATTCCGAAGGTTCGTTAGTACACACCTTTTCATTTTGGGATTAACGAACCTTCGGCATATAACAAAAATCACTCCGTCTGTTTTAGGGGTTAATTCTTCTGGAAAAATAAGAGTGAGAGAAGGAAAGGATAAGAAAGATTGGGTTCATCTCTTGTCATTCCTCTGTGAAATATGAGAGATCCTTCACCCGAGCAGTATACCAGTTTTCTGAAGCCAGAAGACCACGGAAGATAGAGTCTCACATTTCTCTACTGGAGTTCCTGTGGAAACCAAGGACTTCTCTACAACGTCCTCCTCTTAATTGACCTGCAGAAGAATATCCGAAAAAATACAACTTTTCCTAAATTTAGCGCGTCCGCAGGTGGGGTTTCTATTCATAGTAACGTCCATCTTTGCTTTACTTTCCCTATAAAACAATGCTTTTAAAAGTCATTATTTACTGAGAGGTAATTCCCAGTATAAGTCATCTCTTCATCTATGTCTTTCCCACATCCCTGGTTCAGGGGAGGACACAGTCAAAGGAAATAACGTCTGCACTCCAGGCCATTGCAGTTGTTGTTGTTGCTGTTGTTTGTCAGTCATTGAGTACAATTCAATCTACAGGCATTGTATTATGTAGCTCTGCTACAGATACATGGATAGCAATATCTCCAAAGAAAGTTGTTGAATGTGTCATGCATGGTCTGCAGTTTTCATGGGAATCCAGATGTATTTTTTAATGGTGCGGATTATCGGAACCAGAAAGACGGAATATCAAAATTCAAATGGGCATTACTAACATTTTTTGTGATGACTAGTAAAGACGTATGTGTCTCCAGTGTTGATATGAGAACCAAAAAAACAAACAAACAAACAACAAAAACAAAACAAACAAACAAACAAACAAAAACGAGAAGGAAACAAGCTTACCGTAAAGAGTAGGATTGGTTGCGAAACGAAATGTAAAGAGAATGAAAGTCTCAAGTTTTTGTTCTGTAGACTGGAAAATCTCTTTAGGCCTCCATGTATACATACTAGCATCATTTTTGGTTTGTGTCTGCGAGTAAAACATATTTTTGGTTTGTGTCTGCGAGTAAAACATGACTGTGAAGAGTTGATTATTTTGTTTTTATCTATCACTGAACAGTGGAAATGTACGTTGATGTACACTAGTGACAGCTTAAAAGGCATTATCTTTGTTTGTATTCAGTCTGTACGCGGTTAGTGAAATCGCAGGTTCGATCTGGGAGCATCTTTCTCCGCCGCGGCCGTGGTGCCAACAGACGTGCGGGCAGATGAGCCGATGGGGAAGTGAAAGTCTACAGGACGTCAAAACCGATTCAAACTCAAATTATGTGGGTTTAGCAACATTTCCTCGATCACACTCGCAGGCAGAAATTGCATTATTGCTGCATTAGTTTTCCTTTATTCTATCTTTCTCTTTCCATTTTTTTTTTGACGATTTCTCATACAGCGCATCGCACGTAGTAGATCTATTAATAGACAACTCCAAATTGCGACATACGAATTTGGCTTCCGCCGCATGCCTTGAAATGCCCTAGATATGTGACGTCATAAGCTTCTTTGTTCCCAGAGTCCAACAAGACAGTGATTTTTTTTCCATAATCAGTGTGTGTCCTAAAGGTATAAGAGCTCCTTTGATTCTAACATGGATCATATTATACCTCGAAGAATCTATGGAGGGATTTGACATTTCATATTATCAATGCTTCATATTAGACATACTGGTTCAGATGTAACGAAGGTTCAGAATAACTGCCACTTCTCTGCCTTCTATCCTCTCCCCCTCCCCCACCAAAAAAAAAAAACAACAACAACAACAACAGCGCACAATAAAGAAGAAGAGGTCGGATGACACTGACATTCATTCCAGATCAAAATCAGTAGCCATGCACATGTAGTGTAATGTTGTCAGCAATGCGCGTATAACGCACATTGTTCAAGTCTCTGAATATGCACCTGTGTGTGGGTGTTTAACAATGGCTTTATAGATTAGTATGTATTTGTTATTCATGAATATTCACGTTCTCGCCATTGCCTTATGATAATTATAGCGTAATGATAGCCACAAAGTGCTGTTCATTTCTCACGCGCATATATAGTCATTAAAGCAATCATCCTAAAATTAAGTCTTAATTCCTAAAACTGGAAAAAATAAAATGATACCCTTTAAACTTGATGAAAGAAGAAGTATAGGGCCTATATATATATAGGTATACTAGTATACAAGATTGCCAACTTATTATTTTTTTTTTCCTGACATAAGCGAAAAGTGTGACATATCGGAAGGTTCCAGGAGTTTGGCAGGGGGTATGAAAATCCTGCCTTTATTGAAACGGAATGGTCACAGGTGAGCATTGCATCTGGTACGGTGGGGGGAAAGTCGACTTGAACTTTGGCCCCAACTATATTGAGACCTGTCGTCGCATTGGTACCTTTTAATGTTTAGTTTTTGAAATTGGGTAATCGCGATTCGTTCTACCTCGCTGGCACAACTTTTCCCCCTTCTCAGTGGGGATATTGGTCGATATGATATACGGACAACTATATCTCACTTACACACTGGGTGCTTTCTTGCGTGCGTATGGCTGCCTGAGTGTGTGCGTGGTTTTATTCGAATGTCTATCTTTAGTATTAACCCGTTATACACCAGAATTGTGTGTCTCACGAAAAATCTCAAATCTTGCTGATTGTATTTAGGAGTCATGGGGTTAATCCTCAGTTTTACAGCGGTCAGACCGATCTCAAACGACTTGACATATCTCTGGCATATCTAAGGCCGAGTTTGATGAAATATGCTGGAGAAATATCTCGAATGAATATCCCCCTATGTGTCTCCGTTTGTATGGTATAGATAAGCTTTGGATGTCCTTTGTACCTCTCTCCCTCTCTATCCGTCACATTTGAATTATTTCTCCCTCTCTACCGCCCCATCTCTCCCTCTCCCTCTCTCTTTGTTTCTCTTAATTTCTTTGTCGTTTCCATCCCGACGAGTTACACTTGTAACATATCTGTTGCCAGAGGGTTGGGTATGAGGTTATTACTGAAGCGGCTTGTAATACTGTGAAGTGTGCTAGTTGTCCATGCATCGGCCATAAGACCACTAGTGCCAGGTTCTTTATCGTTTCCATTTTTTTTTTTGTGGTTCTAATGTAAAACATTTCGCAAAATTGAAGGTAGTTTTAAAGTAGGTCATGTCTGTCAATGCAATTTGGAGTCTTTTTCGGAAGTATGGGTTAGAGCTGGCCTACGTCAATTTTCATACTCCTATTCTAAATTTTTAAAAATGGTTCTTTCCAACGCGCAGGTGGTGAACTTTCAAACTTGATAGTTCGCATCATAGATTTTTTAATGATTAGGTTTTGTCCTGCGGAATATTCAATTCCAAAGCATCTCTGTAAAGTGTACTTTACAAATATAAGAACCTACAGTTGTGGTTGTGCCAGCATCCCCGTAAGTCAACCCCTCCCCCGCAAAAAAAAAAAAGTCAACTTGAAAAAGTGCAGAAATCTCTCTGGTTAAACGAAGTCATAGCATCATAGTTTAGACAGCTTTAGCATACTGGTAGACGCCACCCTATCCACCCATGTTTCTTACGTCAACATGGGAATAAATCGGAACCACATTTCTCATTTTAGAGATTTTTCTTTTATCTGTATCATATTTTTGACTGCTTCACATCGGGAAGGGCTTGGCCGGGTGGACCTAAATTGAAATCCGGATTTACCCATAATTGCTCTGTATACAAAATGCTCTCAGGAACATTAACTAGAGCCCCCCCCCCCCCCCCTCCTTCCAGTTTCTCTCCTTTTTCCTGTCCCTCTATCTCTCCATCTCTTTCTTTCACCCTATATCTCTATCTTCTTATCTTAGTATTATGTGACGCTATTGCGAGGATGGTCCGCTGTAAACGAATGTTGCGAAAAGATAACAAAAGATTGAAGCTAGGTATGTGGCCATAAAACATGCGTATAATAAGTGCACTTTAAAGGCGGTATCATCTGCCGACTTCCACTTATTTTCATCCTTACATTCTGAATTTCATCTGAATTCTGTGATGTCAGATTCTGAGAATTGATCCTGATATTATTGATAAAGAAAGAAGTCCTTTTTTTTTTCTCATGGGACTTAGAAGAGAATTCCTGACCAGTAAGAACTTATTATGAAAAGAAATAAAATAAAATCTCAAAAGCTGAACAATGAAATTTTAATCAGAATAGATCGAATTGAAAGTAAAGATGTTATGATATTTCAAAGATTCCCTCATTTTTTTGCAAAACAGTTCTCGAAAAATTGATATCAATATGCAAATTAGGGAGCTATTGATGACATAATCACCTCACAATTTTTCATTGATCGCGTACAAAAAGACCCACAACAATATATGATTACAATTCAATTCTTCTATAATAAAAGAGTAAAATATGATATGTTGTTCCTGACTAAATGAATTCGATAAAATGATCAGTCAAATATGATGATCTGAGATTGGGGAATAATTGTATCTGAACAAAACAACAAACTTGGAAATTTCAAGATTTTATGTACAAACTATGTATTACAAGTGGTGAGGCGATGACATCATCAACTCATCATTTGCATTTTCATAATGACTGTTGGAGAACCGTTTTACACAGATTAGACAACCTTCACATTTTGACCCTAACTTTCCTCATTTTTATCAAAATTTGATCAACTCACTGATTGTTCTTTCAAAATTTTGCTCTTTTTTCAGATAACTTTAATCTGGTCCAGAATTCCCCTTTTTAGTGCCTTTAGACATTTTCTGTGTTCTCTTTCATTCTCTTTATTTATCTTCATAAAAACTGTACGTGGTAACCCAGAAAGCCGGTTTGCAAATTGGCTTGGCAAATACCTCTCGCACTTCGATATCCATATCGGAATGTTTTGATAAATTACATCAGCCGGAACAATGTGACACGACGTGTCTTTTCATACGGAACTCTATAGACACGTGACTGATGTGTTCGTGTAAAAGAAGGAGAAAAAATAGAAGAACAAAAAGTGCCTCGAACCTTTTCCGGTAAGACTGGTTTAATCTGAACAAATAGGATTTGGAGTGGGTATTAACTCAGCGCCATGCAGTCAAACTTGAATGTGAGACCTCGGTCGATACAACTGGATGCACTGTCTTCCAGCGAATCCGCCTAATACCATTATCTGTCATGATTACCGTATGTTTGGTTTAAGCTTGTCGACATGTCTTTTGTTTATATTATGGCGTTACATGGCTTCTGCGCATTACATTCCATGTCTACACCTTAGAAATCTAAGATCTTCAAACTTTATGGAATTGTATATGTAGGGATATGTACGTATATTATGTACATGTTATATAGATTGTATGTATGCATGTTTCAACAAAAATGTAAATATATGTATGTATAGCAAGCACTCTTTAGAGGCCACCAACCCAGCAGTGAAAATGAATTAATAACCTCAATATCCTGCCAGCGTCGAAAGGATAACTTGTCAACGCTGCGTTTTCTTCTTACTGCAAATGTTTCTCCCAAAACATACATATCCTCCAGTCATCAAATATCGCTTGTTTGTGGCGATTCAGTATTCAGAGTTCCTCATGCCACCTAGAATGAGATTAGTTCTTGAGACAGACGATTTGACCAATCGTTGCGGAGTAAGTATCAGACAGGTGCACGCATTCGGCTGGCGGTCACCAAGGTAACTCTCACGTGACCAGAATTTTTTTGAGGTCATGATGTTTGGATCTGTGAACAGGAAATATTACCCTTATTGAAATGTTCTTTTCAAGAAAAAAAAACAGTTCGTGAACCTTACGTTTATAAGTACTTTGTCAACATGTTTATTAAGTACTCCCACAAAGTTTAGAATTCACCAAACTAGCTGACAAAATATTCTGTCTGAGCCTATTTTGATCCAATTGGATTTAAAACAAAATATTTTATATGAGCCTGTTTTAGTCCATCTGGATCTAAAGCAGAACGTATAAATAAATATTCGTGTTAACTACGACTCTGACAAGGGGCTAGCATTTGCACACGTGCTTTACGCATAATCCTTTTCTGCACTATGAAGTGTATCAAAAGTTTGGTTTGTTCAGTATACTTTTCTCGTGTAAGACTTGCAAGTGTTGAAGCATACAGCCTATAATAGGAGCTACTTGCTCATGCTTTACAATTGGTGAACACTGCAAGGCCTACTTATTATTCCAAAGTGCTTTGAATTCAAAGAGACCTCTCGATTCCAATTATACATGTTATATAAGCAGACGATTTTGTTGGTGAACTTACAATGGTTAGCAGATGAAACTAATGATAGTGGGTGCCGAAAAAAACAAGCTAATGTATTATGATGATCATTAGAAAAAAATTTGATTGTTTTCTTTAGTTTAATCTAGTTTTGTTTTGTTGTGTTTCGTTTTGTTTTGTTTTGTTTCGTTGTGTTTCGTTTTATCTAATCATGCATGCCGGGGATTTAATTTGAACTTTGCTGAATAGTGATAAGCATCCTGATGAAGAGTTACAATTAATGGTGGTATGATTACGTTCCATTATAATTCATTCGCTTGACTTTTTTTTTCCTATTTGTTGAGTCATTTCTTTTGTTTTATTTGGTATTGTTTCGCTACATTTTAATTTTTATATTTGTTTTGTTTTGTTTTGTTTTGTTTTTGTTCTTTGTTTTCTGCGACGAACAGGTGAGCTTAACTCACTCTGTCATTTTCAATACAACTCTTCTTGTCTTGTGCGGACCCCTTAATCAACACACCAAATCCTGATCACTTAACATAATGAACTCCGTGACATGTTCTTCTTTTTTCCTCTTCTCTGATAACCTTCCTCCAATCACACAAGACGCCGAACTCACAACATGATAATGCGTACTGTTAATGAACAGCTCAGAGGATAGCCTGCGAATTTCAGATCTCCTTGTAAAATCTTAATTTGGTTGGGTTGGGGAAAAAAGATAAACAAGAAATGAAACGAGAGATGAAGCCTCTCACAATATCAATTTTCGACATGCAACAGTTTCGAAAAACTTTGGCAGAGATCTCTCTTAAAAATAGCTTAGCAGCACTACCTGCGTATAGTCTGCAAGATTCAAATTCTTTGAAATGTCTGCATCAGAGACTAGACAACAGTCCGCCTGACAGGATAGAAGGCAAAAAGTTTGAAACGTTCGGCGTTAGATTCCGGTCAGTGTTTTCCCTCAATCAGTCAACGGACCGATCACCTGCTAACCACAGAGCTATCAGTGTTGCGCATCGCTTCGGCAGTTGCAAGGCGTTCTGTGTGGACAGCGCTTACAGAGTTCCGCTACATGACCATGCAAGAGTTATTGTGTCTATCTGAGCTGTTTCCATGGTAACACTTTGATGGTTGATATGTGCTTTAACGAACTTAGCCGGTCATAGCAACTATTCAAGAGTAAGCTATTGGACTTTAATTAGATCTTCTTTTTAGAACACGGAACCCGCTACTGTCACGGCGACCGACATCATTGTTTCAAGAATGCACTTGAAATTTCATAATTAGAAAAAAAAAATCCTCTTTGAGGCTAACTCAGCGGTTTTATTTGTTAGGCTACACTCTTGACTTCTTAGATATTTCTTTAGGCGAAGCTTATCAGTGTCATTATTCCGAAAGTTCGTTAATCCGAAAATGATCTAGAATGAAATTATTCCGAAAGTTCGTTAATCCGAAAATGATCTAAAGTGAATTCTGAAAGTCTATTAATCCGAAAAAAAAACAAAAAAAGGGTTCGTTATTCCGAAAGTGCGTATATCCGAAAATTGAGAACAAAAAATATAATTCCGAAGGTTCGTATTTCTGAAAACGAAATAAGGCTTATAATTCCGAAGGTTTGTGATAGTACTCACTGTGTTTTAATTTTGTGATTAGCGAAGCTCATTTCATTTTCTGATTTACGAATCTGCGGAATATGAGCATCCATGGTGATTCCTTTTGAAGGGATAGGTAAGTACTTCATTATCATTAGACGATCTTCTTTTTAATTAGATCGACAATACTTCTAGTTATATAGCATATTTATTAAAGATGTTTTGAGATACTAAATTAGTTTTTCCCCTTTTTCCGTCTTTGTGTGTGTGTGCGACTTTCACGTTGTTTTATATATATAATAAATTGTCTAGAAACGCAATCACACATTACACACAAAGTCGAACAACAATATCCCAGGAGTTGCAGGACAACAAAGGAATACCGGAAGTAATTTAAGACCATAAGTGATCACCATTATTTGTAACATAAAACTAAGACTAGACCAATTTGCATAGGCAAAGAATAAACAACCATAGAATATTTGCAGAACTTTACAAAAACTTCACTTACATTATTTTCGTTTTAAAAAAATGCAGAGGCTTGTGAAAAGATTTTACTTTCATTTTGAAATTGTCGTCTAATTATATGAAAGTATTTGAGTGAGTAGTTGAAGTGGTCATTGTTACTAATGTTAGTAAGAGGAGTTTCACACCATTCATAAAAAGGTTTATGTGCGTAATATTCATCGAATATTTATTCGATGCCACATGGACAACGCAATGTAGCTACACAAATGCAGTTTAAAGATACATTTAAGTAACAAACTGTGTTAGTACAGATTACCGTCTTGTTGTGATAGTTCCTGTATAGTCATGTATGAAAAACTGACAAAAACGTTTGAACTGGGTGAAAAAAGAAAAGAAAAGGAAAGGTGAAAAGAAAATGTTCCTACAAAATAGAAATATAATCAATCGTTTTAAACATACCTCTGTTACTTTGTTTGTCTTTTATCTTTGCTCCGTTTTAGGTTTCCTTTTTTTTTTTGCTTTTTTTTCTTATTTTCTTATCATTACTTTGGGTATTTTCTGGGAAGTCTCTGAACTCCGAGCCCTTGGTATCCCAAGCGGCCCTGCCATTTATCAAAACATGACCAATAATCCAAATATCCGTGCCAAACTTTACAGATATATTCCCGAAGTCAAAGACTCATGGTTATGACCCCATGTATTCCGACGGATCATTGAGGTTATCACTCAACGCCATCCCGCCCGAAAGTCTGGGAGCAACATCGAACCCTTTTCTTCCCCTGGGTAGCCCAAAGCGACAGCGGTTGTTTGGAGAATCACAGGAAAAAATTAATTGATTAATTTTTCTTCCAGCTTTGACCAGACGTGTTCACCTCCAACACGGTCTATCCCACCCCGTCGGATTCATCTTTTGCTTCCTTCTTAGAGGCATTTGAGGCTTCATTTTGCAGGGTCCGGATTTGTTGTGCTCGAAATCAATATTGGTGCAACTATTTGAGAAAAATGTGTTAGTCTTTAGGAAAGGGCATCACACGTTTTTTCTGGCATGTATTGGTTATCACTTGCTTTATCCAAAGTTCTACATCACTGCCTCACCTCTTGCTTCTTTTGAACAATGGCTCTTGTCAACCTCATCGTCATTGTTTGTTTGTTTGTTTTCTTCATCCTTGTCAACGTAAGTCTAAAAGACAGGTGAAGGAGCAGACGTTCGGAATCGGCGTTCTCTAAGATTGACGTACTGACATACAAAAGTCACCAATCATCTTTACAACCAAAGGAAAGTATTGAGTGTAAAGACTTCGAAGACACACAATCAGCTGTCCTGTTACGTAGTTGCAAGATGGTTCTTCTTTTGAAAGCCATGTTATAATGTCAGAGTGCGATTAGCAATTAGGAAAAAGCAACGGTTGCCCATTTTCACGAGACATTCACCTACGGATGTGCTTGACATTGGCCGAACTTTAACCTTTTGGGCGCATGTCCGTTGGCGCTAACTTTCACCATGATTCAGCAAGAGCTAAGGTGTTTTTTTCGTGTCCTCATGACGCTGAATGTTCTCGGAATGCTTGGTCATTTCAGGCAAAAATGATTTGCAGGGATGGTGCCACGTATGACAACCGAGAGATAGTCTTTTGGTAATTAAGCTCTTTTTTTATCGACACTTGCTCAATTAATTATACTTTGCCCTCCAGCCATAGTCCAAATCTAAAAGCTACTACACATTCAAGATGACAGAGTGAAAATTAACAGAGACAAATTACAAAATTACATTTAATTTGGACACATATAAGAAATTTACAAATTTATAGTTTCAGTGATTTTCCCCAACAGTATATAATATCGGAAATAAAGTAACGCCATCGGATAACTCGGCCCTCATTCATTGGTTCACTTATATTAGTTTCATTTCATATAATTTATTTTTAATCAATTTCATGTCATTTTATTTCATCTCTTTTTCCATTTCCAATAAAAATCGTCTAATATCATAAAAACAACAAAATTATCTATTTAAAGGACAAGTTCACCTTCATAAACATAAGGATTGAGAGAATGCAACAATATTAGTAGAACACATCAGTGAAAGTTTGAGGAAAATTGGACAATCGATGCAAAAGTTATGAATTTTTAAAATTTTTGTGTTGGAACCGCTGGATGAGGAGACTACTACACCTTGTGAGTCATTTGCGTACAACAGTATAAAGAAAATGTATAAGAAAATTCAACATATTTTCACTTTTTTCGCATAATAAAAGAGCACTTGACTTGTCTCTTTCTAAAGGCAGGGGGAATAATATTACCCATAACATTTGTCGGTAACGAGTCAGGGGAATGTGTACTTTTTTCAAAAGATGGAATTTTGTGAAATTCTCTTTATATTTTCCTTATATTGTTGTACGCATGTGACATCGTACACTGTAGTAGTCTTCTCATCCAGCGGTTACTGCACAAAAACTTCAAAAATTCATAACTTTTGAACGGATTGTCTGATTTTCCTCAAACTTTCAATGATGTGTTCTACTAATATTGCTACTTTCTCTCAAACCTTATGTTTATTAAGGTGAACTTGTCCTTTAAAGATATTCTAAATACATGTATTCACATTTGTATATAATATGTGAATTGTCATGTGATAGAAATAGCAAATGGAAACTTAGTCATATGAAATTAATTAACGTTGTGTTAATGAATACACATACATGGAATATATATATATATATATATTGTTTGTTTTTTGTTTTTTATTGTTTCATATTCCTCATTTCAACAAATACAAAAAAACATAAACATCACAATACAAAAGCCAGGATGAATTGTCAAGTACAGCTTATAAGACAATAAAACATGTGAAATATGAGGAATCTACATATATATGCCTTAATTGCCTATATCAATGTGAAAATGTATTCACTTATACGCGTGTCTATATGTACGTATCTTTGTAAACTGTCTGAATGTGTGTATATTCCCAAATTGTGATGGCAGTGTTTTTTTTTTCACAATTCAGATATAGACTCTACTTTGGCACTATAACGGATTCACGCTTAAAAGACGCGAGAAGGGTAGCTGGAAATAATACGGAATCGAAAGTTTCTCACAGGGGGCGACAGTTTCCCTAGACGTTCTGTCCAGAACAGAAACGTCTACAAAGCTGACGCAAACTTTTTGTATAAAGGAAACTTTGGATCAAACGAATGGTTAAGGAAGACTCGTGACAAGAGAACCTCCTGTGTGTGCGTGTATGTGTGTGTGTATGTGTGTGTGTGTGTGTGTGTGTGTGTGTGTGTGTGTGTGTGTGAGTGTCCCTAGACTAAAGACAGGTAAGGAGAGACAAACAGACGAACACACCTTGGAACATTGTCGCAGAAGAAAACATAAAGATGATATTAACTTAAGGCATTATAATTCTCATCTAAACCAACGACAGTACAGAACTATTCAAAAATTTTGAGAAAGAAACTTATGCAGACAGGCATTAGCGGGATCTTTGTTTATTTTTGTTTTGCTTTTCCATTTTTTTAAATGACGATTGGCAGTCATCTCTTTTCATTGTTTTTAAAGCTGCCTTTGTGTCTATTATCTAGGATTTTTTCTGTTCAATTCAAGGGCATCTGAAGCGATTGTTTGCGTGACTCGGGTGTCATGTATTAATACTGCATTTTGTTAGCAATACCACACTTGACATTTTGTTAACAACAGGTTCAGAATGTGTAATAGTAAGTATTTGTGAGTTATCCATCTGGAAAAAAATGAAACAGTTGAAAGAAAAAGCTAAGATATTATAAATGCCAGATTGTGTGTGTGTGTGTGTGTGTGTGTGTGTGTGTGTGTGTGTGTGTGTGTTTGTAAGCGTATGAAAGGTTGATTGGGGAATGAACCCTTTATAGTATAGGAAGATAGTCGCATCCAGGTACTTAATGGGAAATATAACACTTAAAAAACAAGGGTAAAGAACAGACACAATTTGACCTTATCCAGCAAGCTGTGCTTTTAGAGATTTTTCTGCGAATACTACAGCCGGACATTGCCTAATTTGAGAATTCCTTCCAAGAGGTCACCATAAATGCTCAATGAACCTCAATCCGAAGCATCTGAAATTGATATTGCACCTTATGTCATTCATTGAGCATCAAAGAAAATATTTCAAGACGTGTCCCCAAGGAGGATACCTATACAGGACGGTGTGAAGTCTTTAATAGCCAGTGAAGATGCCGCTAACTTCTACAACTCTATTCCGAAATGTATTACAGTCCGACACGACTCGACTATATATTCATCTAGCGTCTATTGGCAAGGGGCCGACCAAAACAAGGGGTGGGTCGATCTAAGTACTTTAATTGAATGTCTATCAGCGGATCGTTGAATTACACGAGGGTTTGCTTCTCAGATGTCCGTCTCTCTTACCTGGGTAAACGTGCATAACCGAACCACGACGCTGGATACTTTATATCGACTTCATACACCTGTCTACACTTCCGTCCCCATTTTAAAAAAATGAACATTAAGGTGTAAACGACGCTTGAATTAACTTACGAAACTGAAAATCCTCGCGATTATCAGTCTTCTGCATAGGAACTTTATTCTTTCATTTCCGCGTTAAGTAACTTGAAATGGAATTATTATGTGGGAGTGTGGGTCATTTTATTCAATTAAAATGGTTCTTCATCTTCAAGAAAGAACAAGAAATATGAGGAAACTAACTTTTATTTTCACCTTAGGAAATATGGCCCTGTATTAGTGAGGATTACTACAAAGAGGCACAGAGTTTCACAAGAAAGAAATCATTTAAGATCAAAGTAGGATTAGGGTTCACAACTATCAAAAGGAGTGAAAAAAATTGTCTGCATTGTACTCATTGTTTAAGATGTCAACACTACAGGACTAAAATACATTTGTTTCGATACTTCATTCGCAACTTAATTCAGTTGTCGTTCTAAGAAACAAAGACAGGTACTCTTAGATATAAACCAGTTCTGCGCTCTAACGTTGATTTCAAATTGAAGTCAACTGTCTTTTCACTTCTCTTCAATTCAAATGATTTTATTGCCATACAAATTTTCATTTCTTTAAATAAAAAGAATTAAGATAAACCTCGATGAATTTGACATAGATATGATGCATTTCTGATTCTTTAGTCAACAATTTGGAATATAGAGCTAGGCAAAGTAATAATATCCATCATGAATGGAAATATGAAACATATACAATTCAAAATCCTTTCCCATAACTATCATGCAGGGATGTAAGTTACTCCAAATAATGTGAATATTACCTTTGACTGGTGTTGAAAATTGACATTTTGAACATATCTACACTCGTATTTATAGATTTTTTCCTGTCTTTTCATAAATCAACCACATAAGTATTTGAGTGCTTGTATATATGATATAGCATGATTTTAAAAAATCACTAATCATGTACAAAATGTATGTATTATAGAGACCTGTGACGATTTGCATTCCATGATAGACTTGCATTGTAGTTGTATTTTTTTTTCATTTGCCTGAATCAGGTGAACCTGACTCGTTGCTTTATGGTCCAAATTGGCAACGGACCAATGGACACTAAATTCAGTTAGTCCAGCACTGCTGATTTGAATTTTCTCCTGGCGCCTGGCTACACTTCCTCAGGAAGGTAATGCGCAGAGCTCTCCAGTCTTCTTTTGAAAATTAGACACGGATTGAAGGGAAGGTTTCTCTGTCTCTATGCAAGATGCTGCTTTTTCAACTCTGACATTTCGAACAAAGAACTTTTTTTTTTTTCTGGACAGAGCGAAGCACTTTGCCATACGAGAATTTAATATCTCATCGCTACCTGATTCATGGCTTGATTTCATTAATCATGCCATTAGTATTGATGCGACTAAAATGTTGGAACTGTCATAAAAACAAGTGTGTATTTTCAACTGATATAATTTGTAACACACTCTTTATTTCCTTGAGCAAGCTAAGAGAATCTTCTTAAATTATTCCCTGAATCTCAAATTTTCAAAACGGAAAGGCTTCAAAGTTCCAAGTTTCAGGGATTGTTTCACGATTTTGATGGTTTCTACCGTAGTAATCTTTCAAATATTTTTGTTGTATTCATTGTTGATATCACCATGGTAGTTTTGCTTATCATTCATATTCATTTATCGTTTTGTCGTTTACCTTAACTCATATCTTATCAAGGAGAAGGTGTACAACGTTCAGTGAACTTTGCCAATGCTACTGCACTCTAAACATCAAACCTTACGTTATCTCAGCTTCATGCTTTTATAGATGCAGTAACAACCTCATCGCAGATATAAAAAAGATAATTTTTCGCGTTTGCGAACATCATGATGAAGCAGTCGAAGGTTCATAAACAAGAAATAGCTTATCTTATTCCAAAATGTCATATTCTCTTCTTGACACCATGCACATATTCCTGTCGACCATATAGACTATATTGACAACTTCCGGTGCATGCTTGCGAGACACATCTCTCTAACTTACTTGACAGTCATTGATAAGGCATCGCATTACGAGTTCAGAGCTAACCAACAAACCGTCAGATATTCCTTCCGGGTCACGTCAAATACAACTTGACCCCGGAGTAACAGGTGGTTCCTCGATGGCGCACACACCTGTCCGACGCCCTTCTATCACCCAAAGCCCAGCCCACCTCAGTGTTCATCCTTAATATGAGGGCCACGTCAGTTTCACGAAACTGCGGAGAAGTCCGGGAGCTTTGTGCGTGCGATAGATTAACATGTCGAATCACGCTTCAGAATTAATCTCGATACGCGAATGGTTTCAAATTTCCCCACTCCGTTGCAGGCGATCCATTTTCACTGACCTTCTCATCGTGGTCTCCTTTGCACTTGTCTGTTATAATAGTACTATCCCTATAACGAAATTTGGGTTTAAAAAACAAACAAACAAACAAAGAAACAACAACAAAGTAGCATAACCCCATCGGTGACCAACAGTTTTACTATTCCCATATTATCGTGATTTTGTCCTCCGACGGCTGTCGATCTTCTTTTATAATTTGGCTTGTTTTCATTCAGTTTGATCTTTGGTTATAACTCATTTGTAGTCATCTTATCTTTCAGACAGCATTATACAACTTGAAGTCGTTTCACTTTTTATCGCTATGTTTTTGATCACCTACATTGAAGTCAATATTGTTTTTCGGCGTTTGTTTCTTCTTCTGTTTTTGAAGAAAGATTGATTTGTTCGTTTATTATCATTTCTTCAGTTTGCCATATTGTATCATAGCATGACATATTTCGTGATGCTATTTTTACTAAGACTGCACACTATTATATCAAATCTGATTTGTCGTGTTTCTTTTGTATCAGTGGTCGATCGACAACTTACGATACCATAAACGCCGCCAAACCGACACCATCTGCCCTAATCCTCATGATAATCCCACGTCATCAATATTAGCCCCTTGCTGCAATCAATGAGGTCATGAAAAATTCAGGTCCATACCCTGGTTCAACCCCTACCTGTGAATTTGTAGTAGTTGATGTAAGTCAAGATTAATAACCAGTTCCCATCGTGACAAGCTTTCACAGTCGGTTCTTCTTTCTCGTTTTCTTTTTTTTTTCCCTGCCAGGAGCGGTATGCGGCAATCTAATCAAGCCCCGATCCCAGCGGCCCGAAGAGGTGGTGATATGACTCGATAATGAATAATTAGCTCTCATTAGTTTTCTCCCCTTTTTCGGTATTTCATCATCACTATCATCTCCTCTCCGTTTGTGGCCATCGACATATTTTGAGAGACTCCTCTTGCCTTGGGCGAAACGTCTGGGTCGAGCGAATTTAAATCAGTTACGCGGTCAAGGTGTGTCCATATTGTTCAGTTAAGACGTTTGGTGAGAACAAACATGTATTGGGTGTTTCTAAAGCGCCTTTTCATTTACGATATTGTGGTAAAGTTCTTTCACCCCTAAGAATTGGGTCGCTAACGGGAAACAAATGTCCAATGGTGTGAGGGCAATTTGGGGAAGGCGTTTGATGTTCAGCTTGCCTTGTCATGAAAATGCATCACGGTGGAAATACGGCTATTAACTTTCAGTTGTTCAATAATGTTGGTAACACTGTTTAGTATTAATGCACTGAGAATATCGCTCAGCAAAAAGGACGCATCTCCTACAAAACTCTAAAAACTACTCACACGTAGAGACAGTTACATGGAAACCCAGCATGGAAATATGCAAAGGTGTGTAAGGATGTGTTGTTATTTGGTGTCTTTCAAATCGTAGTTATACAATTTCTTTTGGCTACAGCCACGTTTTACAAACACTACTTTCCTATACAATTATTATCTTCATTTTGCCAGAACACTTTGATTAGGTGTAGTAAATTGGAGAATTGGATGAAAATAAAGTACCGGTATCCTACTTTTTTATATTCTACTGATCATCCATTAATGTAACAGGTTGGCTGAAATGTGAAATAAAGAATTAGAATAATGAAGTTCAACATGTTCAATTGAAATGATAATGACCAGAAGGGATGCGAATAAGAATTAAAGTTATATCTACAGTTATCATTATCATCAGTTATCATTTCTATCACGCAGGCTTGCATCACTTACAGTAAAAATTGTTAATTTGCAAATAACTTTTGAATAGGCCTAAAGTGCAAATTAATAAAACACAAAACTTTTCATAAGCGTGTGGATGGGAAGACTGCCATTAAATTCCATTCCAAAAATACCGTTTGACAATTAATGATAACAATACCTACACAATAATCATAATGATCGTAATGATAGTGATAATGATGATAACAACGACAATAACAATCTTCTAGAAGCAAGTCAATACGAGCTAGTTTATTTTTATGTAAGGCATCGTTTCAGCTTTTTTGCATGATCATTGCACACAAAAGAACTGAATCCCCTTGCAATGACACAATAATTTGAATTCTGATTCATGCATGTATGAAGGCAATTAGAGAAACCAGTATATCAAATCAAATCAAACTATACTGATGGCAATTAAGATGATAACAATGATAACAATGATAATCATGACAACAACAATTATCATAACAATATGAGTCATTTTCGTAAAGGCGCCTTTCTTCAATGCATGTCACAGGGCTCGGTATCAGTTTCTGTAGGACAGTGACCACTGATATCAAACCTGCACCTACATGACTTGTTGTACAAGTACCCTGGCAGTCTGCAGCAACGGTTTCCAGGTACCTCGTGGATGTTCAGATTTTCAGGCTACATGAAGGTGAGTTTCTTTCCTGCTCTTCTCCTCTGTCTAATTGTCTGTCTGTCTATCTGTCTATCTGTTTGTCTGTTTGTTTCTTTTCATGATTGCCAAAGAAGTGCCTAGACCTCGCGTTAAAACTTGTCTACAATCTCTCAAGCTGATACCCAGAGAAGGAAGGTCTACGGAGTCATATTTCGTGGACTCGTGACCTTTTTGAACATGGTAAATATTCTACTCATCGGATTTAAAGTCCAATGCCGCTCCATGTTCAAGTTGACTTTAAGAAATTGAGTAAAATCAAACAAACAGGGTGGTATAAAAGTCGCATCAAAACCAGACAAGAGATATATATGATATTGATATGTTTTCAAGGAACAGTTGATACTGTGACTTTCGATGACTGCAATCTCGTAATTCTTAAATTTAAGATATAAATCAAGTACAGTATTGGAATGTTTCAAGTTGGAGCAGGTCAACTGGGTAGTTTGTTGTTGTTATTTTTGTTTAGTAATTGCAGCGTGTAATCATCTTTATTGAAATGGATTATCAAATTAGTTTATTGAAGACAAACACAAGGGCGCTAATTGACTGTCTCGGAAGACATGTTTGTAGGCCTCCATTAATCTGTGTATGCGATGTTCTCCTTGACTTTGTTTTGTTTTGTTTTTTACGTTAATAACTTTCCAGATGTGTGTTTAAATTTTTTTAGTGTTTAAGATTTACCAGTTTAGGTATTATATTTTGAATTTTCAGCTGTTTCTCAAAATTTCAAAGTTCCATGTGGGTTTTCAATGTTCAAAATTCCAGGAATGTTTTGAGATTTTCAGTTCGTCTTCGACCCTCAAAGTACAATGTATGTGTCTTTATTATTGTTTTCTCGTTCCAGCTAGACCTTATGTGATTTGCAATTTTGGCAAATTTTGAAGTCTTTTGACAGTTCTTTCCAAATAGGTTGCACCTTATAAATTAATGAAGGCATAGACATGATACATGATTATGTCATTTTAGTATTCTGCGAGGATTTGACATTCATGATTATGTCATTTTAGTATTCTGCGAGGATTTGACATTCATTTGCCTACGACACCACTTATGACATCTATTTTACACGCAATGTGCATCGTGATAATATTACGTTTTAATCTTTCTTTTAAAAGAGATAAATATATTAAAAGCTAAAAGTTACAAAATTAAGTATATAAGTCGAGGAATGCAAATCTCTATAAAGACATGATCAGACATTTGTAGACGGCTAAAGGTGTGAACTATGGTCATTTCGCACTAATATAGAAAGACAAAAGATGATAAGACGCAAGAGAATCCAAAAAGGAGTGACAGCTGATATCCGATTTCTGACTCACTAAAAATCATGAGAAGATTTATTTTTGGCGTTTATCATCCCGGTAAGGCTATCCAAAGTGAACAACAAAAACCAACGATTTAGGGGTAGAGCTGAGTTCGTCAGGTTGTTTGTCCCCTAAAATTTCCGCAATAATCACACCGATTTCCCGTCCATCCTGAAAGCCCTCTCACTGTGTGTACAGAGGGAGTGCTATAGGGGCTTAAGATTCGTGGATAGTTTGCAGAAGACACCAGAAAGATACCATTAAAAACAAATCTGTCAAACTTCACTTCTGTATGCACGATAAAAATGACAGGCTGCATGGTAAGGTAAATATCACACAAGAAATAATCTTAGACTTTGACAATAAAACTCGATATGTTAATTTTTATTTTCAAAAATCTTCATAACCAATGTCGCTGTTTGTGCGTTTCCATATTAGCACAATAATCTTTCGACAAGTCTCTCTTTTTTTAATGTGTGGCAACTTACGTAATAGGCCATCCAGCCACAAACCCGGACTCTTGAAATAGATCTTCGTCACTGGATATTTCTTACAGGATGTCTTGTGAGAACAACAATAGTTGCACCAAAATTCATACGAAGATGACCTTTGCTAACAAAAAAAGAAAGAAAAACAAAAGCAAAAACAAAAACAGATGACGTCTCTGCTCAGCCCTCCTACGGTTCTGTCCACGAAAAAGACAATGTTCTTCAAATTTCCTCTCGTAAAGTGTCTAATTTCCGTTCATTTTGGCAAAGCCTGGGAGGCGTTCCTGTGGCTAAAGAAAAAAACAAAAACGTAGTAACTTCGGGTTCTCGAGGAATCAAGACTTTGTTGTGAGTACTGCAAACTGACTGAGATAATGTTAACTTCTTGCTCTTGTGGCACTGTTTTTAAGTTGAACTCCTCTCCGTTTGTTGTTGTTGTTTTAAAGAAAGTTGAACTCCTCTCCGTTTTCATGTTAGCTTTTCAAGAACAGCAGAGAAACGGGGTTCTAGGGCAATTGCCCCCTGGACAATTACCCCAGACCCTTCCCCTTCCCCTAACCCTAATCCTAATCATGAACCTAATCCTAACCCTATAACCCAAACTCTAACCCTAAACTTAAAGGGTGTGTACAGTTCTGGTCGAGTTGAGGATTTAGCTTTAAACGTTTTGCGAGATATTCAGAAACCACTCTATGAGATGTCAAAGAGCATGCAATTCTAAGGGGTATCAAAAGTTTATTTGATGAAAATTGGTTTTGAAATGGCCGAGATATCCCAAAACAAGGTGAAACAAAGAGATCCTAATAAAAGGCGTGGCCTGTCGCCTTTTATTATTATCACTTTTTTTGATATCTCAGCCATTTGAAAACCAATGTTCATCACATAAACGTTGAATTCTTCATAAAATTACATGCTCTTTCATATTTCATGAGAGGTTTCTCATTATCTCACTTAGGAATGTTCAAAATATGAATCCCCACCTCAACCAGTACTGTACAGTCTCTTTAACCCTAACCCTAATCTTTACTCTTACCTTATTACTAACCAGTATTTAACCGCTGGTAATTGTCTTCGGGCGGTAATTGCCATCATACGAGGAAACAGAAGAGGCTTCATGAAAAAAAAAAAATGAGAATAAACAAAAGTTGTTCCGGAAGCTGAACATGACTTTCCAAATTTATGAAGTTGATCAGAGTCCCAGACACGTATTTGACAAGGAGATGACGTGATCAATTTAATGATATTTCTCCCATATATTTGGTATTGTAAAACAAACTTAATTTCATTCATTCTCTTTGTTAAAGATTTGGCAGCTCTTTCAACCAGTCTGCAAGGTTTTATTTGTTAAATTGTTTGAAGCTCTACATAAATTTGATGTGATAATAAATGTAATTTTTCTTCTTTAAGTCATGTTAAAAAGAATGTATATAAAAAATCCAAAACTTAAGAATTTCGGCAAAAAAAAAAAAAAAATCTATTGTGAATGTTAGTCTTGTGAGTTTACATGACCACTTCTAATCATTCATTATCTCATCTAGTTTGATGATAATATCTTTGACCGACATAACTATTTCAAGAAAATACGTGCACTGTGAACGTTCCATAATTCTCTTATTCTTAGCCTGATTTCTATTCATCGTTGGCGCTTCTCATTTTTTCAGTTCCTTTGTTTAACAAGGTCAGCTTACGAGTGTAACAATGAGTCTAGCCGGGTTATTTCTTCATAATTATTTCCAACGTATACAAAATTGATATTACCCAAATTACGTGAAGGTCAAGAAAGGCACATTTTTTCATCGATTTTCTCAGCGCAATGGAATTAAAGAATTCCGATTCTCCTCTCATTATCAGGCACTAGTATGCAACGTGACCGGAGGCAGCTTCCTCCCGTACTTGCTGTGAGAGATTAATGGGGGGAAAAAGAGAGAAGAAGGCGGAAAATAACACTCCTGTCACTCGACTGAGAGCTGCGAGATGAGATCTTTTGGCAACGGAACACCATTCATCCACACGCCGACACGGCTGGCAGCGTCTTCTCTCACTGAACCCTTTGCTGCATTTGGAATCCTTGGCGGAATGATTTGCCTTTATGCTGTTTGACGTCGATTGATAGGTTGATGTTGCCTCGAGGGGCAAATATGGGAGGAAATGCTGTGATAACACGGTGATGTGCCACCTCGATATCGCGACGTTTAGAGCGTTGTTAACATGTTCGCTGTTTTGCCAAAGTCTCTACGATACACGAGCCTGGGTAATGCAATCCACAGTGGCTTGTCAGGTAGAACTGGAAATACGAACTCTATTCGAATGTTGATAGACGACAGTAAAACAAGACTGAAGAAAATATCGTCTGAGGAATGGTGAGCGATATCACTGAAAAAAAAACAACAACTTAATAACCTCATCCGCATATCGTTTTTTCGATCGCTTAAAATCAACGCTTGAAGTTCCGATAGCTACTGTAGACCTATGTAATTGCTGTATGTGATTGACTTCATGTTGCATACATCAATTCAATTTTGACAAACGAGAGGAAAACAGCATCCCTAAGGGGTCGTAATTAGCATAATGAGTGCTAGAGGGCAAGGTAAAAAGTTAAAATTTGATAATGACTTATATAGAAATATCATACTTTAATATTCTTATTTCCCCGTGTCTATAGATGCTCGTCCCTGATTACTACTGATATATTATATCCTATTCATGATGCCCATCAGGTTTAATACATTGTAATTTCACCTGCGGTATAATAGGTATTGATACAATTATTGCCTGACCATTGCCGATCACAGGAAGGGTTTCAATGGAGCTACACTGTCCAACGGGTTTTAATGGTAAAAAAAAAAAGAAAAACATTTTAGTTAACAAATCGATGGCTGTACTGAAAATGGAATGGAAGAAAATGCAAAAAGAGAGAAACTCAATTGTAAGTGGAGGCATGACTGTTTCACAACGAATAGGTTAATTGCAATTGCAGCTTCTGCGATGAGAATAAATCAAAGAGAAATTACAAAGGAATGCATGAATGAATGAATAAATGAATGAATGAATGAATGTATGAATGAATAAATGAATGAATAAATGAATGAATAGATGAATGAGTGAAAGAATTGACACATAAATACATGAGCCAAATAATATGTCAAAGTACCCACACAAAAAAGGGGGAAGAAAAGAAAGAAGAGAAGAAAGATGTAAAGGAACTTTGGCAGACGGAGGAGAGTATCAACAAGCAAAACAGAGGAAAAGAGAGAGGAAGCCTCTTTCGCCAAGGATAGATGTCCCAAATAAATACAGTATTTCGCCAGGGTACTTGTTTTGTACACATGTATTGACGACACATTCTGAAGACACACCCTTGTCCTTTCTTGCCCTCTCCCCTTCTTGTGTATGTGGGTTTGTGTGTTGTAAGCAACAATAGAATAAAGACAGAGAGATAGATAAACAGAGAGAAAGGAAAGAAATACTATTATCCAGAGATCCAAACATATCACAAGTGCTTGCCCTTGTCCGCTTGATTTGCTCCAAATCAAATTACCGCCATATCAGGTCTCATCTCAAGTTTATCCCCTCGAGCGCAGAAGGGAGATAATTCATGACGGATTGCGGGATGCAATGCGATATTTCCGGTCGAAATTCCATCGTGGAGATCTCATGAAATATATGATATAACTAAGTATAAGCGTATTTCACAGAAGTAATAACAGATAGATGCTTCCAAGGATAAATCATCGCTGGAAATGTATTGCCTCAGCCGTTGTCTTATCGTCACTCGTCATCCACCCGCCCTGGGAAACGGTGGAACAATCACCATAAATCTGTTTTTTGTTTTGGGGTGGGGTGGGGGCGGAGGCTTCTCTATTGCTTTATTTTGCGTTTGCTTTGTTTGTATTTTCAGCGCGAACATAATGCAACAATATTTTCCCATCTAATCGAAATGAGGAGATACGCTCCACATCCAGAGGGTGTAGCGGGGAGGGGGAGAAGAAATGTAGAAAATGTGCGTCTTCACGTCAATACCTTCCCACGTGATTGTTTTCATTTCCTTGGAAACATCTGTTCTCACACTAGCCAAAACAATATCATGGGCACTTCTTTTTGTCAGTTGTTATTCACTTTTTTTCCCTAAATTTAGCAAGACATTTGCTCTATCCTGTGACATAACTCACTCAGCAAAACTTTTGATCTTTATTTTATTCGCCGACGACTCCACTGTCTTGTTTTATTTAAAGATCCATCAAATACTTTATGATACTGTCAATAATGATTTAATTTATTTAAATAACTGGACTCAAGCTAATAGATTATCTTTGTATTTAAAGGACAAGTTCACCTTCATAAACATAAGGATTGAGAGAATGTAGCAATATTAGTAGAACACATCATTGAAAGTTTGAGGAAAATCAGACAATCCGTTCAAAAGTTATGAATTTTTGAAGTTTTTGTGCAGTAACCGCTGGATGAGAAGACTACTGCAGTGTATGAATAACTTAGATGTCACATGCGTACAACAATATAAGGAAAATATAAAGAGAATTTCACAAAATGCCATCTTTTGAAAAAAGTACACATTCCCCTGACTCGTTACCGACAAATGTTATGGGTAATAGTATTCCCCCTGCCTTTAGAAAGAGGCAAGTCAAGAGCTCTTTTATTATGCGAAAAAAGTGAAAATATGTCGAATTTTCTTTTACATTTTCTTTATTCTGTTGTACGCATATGACTCACAAGCTGTAGTAGTCTCCTCATCCAGCGGTTCCAACACAAAAATTTTAAAAATTCATAACTTTTGCATCGATTGTCCAATTTTCCTCAAACTTTCACTGATGTGTTCTACGAATATTGTTGCATTCTCTCAATCCTTATGTTTATGAAGGTGAACTTGTCCTTTAAAAAACCCCACATAATTCAGTAATTACGTAGATAGCTTTCCTGATCAAATTTGGTTTGATTTGATTTGATTTATTGGTATCTGTAATTTGTACTGAATAATACATATTCCGTTCCATTTCATTTCATTTACTTATTCTCATTTTTAACAAAGAATATAAGTGTACAAAACATTAAAAAAACCCAAATAATTGTGCACATTAAACGAAATTTTGGGGGTTTTTCATTCACGATCACTTAAATTGAAACACTCATCTTGTTAATCTGAATAAACTTATTTCCAGACATTGCAAGAAGTGCAGGTGTTATTTACACACTAAAACATTTGGTTTTCGATTAAGATAACTGTAATATTATATTCTACTATAATGTAACCATACTTGAATTGTACAATACTTGCATGGGGAAGTTCAGCCAGGATCAACATTGACAATATGTTTTTATTATTTCTTCATTTATAACCACACACACCTCCAGTTCCACCTATATTCTACAGGTGTGTTCAAGACAGAGTAAAAAAGCATTTGAATTTAAGACCATCAAATGAAAACAACAACAACAACAACAACAACAATATACACCTCCATTGAAATAGTATTTCTGTCAAGAATGTCTCATCATGTTCCATATTTACCGTTATAATCCGAAAGTCACGACGGATATTTTACTTTGAATTCCGTTAGTTTAATGAGATCGTCATACTAATTTAATTGATAAAATCATGAAAGTTCGGAACCGCTGCACATGTAAAGCTGAAGTCCAGAGTTTCACTCATCAATGACATAATTTTAACCGGCTAAATTCAGTCACTCACTAAGCTTTGCTTGGGCTTGTCGTGCTACGCACAGCTCCGTGGAGACGGGGGTTCTTAGTACAATCTCAAGCACATCCGATCTCACTATTAGGAGTTCACAGGGCTAAACAAGCCAGGACAATTCAGCGCATTATGATATCTTTTGTTACTTATTCATTCATTCAATTAATCATTCAATCAATCAATCATTCATTCATTCATTAAGACATCAAATCCATCATCTTTGACATGTTATATCTTTCTGACAATATGTTGCGCTCATTGAATGTTTTTGTTGCTATTCCTGTTTCATCTAAATAATATATTAAATTTATGATTAGATTATATGTCAGGGGCGTCATAACCGTTTATAGCTACAGTGGTTAGGCGTTAGCTTATGGAGCCGGAGATAACATTAATAATTATAGTATGACACCAACAGGCACACACACACACACGCACACACACACACACACACACACACTCACTACATATGCCCTGTTTGTGTGTATATTTGTGCGTACAATAACTGATTAAAAGAACTATTCCTTGATGTAACAGTGATGAATATCTTTGAGGTGAATATTGTGAAAAGGAGTAGGCCTATATGCCGATGAATCGCTTAAATGATGAACTCAAATTCGCTGTTAATCCAGTCCAAGTATATATAGGGGTAATAAGGAATATCACTTTGTGTAATGGAGGCGTATTTCAATGCAATGGCAACTAGTAGTTGCATTAGATCCAACGCTCTCTCTGCTTCCCTACATACCTCTCCTACGCTCTCTCTCTCTCCCTCCATACCCCCTCCCATTTTTCAATTGCTGTATTCCTTTTACATTTCGGGCAGGTGAAAGAAAGGGCAATGCCCAATGATATCATAATGCAGCGCTAAAGCTATTCTTGCCCGATGATCATAACTCTCAGGGGGAGCGGGATAAGGGAGGGGGTAGTGGTGAAAGTCGGGAAAAGTTGACGGAAGGGCTGTCAAAAATGTTGTCATTGGTCGGAAATTCGGATGCGTTTGGTCTAGAAAGCGCGATTTCATTTCGTCAGAACGGATAGATATGTCAGAACGTGTGAAGTCAGTTTTCACCCCAAGCACCTGCATGGAAACAGGGCAGAACAAAGCAACGGAAAAAAAAAATGCGCGGTGGAATTTCTTAGTGGCGTGCAAATATTTTGGTGCGATTGATGGCAAGGGGAGGGGGAAAGACGGAAGGTTGGAATTGCAGAAGTCATAAAGACGCGTCATGAAAATAACAGTTTACCAAAAAGATGATGGCGGATAGAGATAAGAAGTGACCCCCCCCCCCAAAAAAAAAAAAAAAAAGCAGAGGGGTACGCACTAATACTGAGTTGACGAGGTGTATGGAACGAAGAGGTTGATATGATCCAGTCACACAGAGATATAATATTTATCTCTACGTTTAGTCATGAAAACAATAATGAAGAGAGTGTCGAGTTTCGTTGATTCTGTTCCTGTCCCAGTTGAACGGGGAGTAGAAGCAAAAGAAGGAAGAGCATGAAGAGGACCAAAGACAAAAGAGGACGAGGAACAATTTAAGAGGAGGAAAAGGACGGGAAGACAGAAAGAGGAGTTGACGAAGAGTAGGAGAAGGATCGAGGAGGAAGAGTAGAAGTTGTAGGATGATGAGGAGGAACAGGAGGAGGAGGAGGTGAAGGAGGTTGAGAAGAAAGAGGAATAGGAGAGGAGTAGTAGTAGGAGGAAGAGGCTGAGAGGGAAGGGAAGGATGAGGAAGAAGGAGAACATGATCGGAAATCACTTTATTTCCCGGAAAAATGACATAGCCTAACCGGAATGCTGTTGTAATTAACAAATTGCGTCTCGCTTACAAGAATGTCCTCAACGCGATTGATAAATGTGTTCTGGTTTATCATCATTATCATTACTTTTTTTTTCTTTGGTCCCGGGCACGTGCTACGAGTTTCCATCATCTTCAATATTATGACATCGTTTATAAATTGCTAAACATACCACAAAAGCGAGTCACCTCGAGACTCAATTTGCGCGGACCTGGGTCCATCCCTCGAGCCCAGCTAGCGGCTCTATTTAGCGGCTGACAACCTTGTCATGTTCATCGAGGATCAGCTCAGCGGAAATCAGAAACATGCCCGGTGAGGTAAAAATAAAAAAGGCAAGAAAGAAGAATTCCGAGTAGAGAGAGGGACCGTGATAATATAAACAGGTTTGTAACATTGAACCGGCCTTTTCCTATCAAGCTGACGTGACACAGCTCAAGGGCGAAAATAACGAAATGAAATAAAAGAAGGAATGTTGACTTGACAGGTGTAAAGACACGTCAAAACCCAGCGGTATAGCAACTGAAGTCTGTATATTTACATCGTATCCGTTTACAGGAGTGAAGGATATCCATAATCTGTCATACTACAGGAACATACTTATTGAAGAGGTAGCAAATTGTTTTCAGAAAGTTACACCCTATAACCGAACTCTCTACCAGGAAGGAAGAGGCTCTTTGCGATTCTACAAAACTGATAAGGAAAGAAATTTAAGGAAACTCTGAAGCAATCTTATTCTCAAGGGAATTTAACTCTTGCCAATAAAAGACCCATAATCTGGCATTCGTGATCCCTGGCCTGTTTTTCAAGTTTCTCTTTTGCTGTGATTATCAGTATCATTCATTATTACTTTCGGGATTTTACCCAGGCACCCGGGTGTGATTCCTATTTCAGCATGTTCCGATCTTGAGATGGTACAAGTACGGGATCCACATCTTATGTTCCGATCTTTGAGATGGTTTAAGTATGGGAGCCACGTAGGCCTATACCTTTCCACAACAGCAGGATATAGGAATCTATTCTTCTATTGTTCGCCAAATTTCTAAATCTCTTTTTTCCCCCTTACTTGATACTATCATTGTTGGTTCTTTCTTGGGCAAGATCTTAAGTTACGAATTTTCGACGTGCTGTAGAGACATTTGCTAGATATTTTTTTTTTCATAATTATACACTTACTAGATTTGTGCCGATGTGCCGATCATGTGATTCAACTCTACCAACATGCCATGCATGAAAACAATAAGCAGGCCCAGCTAAAATATTAGACCTACTGCCGAATTGACCAAAAGCAGATGAAACTGGTTACATAAAGGTGTCCTTGAGACATTTAATTGGTTAGTTGTGGCGATATATATAATGGACTTTGAACAACAGGTTCTGTTCTTAATCGTTGGAATGAGCGCGTCACAATAAACCGTCACTTCCGATGCGTTAGGAGGATTTCCATGTTGCCTTTCTGCGTGGATCGAGCTTACATCTCTCATGCACAGGAAAATTACTGAGCTAACATGGCTGATGGGCAACGCGATGTCGAACAAAGAAGCCAACCGAAGACAATATACTTGATAGAGCATCGTCACGAACTGAATGGCAGATAATCATTTTTGAATGACCTCTTTTAGCTACTCAAAATTAGATGTGACTACATGTCATTTCCTTCATATACTCCTCAACTACTTTGGATGAGGTGAGAATAAGATTATATACTTTGTCTCGACTGTGTAAGCAGAGCCATAATCCTCCTAACGCGGATGACGTTTCGCAATAATAGTAATGCCCAAGAATACATTTTGAGCATAATAATGGAGTGCTATGTTTCTCTTCGGTAACTTAGAGTTGCCTAGCCTATCCGAAGTCACGTGACAGGGCTTGCGTAATCAATCACGACACGCCTTATTTAGAAAAACAAAACACACCATCTTTCCAATTTGCATGATGTTTTAAATACCTATACAATATCAATGTAGATGCAGCTATCCATAGAACCGATGTGGCCAGTTGTATGCAAACGTCTATTCATAAGTTCCATTTCCTTATTTTTGAGACGAAATAATTTTGACGTCATATTCTGGAAAGATGGATGGTAGCCACGATGACACTGTCTTGTGCATATATAAAAACAAGGCTGCGCAGCTTCATCATTTTGAGCGGAAATCCTCACGCTTTACGTCGTAGTTGGATGACATTTTCCACCGGGCGTATGATTATAGTTAGATTAGATTTTCATCACAAACACACACGCATAAACAAACAAACAAACAAACAAACAAACAAAACACACTCATTATACTCAAATGTCTAAGCATAGTTCATAAAACTGACCAGTTGAGTGGCGGCGCTGTGGCATAGTGGATAAGACTCCCGACTCCCGATCGGAGGACCCGAGTTCGAATCCCGCCCAGCGCTTACGTCCTTGGACAAGATGTTTTACCCACCATGTCCCTCTCGACCCAGGTGTATAAATGGGTACCTGGCAACGCCGGGGTAATAATAATGACAGGGCCCTCTGGTAGAGCAGTGGCAACACTGAAGAGGTTACCCTGGATAAATAAGATCTTATTATTATTATTATTATTATTATTATTATTATTATTATTATTATTATTATTATTATTATTATTTTTATTATTATCATTATCCTTTATGACTACACACGGCGTTGCAGACATAATCCCCACTTTTAAGAAACTATTGTAACATTTCCGTCCTCCTTGCCCATGCACACTGACAAACAATGTACGTGTTTAAACATTGAATAACGAGGACAACAAAAGGAACAAGAAAACCGGAAATGAAACCCTCCGAGTGATAGGGTAATGCAGGGAGGCGGGAAAATGCGCGTGATTACGAAAAACCTGCACGGGCTTTAGGCTTCAGGTTGTAATGTAACCGTTTAAAGAGCGAAGTGAGTGTTGAATACAGTGTTCCGATCCCATTCGTAAAAAGAACTCACGATGATGAAGCAATTTAACAGCATTACATCTTCAGTTACCAAATTAGAACCCCGCCAACAAAATGTTATCTGTGTATATAAAGATACAATAGAAGGCGGATAATGAGTAAGCGCCATTTGTGTGCAGTGAAATTGAAGTGAAAAAAAAAACCCACATCATCTGAAATACGGCTGCAGAACCAGGGAGGTGGGAAGAGAACACTGCGTTATAGCTAGGAGGTCCACCTCCCTGGTTATGTACGCCATCTTACCGTAATTCTTGTTGATCTACGAGAGGATACACATAATGTCACACATTTAATACTTGCATGTATATGGCTATATGCACACGAAATTTTGTAGATAAGTTTTCTATTTATTCGCAAGATGTACCGAGTGAAGTAGACTTCATCTATCCGTATATAAAGTAGAAAGCAAAGATGTTATTTGAATTTCTATGACTACAAGAAGTATCGAACTGTAGTGCAAAATAGACTTTACTTGGAAATTCTATGAAAAAATACTTTTGTTTGACGATGCAATACAATAGTGGACAATATAGCACGCTTTAGATCTGCGACGCGAACGCTAAGACGACGCAGCCTCTCGGGTTGGACAATGGAAACAGCTGTGTCGCGCATGTGCAGAACACCATTTTCTGCCTTATTAGTGTCGTCGCAGATCTAAAGCTTGCTGAATTGTCATTAACGACTGAAGGCATCAACCAGCTGCTCATTGCAATAGCCACAATAGTTATGTGTTTGTTTCCGGGTTTGTTTTTTTTTTTCAATTTCTTTCACTCTTTCACTCCAGAGATAGAATTGAAAATTGATGATTTGCAATCCTGACACGAGAGATTGTTATGTTCAGACTGAAATCAGGTCAAGAAACAAACCGTGATTTCCTATTTGAAGGTCCCCTAGAACAAGCGCTCATCAGGTTCAGACACAAACCTTGACATTCTAAACGTCCTCTTACACAAACGTGTCATCAATCAACATTTCAGCCCCTGTCGCTGAGTGCTTACTGATAACATGTATATTACTTCCCTACTGACTAATCATCTCTGCTATAGCCGAGTTACTAATAAGTTACATATTACAGACGGGTGAGCAGGGACCTACCCTTCCTCAAAACAGAAAAGGAAAAAAAAATGAGTACAGTGCTAGAGAGATGGGTGTAGTTTTTCGTAACCCCCCCCCCCCCCCTCCGTTTGCATATGGTATACGGAGTAGTGTCATGCTGAACAAAGTTAGTGATCGATTTTAAGCACATTTCAATTTCATTTTTTAAGCACAGTCTCTCCTCCCCACAGACCTGTCTCCTACAAACACTCATAATTTAGGTTAGCGCGGTTTAGTCGAGATTAATACAGTTTAGTATAGTTTAGTTTAGTTTAGTATAGTGTAGTCTAGTTTAGTCTAGTTCAGTACGGTTCAGTCTAGTTTGGCTTGATTAAGTTTAGTTTACTTGAGTTTAGGTTAGATTAGTTTACTTTAGCTTATTTTATTTTAGTTTAGTTTAGTTTAGTTTAGTTTAGTTTAGATTAGTTAAGTTTAGCTAACTATTTCTTCTTCTTTATTAGTTTGTTTGGTTTAATTAAAAAATGCTTTTAGCTATACAAATGAAATTACAGCTCCAAAAGTAACCAAAGCAGGAAAAATACGAAGAAAACAAAACTCATATCATTACAACATATACAAAAAAGAACGCGTTCAAAATGAAGAAATGCAGTCATGAGATAAGATTCAAATTAGCGTAAAAGTATACGAGTGAGTACAATGAGTTTACCGAACTTGAATGTAACTCATTCCAATTAAACAAACCACTACCAACAAAAGAAAAAAATGCCTTGAAATAGAATAGAGTAATCGAAATTATAATTCTGGTCCTAGAGTTTATAGCCAGTGCAGATAAGTGTAACTTCCGTGCGCTGGAGCTCTCAATAATAGATTTAGAATTGTGAACTGAAAGAGACTTATAACAAACCTTTTTCAAGATTGTAGATGGCTTAAGTTGGTAAGAATGCAATGACGTCTACAAGTGCTTTCATTCTGTAATATATCTGTGAATATTTGTTACCGGATAATTACGAAAATCTCCATGTAGGATACATCAAATGGACATATATCAAAAGTGAATAAATCCACAACATCCAACAGCTTGCGAGCGTAAAAGCAAGAGTACTGATTTGTTGTTACGAAAGATATAAAAGTCCCAATGGGGCTTCCAAACATTTCCTCATTTCGAAAACATTATGTTGCTATTGAATTAAAGTTTAACTACGTGGAAAGTACTTGCGACCCCTCCAAAACTTTGAAGAATTGTGACCTTTGAATATAACAGAAAGAGAATGGGGATAAAGCGAGGGAGAGAGAGAGAGGGAGAGGGAAGGGGGAGAGGGAGGGATAGACATAGGGAATGAAGACCTACGTTATACACAACAAACACGATTGCGGGCATCGCGGCTCTTGTGACAAATTTGTCGTCGACAATGTCAAATTAACACTCTGAGCAAAGAAAATTGTCGGCGAGCAGTCAAAGAAAAGCCAGCCTGTGATACCACTAAGAATTGCGGCAAAAAAAAAAAAAATGTCATTGAAAGTGTCGACAAACGGACTCGACCTCCCACGACTCCATAAATAAAGACCATTCGTACAAAATTTTCGTGAGAAACAAAGTGTGACATCTCCTTCTTTACCTTAATGTGTTTTGCTTAGCTTTATAATGTCCCCAATTCACCGACAAACCCATATCGTATTCTTATGTATAAATCGTATACTAAATCACTATAAGCTGAAACAATCAAACTGTGAACGACACTTGACTGTGCTCTTATCGTTGCGCATGGGGTACTGTCAGTTCACACAATCCCTGTCAAATCATGGTCGAATAAAAGATCACATATTAACTCATTTGAAATGGACTTTGCAGAGAAAGATATCCCAGCATTTGATGGTTTTCCTGCAGAAACGAACGTCCAAATATAAGCTGATTATGATTATGTTGATTATCGTCATCATAAGATTTATATGTTCACTAATGTAGTCAACTTTTTGGATAAAATTTTCTCACGTTCGATACTTTAACAGCACTTTCAGGTAGAAAGCTTGCATTAGTCATCGCTATGTCGGGAAAGCCTCCGGAATCTTTTCTTGTTACTGGGAAGGACCTTTGCTCTATCTAAAAGGTCCGCATGGAATTTGAATATTATGTTGGGAAATCGCTCCATGCAACTTCCTTCTCTTCTCCACGTTCTTCTTCTTTTCGTCATCGTCACCCTCGACATCAACATCAACATCATAATCATCAGCGTCATTATCGTGGATCTATGACCATTATTTTGGTGATATTCTTTGTGGTCAGTGTCATATTGAGATGGAAATTGCTGCTCTTCCGTTGTGAGTTTAAAAAAAAAACTTAAGCATTAATAAACTGTTGAGTATTTTCTTGAGACTTCAGATATACTATCACACAATCGAACATGTATGAAATAAAAAGACATTGCATTATTTCAAACTGATAGAAAAATGTTTACATACATGTTGTAATGAAATTGTACTCTATTTTGTATATATGCAAATGTCATATTGTATACTTTTGTGGGAAATGAAATATAATGAAATGAAATGAAATGAAATGAAGCGAATGCTTTGTTGAAGTATATTCATTCGTATGATATATCATACACATTCTACCCCCATCCTCACGCACACAAACGGTCATCATAGTCACCTGTTGATATTTGATTGTTGCCTCACGCTGTTCCCATGTGATGTCTTTGAACAGTGGATTCCTATGCGCTTGGTATAGGAATTGGCAGCTAAAGTCAGACATTATCCCCGTAACCATGGTAACAACATCAGCTTAAAAATGAAGAGAACGAGGTATGATGCGGAAAGATTTACGGATAAAATCCTCTTTGTGCGAGGCTGCAGACTTCAAACATTCAAAGTAATGCATCTCCTGACGATGGTAATTGTTGTTTGTTTAATTCTTTCGTAAAGACTCGTGAAGATTGCTTGGAAGTACAGGTATATTTTCGATTGTATTTTGACATTGTTTTCCGTTCTCGCCCGAAAATTCTCCGTGTCCAATCAATTCGATATATTATTTCTCCCAGAAGATTGCCAGTAGTTTAAGGTCGCAACTAATTTCAATTTTATATCATTCTTCATTTCCTTCATTTCGATGATGACAAGCATCTTCAATTTTTTTTACGATATGGTATCTATGAGATCAAAGTATTTGGCGCAGAAAATATGTCAATCATAGTGTACAATTTCAAAAACTGTCAATTTGATAACAGATCTTAATGACAGTTAGTTATCCCTAACTAACTTTCTCCGCACTCTGTTGTGATCCACTGAAAATGTGGAAGGATTGTTTTCTTCACTTTTTTCTTTCGTTTTTCAATTTCTATCCACTCTTGGAGGACAAAATCAATCAAACATCCCCTGACAAGGTGTAACACTCGAGTACAGCAACTTCAGGGATTCGAGTTACTCTTGATTTCATTAAAAATAGGACATTGTGCCCCCATGGGAACAGATACTAAAAAAATAAAACAATTGCGACATTAATTCCTTTCTGTCAGTCTAAAAAACACTTGACAGTAATGACATGAGTACATGTTCTCTATCTGAATAAAAACTCCAAATGGAAGACCATCATGATCATTCTATATAGGCCAGGCTGATGCTTTCCCAACCTATTTTCATCCAGGAGCCTTCCGTCGATACTAAGACTGTGAGAAGCCCGAAATATCTGGTCTCCAAGTTACGCCAAGAGTAATCTGACTTATTAATCATCTATTGACAATCAAAACGCCTTCAAGAAACCCTCCGTCCTGTATAAGACTAATTCGATCGTGTCACTGCATTTTCTTTATTGTCTATTCAATTACTTCTTAATCCATTCTTTTAGCGGGGGCTTGAGGGTTAAAGGCCTAGTGGAGAAGTACTAGTATCAATCCGGGTTTTCTACATATTTCGGCGCTCACGTTCAGACTTGAGGTCAGTGCACTGACCTGCCGGGCGCTCTAACCTCTAGGATGCTTTTGGCGGGAAAACTTTTCAACACATTGCACCAATTCAATTTCCGCGGCCGACAATTGGATACGAGATAATGGTATAGTGCACAAAAATTGCCCGCTGCTCATATTCTGCTTTTCTATAATCAATATAGGATCTTTGCCGAAGTTTGCCGATGCTCACGTCGAAGGCACTGTATTAGATTAGTGATAGATACTTTCTAAACGTCGATGACATCGTCGTGTCGGCGGTATCTTTCAAATTATTTGCTCTATCCCCCCCCCTTTTTGCTCTTTCACATTATCATGCTTTCTTTAGTCCTCGAACCCAAACGTAACGTTATGTATCCTTTTGCAGATTCTTGATTTTTTTTTTTAAATCTTTGCAGTATCCTCATCAAAATGCCCACATTTTTGTCTGATTCCAAGAGTGAGAAAGAGAGAAACATTATACATCTCGTGATTCCGTGACGCAGAGGATATAATTTTGTTCCGAACTCATCTTCCATGCAAGAGAGGTTTTCTAAATCACACGTCCTTAGCAGAGTTGCTTATGCCATGACAAGGAAAACTCATTGGCTATAGTCTATCTCACGCATAGCTATCAAGGAAAATTGAGATGATGCAGAAGCCATGATCATTATGACGATGATGGTATGGTGATGATGACGAGGAGGAGGAGGAGGAGGTGGTGGAGGAGGAGGAGGAGGAGAAGGAGGAGGAGGAGGATGATAATAATGAATATTTCAATTCAATTTCAATTCCAATTTATTTTCATATCTCTCGATGAAAAAATACATCAAATGTAACAAAATTGAATACATCAAATATAAATAACAAAATAACAAATATGATGATGATAACAACAACGATCATGATTCCCTAACACATCAGTGATGAAAATAGCTCTCACAAGATGCGCAGAGCAGCAATGTGAGAAAAAAGGGGAAAAACGTGTATGTATGAGTAAGAAAATTGTATATGCTACTCGTTTTGGGTCATTAATGTTAGAGTTAGAGACTGAAATATCCCCGTCTCCCACGAATTCGATTTTTCCCTTCGACGCTCACTTGTCAGCTCTAATTCCATTGGCTCCCCTGTGAAAAGCGCTCACAAAATTCTTTAATTTGCGCCAATGATAAGGGTCGCGTCATTTTCACTTTTCTGACTGTCGCGGTCATATCCAACTCCCCCCTGCCTGACCTATGCGAAATTTCAAACAACAGCAGTTTTTTTTTCTTTTGCTCATTTCTTGCTCTTCCCGAGATGTAAACTTGCCAATGTGTGATGATCTCCTGCTACTTGTGCTTTAACACAGGAAAAACAATAATCTAACTGAGGCAGTTTAGAATTATCCAAGAGAAGAGTGTAAAATATGCAACGCTGGCCTTTAAAAGAGATGAAGTTCTTAAGATAGGTTTCTTTTTCACATCAATCGATAATAATTGACTACTAGAATGTATTCATATGAAAGGATTTTTGAATATGATCGGTTTGTTCGTTTTTTTGCTTGCTTGCTTGTTTATTCAATTGCTTGTATAAAGACATGACAATGATAATGATAATGAATAACATTTATATAGCGCTTAATACTGATGTTTCTAAGCGCATCGATCCGGAAAAAAAGAAGTATGACATTGAAATAAAATACAGCATTATATACATGTACATATTACAATATAACAACACCAACAAAACAACAGAATTAAAGTTGAGTAAACAGATAAGTTTTCAACAATGACTTGAACTTATCAGCATTTTCAGCATTACGAATATAGAGAGGAAGTTTATTCCAGAGAGACGGGGAAATAACAGAAAAAGCCCTATCACCATAGCGGGTGCAGGTGCGGGGACCATGTGATAGTTGGAGAGTGGAGGAAGAACGAAGAGAACGGGTTGAAGTGGAGGAGCGGAAAGAAATTAAGTCTTTAAGGTAAGATGGAGCAAGATTATTACATATCTTGTAAACAATAAGGAGGATTTTGAAGGTAATACGTTGATGTATGGGGAGCCATGTAGTGGAGGGATTGGAGAACAGGAGTAATGTGGTCAGATCTTTTTGTAAGGGTTACAAGCCTATAGCAGCTGTGTTTTGAATTCTTTGAAGTGGTGCAATACTCGAAGCAGGGAGACCAACAAGAAGCGACATGTTTGTTTGTTTGTTTGTTTGTTTGTTTGTATAAACACATGACGTAATTATATCCACAGTGAAATATGGTGTGATCTGAAGAAGAAGAAGAACGAGGAAAAAAAAAACGTGTCTTGAATAGGAGTAGTGAGTCTTTGAAGTTTGATGTCAAAATGTAGTAAGGAAGCCTATAAGTTAATAATAATAGTCTTGAAAGTTTCGCGCGCAAAAAAAAAAAAAAAAAGTGGATGAAAATTAAGCTGCAAACAGTAAAGATTTAATCAAGACTGATAAGCATGATGACCAAAAAAAAAAAAAAAAAATCCCAGTAGGCTGATGATTTTTCCCAAGCATTCGCCCATCTCAAAATCTGGGAGACAGAAATGGGCAAATCACTTCTGGTACAAATCTTCATTCCGTAGTGAGGATTAACTATTCGCTTAGCTCGGATGAAAACATCACAGGAATTAAAAGAAAACCTACAGAGAAGGGGGATGTGTAAGTAAATTATCAAATTAAGCTACCTGAAATGAACCAAAGATAGAGTTGTAATATGGAAGTATCCCGGAAGGGAATTAAGTCATCGTAACACTGAGTGAATGATTTCGCTAATGGGCGGTGCCGTGTATCTCATTATACACGAACAATGATAATCCATCCAAATTAGTCAGCATGAAAATCTTACAAGGGAGATGAGTTATTGTATACGGTTATATCATTCCGTCACATTACGTTGAAGTTACAAGTGAGATCGTTCAGCGGTAATGATGTCAAATGGATCTGAAATCTGAAAATTGGTACCGGGACTGAGTGGTTAAATGATGTGACCTCGAATAAATCTGAATAAGGAGGATTTAAAGATTGGAAAGCGAGAAGAACATGCTTCTTACAAACAGAGACGAAATCGGCGCTTGAGATACATTCACTCCCCCCCCCCCTTATTTCGTTGTTCTATTCTTCCTCTTCATCTTCTCTTTCTCAAAGTAGCAAAGGCGGTGCCCTGATTGTATGTTCAGTGCTTGCAAAATCCTTTCCTGTCATTTGAATACAAGTAGATACTAGTAGATAACAGTATTCTACCCCCTCTCTTTCTTTCCCTTTTAATTTTCTTTCTTCGCTATTTTCTCACCTCCCCATTTCTTTTCGTTCAGAAGACTCATTTTTTTTCATAAAATCCCGTTACATATACATTACGCCATTGTATTTGAGAGTCCAGAGTGTATGCCGCTCATAACTTCCTTTATCAGAAATTTGAATTGATTATGTTATTGGTCATTCTTTTGTTATCAGAATCATATAACCCAAGGGTTTTTTTTTTCCTTCGGTTTTTCCTCTTTTTGTCCTAGTATTTCATCTCCTCCGCGTGTTTTTAATTTTCAATATTCTTTCCCTTATCATTTTGTCTTTCCAATTCCTGTTATTCTTATTCTCGTTTTGTCGAGAAAACCAGTTATGAATCATTCTACATTGTCAAATATATCGTTTTACCTGAAGAGAAAAAAAACCCAAAAAATCTTAAACAGAGCTCGAAAGACGATATTCCGAGCTATAGACCAAGCCGTCACTCACGTTACGGGCGTCCGGTCGACCACTAGAGGCACGTCTTTCTGCCGTTGTGTTATCCCCTTCTTTCAAGTGACTTTTCATAATCTCATGTAAATGGTCGTATTTGTTGTCCACTCTAAGGGGTATTCATCCATTTCATCTCCCTTATACTATCTCTCCCTTACTCCTTTCTCATTCTATGCAACTTTAATCCTCATCTAGAGCAATTTTCTTCTCGGTCTCCATCTTATTCATAAGTGATCGCTAACTGATTGGCACGAAGAACTATGAAGAATTATCTCGAAGGAATGTTTTAACTTAGGCTACCATAAACCTCCAAGGGTGGCCAAAATTCTGAAGTCATTCTTTTTTTTTTTTGAAGCGCTCGTTTACCAGCCTATTCCTTTTCAAGCTGCATGCATCACAAGCTGACTTTCAGCCGGTTTGCAAAATGACTCCGTCGTTAATTGGAAATGAGGAAGATGAGTTTTCGTTCCTCAGTCAGTGAGGTTTGTTGGTGTAAATTTCGAAAACATTCCTTCATGATGACATATGTACCCTGTTGTTGGTGGAAAGCCATCTTAGTTTTTTATTTCTTTGCATTATCATTATAACGCGTATAGCCCATATTTCAATTTTATCCAATGTTGATAATGTAGTTACCTTGTGGGCTTAACACGGTCATATGACAGTTTGGCAGAATCTACATAAACGATGTTTGAATTCTGACCAGTTATTTATGTTATACTATCGAACATAACTTTGAGGAATTAAGGCCACAGAGTTTCAAATAGGCCATCTAATGGTTTCGCAAAATTCGTTGGAATGTAGGATTATTCGAAGAAAGAGATGAAGAGATAATGAACATATATCTATATATTATATATGTGTAAGTATATTCATTTTTCATTTTATTTCCTTTCATTTGTTCATTTTCAGTTTAAAAATTTTAAACAGAAAACATACACGTACAACACATCATCCTGATTAAAAAGAACAACATACTATTTAGATGTCAAAATGATGTAGGCCTATAATCACAATATACAAAGAGCATAGTCACGAGAAGCACTATTAAAGGAAAGAGTGCCATGAGTAGCAGAGTCATCTATTTGTTTGTGATGTGACAAATTGTGACAAAAACGTTCGTCCAATTTTGGAAATATAAGTCATCTTATTTTGCCCTTCTGTTACGTGTCGTTTGCTTTTTTTTAAGCCAAATCCTCTAGGTACCATAATTATACAGTGGTGTCTATCAACTCGTATCACGTGTGGGAATATCTTGAATGGTGCTGCTCACTGCGCTGGTAAAAGTAGACCCTTGGTGTTTGAAAAATTAAGTTGTCTTACTTTTAACATAACAGTCCTTGCGACTTTGCAGTAGGTCTTTATCCAGTCCATGCGGAATATAGAAATCAAGTTAAAAATATAACTTAAGCAAAAAGAGAGTTGCTTTTTTTTTTCAATTCAAAGGTTTTATTTTCACTTCTTTCAACAGAATGTACAAAAAAAATAGATTCGATATGCGTTTGAAGGAATGATACATAGATAGCAAAGAATAACATTTGTCAATAGTCATTACAAAATTAGGCATTTCTCATACAGACATATTTATACATTCTGCGAAAAAAAAAGTGAGGGTACCCACTCAAAAGACTATGCTTGTACAACGTGGGCACCTCACAGGAGGAAAAAGTGAACGCAGTAAATAGCATCAAGCTGAAGTTACCGCATAGAATCGCACCTATATACCAAGTAAGGAGGGGTGAGAGGCTTGTATGAATGGTTGTAAGATTACAGATCCCTTACCACAAAAATTCCAACACTAATCTTCAAAAGACTGCATCTCATTCAAGGAGATGCGTCCTGGTAGCCTCATCCTTAACAGTTATAACATGGTAGTCATAGGGATGAGAGTATTTGTCTCTGCTGCCGTGGCTGCCACTCTTTCTTCCCGGTATAGATCCCCCGTAAGAGGATAAGTGTGACTCTCGAACTGTCAGCTTCGCAGTTCTTAACGCAGATAGATGTTCAGATCATCTAGTGGAAGCAAGTTTTGTGCTTGTTACTTTCTTTTGTAAGTCGCCCGGGTCGGTATCATCCGGACTTGTGCTGCCGAACAACATTATAATGTAAAACAAAACCTCTCCCGCTTCGCTGGGACAAAAGCCGCCAAGGATCCTGCTGCGCCACCCGTGGCTTTTTCAGGAGCACAATAAATAGCATGTAACTGCAGCCTGGCAGCTCTCTGGTCCTGAACAAATGGAATAATTAGGTGGAAGAAGCTCCTGACGATTCCACGGATCACTTTGGTCTTAATCCCGCCAAAAAGTCACATCCACAATAATCATCTCCCGCGGTGCCGTTATGAGCTTGTGTATATCAGGCAAATGAGCTGTCTTTTTACATAATATTTTTTTTTTATCCGTCTTTTTTTCCCCTCTCTCTTCGTCTCAAAGTACCAATATATCTCTCTTTATGTCTCCTCCGTTCCCCACTTTACTCCAACAACTTTGTCCTCTGGTGTTCAACTCAGATCATTTGAAAATTACACTCTGCAAAACTCAAATATACTCAAATTGTGATGCCAAAACCTCGTTCTAATTTTGTCCGAAACAACCCATCTCATATTTTAACATGTTAAACTTTCAATCATCTTTCTGTTAATTTAAGAACAATATTATAGTGACATCAAAAATTTCACGAAAGAGATCATGAAGTTAGCGGAAATCCCTTAATGTGTCCAAAAAGTATATCGATTTTCTTTTCATGTTTGTAAATATCTGTAAATATTGTTTTTTTTTATTGTGTTTTTTTTTTTTGGTAGCCTGTTCGGTACTTGTCATTCATTGTGTATTATTGTGTATGTTTACATTTTTGCTGTGTGTATGCTTTGTTACTCGACGTAATACACGGCCATGCTGAAAAACAGCTGTCCAGCTAAAAGCAGGCTCTTATTCTGTGTATAAATAATCTCAACTCAGCAGGCTTCTTGATGCAATTTGTACGAAATGGACGTGTTGTGATACGTGTCGGATACAATATAAGGATGAGTCATTTTTGAGAAGTTAAATCATTCTCGTTTCCTTCCGTTTCGTGTAGTGTTCTTCACCATTTTCTCCTTCCTTTGCTTTTTCTTCTCCGTTTTCATCCTTCTTCCTTGTCTTTTCTTCCTCTTCATCATCATCTTCTTCTTTTCCTCTGTCTTCTTCTTTTGCATCCTATTCCTCCTTCTTCTCTTCTTTTTCTCCTTCTCCTTCTTTTTCTTTTTCATCTTTCTCCTCCTCCTCTTCTTCTCTGTCTTCTTCTTCTTCTTCCTCCTCCTCCTTCTTCTCCTTCTCTTACTGCATCATCTCCATCTTATTCCCATATCAAGTTTCCGCGTCTCCATGCAGCTTGAAGGACAAGGCTTCGATTATCAATGGCCAACCTTTCCAAGTGTTTTTATTGTCTATTTTCGATTACAAAAGCTTTGCAACAAAATTTCGACCAATGCACCTGCACATGGGTGCATGTCACGAGACCGACACCCACCAGTCATACAGCCCCCGAGTCATTGTAGCTTACAAGTCATACAGCCCATGAGTTATACAGCTCACGAGTCATACAGCCCATTAGTTCGACACTAAGCTAACAAGGCCCACGAGATCGCACATTAAAGGCATAATTTACCATTGCAGATGAAACAAAAACCCAGCATTAGTGCTTTAAAATAGTTCTAAAATGTGAGTTAGGGATAGAAACAGCCACTGTAAAAATGTGAATTCGTATTATCAATATTAAGTATTGTTAAATACACAAAATGTGAACAATAGTTTTGATAAAAATGTGTCCAGACTAAACCATCTACAGTTATGGTTTATTGAGAAAAATACTGATATCTCCCTAGATTTTAGGCTTTATTGCAAAAAATCTTATATGGTAGGATGTTTTGTGATGCAACAGATCTACACATATGCATCAAATGTGATATCTTGAAAATGTTTAGAATCACCGCTCCCAAAGGTAAACTGGACCTTTAAGCCCGGTGTTGTATCTGTCGAACTCGTGGGCTGTTTTTACCTAGTGTCGAACTCATGGGCTTTATTTGTCTAGACTAAGTGTCGAACTCATTGGCTGTATGACTCGTGAACTGTATATGACTCAAGGACCTGTTTTCAATGTCGAACTCGTGGGTTGCATGACTCGCGGGTGTCTCTCTAGTGGGATGACCCCCTGCACATATCGCTATCAGAATGTTTGTTTGTTTGTTTGTTTGTTTGTTTGTTTGTTTTTATTCCCCATCCGAAAAGATGGCTGGAAAGTCCAATAGAATCATCATTCAGAATAGTTTCATCTCTTGCGTTCATAGAGTCTGTATTGTGGGTTGGGTTTTGTGTGTGTGTGTGTGTGTGTGTGTGTGTGTGTGTGTGTTGGGGGAATTCCCATTTCATTGTTTTGGGAGTAAAGGTCTCTGCTCTTTTGTCGATGCTGTGGTGATTATTTTTTTCATTTCATTTCATGTATTTTTTTCCATCTCCAACAGAACTTGCAAGTACATCTTTCCTTCCACATGAAATATAAGCACATATATATGTGATATTACAAAGTGTGATAAGTGGAATTTATAGATATACAAATAACAAAGTGAAAAAGAAAAAAAAGCACACACAGAATAAACATTCTGAAATTGCGAAATTATTCAAACGCATAAAACATCTTTTGTAGTTGCATGGAATGCAATATCTGTTATATCCTATCCATAATGATATGTCTCTTTCAGCCACAATTAAATTTCCGTCCAGCATGAATGCATCACCTTGAGTATATGAGGACTGTATACATTGCACTTACTACACCTAACTACAATTATCATTATCATTGTATTATATTTTGGAGGGCCTGCTATAGTCGTATACCAGCTTCATTCTTGTTACATATTTTGAAGGAATATTTCAATTACTGTATAAAGAGAACTATTTTCTGTTCGTTAAAAGCTCAAAAGCATAGATTGTAACACACGTCATTTATCTTCTTTACCGAATAATGTGCCTCGAGAGTTATTTCCTCCATAACGAAAGATCGCAGAAATCTTATAACGATGTCTTTTGTATGCGCCTTTATCCATGCCTTCCTCTAGAAATAAACTTTGAAAAAAGAAGAAGAAAGATAGAATGGATGTTTTTAGCAAGGAATCACCCTACCATTCCAGGGTTTTGCAGAGTTGATGTGGTGGTTATGTACATCAGGGTTTTCACGTATAGGAACCCGTCCAGACCGAGAAACCCCAGAAGTATTTTGTAAGTATTTAAGACATGTGCAAACATCGGGAAGGTGCCCATTAATATCATTTTCTCGCTAATACCCTTCTACTTATACATCGAACCCATCTCATGATCCACGACTTATCTCTTTTTGACAGTTGTAGAAAAGTGTATTTTAGTATCCCTCGTAAAATGAAACCTCTCATTTCTCTAAGCGATTTCTTCCTTTTGGGGGAGCGAAAAGTTTTTTTTTCTGGGATAAGTCAGTCTCATTTTGGGCATTTACACGTGATTAGGTTTTATCTAGTGGCACAATGTACAATGAGGCTTAACTTAATAGGAAAGAAAAATAGAGACGTATTCAAAATGAAGAACGAATCACTGTTGATCCGCTGTGTCTACTGTATGTGATGGCTTATAGCCATTAGGAGCCTGCCCTGACAATTACTGTTGACCAACTAGACACCTAGCTATTCCTTGATTTCTTACGGCTATGCCTGTGTAAACCCTCATAATGCACTCGTTTCCGCTAAGGATATCAAATGAAAATCGAATTTCATCTTAACAATGGACTCTTTTCCGCTTTCGATTCGTCTATTCGGACATTTCTTACAAAGGTTTATTCCGAAAGTGACTACATGTAAGACACACTAACAAACAAACAAACCATACAGTTGGGTTTTGTTCAGATTTTCCTAGCACCACTGGTCCTTTCTTGGTTTGGTAATTCAAGATGATAAGATCTGTTGCATCTCAAGAGTTCATTAAGGCGAACTGCATGATTGTACTTTTTGTCATGTCTACGAATATGATTAGGTGCCTTGTGTGTGGTTGGTTAGGTACAGTATGTGTGTGTCTGTGTTGCGTGTGTGTGTCTCTGTGTGTGTGCTGATTACAAAATGTATTTGTGAGTTTGGTGGCTTATTTGTTTGTTGCAAATGAATGGGCAATTTTCTGCAAGAAAGATTCCTAAGTGTGTCTTTAAAGAGACAGAATGGTGGCGAAAAGAAGACGCTGGGCAAAAAAAAAATATACTTATTTCGGGTTCGAAATTACTTGACGGTAAGACTGAGTTCAGTTATTTTTTTCTGTTGTTATTGTTTGCTTTTAAACTGTATGCAGATGCAATTACATTTGAAAGGAATGGAAATGGACATAATAAACAATAATAAAGGATCTCTTGGACCAATGGTCCACTGGAATTGGTAAGATTTAGAGTGTTCACAAAATCAAAACAGCATTTGGTTTAATGGTCTTGTTTTGTAGAGTGTACAATGTGAAAGTACAACAATGCCACCAGTTACCACAAGGTAAATGCTCGTAGCTGATTGGCTAGTGCATGGCTAGCTGATGATGTAGTATAGCTGCCCCATACTATTATACGTTGTAATCGATGCAGATCGTTGTTTCAAACAGTAGCTAACAAAAACGAAAGAAAGACAAAAATGTTCAGAACAAAATTCCGACGGCCCCATTAGCGCACTTTACATGGCCATGTGAAACACATAATACCTTTCTTTTTTTTTTTTTTTCATTCAGTATTTATTGGTAAAAAACAAATGTCATTTACAGCAAAGAATAAAAAAAAAAAAAAAAAAATCAATCGAATTACAGAATCACATAATAAAAAGTGCAGCAAAACAAAGTGGATACTTAAAATATCACATAACAAATATGACAAAAATACCGTGTAGAAAAAATATACAGTGCAAATTAAATGTCAAACCTCCATTTTTGAAAATGAATACCAAGTTTGCCTTTCTTTTTAGAAATTCTATATTCTATTTCTTTATTATTATTTAAGTAAGCCTGGAAAGATTCAAAAGTAGGGGTTTTATTCTGGAATTTACAGACATATATGAAATACTTTACAGATAAAAAAATATATGATATATAAGAGTCTCCATAGAGACCGAACATTTTCTCAAAATTAGAAAATATATAATTTTTCTTTTCCTTGTGATTTATAATATCTATTATCTTTTGCCATAAAGGTAGTATATGGGGACATAAAATAAACAAATGTAAAAAAGTTTCAGGCGATTTATTACAAAAGAAACATAATGATGAATCTTTTCTCTTGATTTTAAATAGAAATTTATTTAATGCTATTGCCCTATAAAACAGTTTTACAAAAAAGGATCGTAATCGAGTATCAATGGTGCTTGTCAAATTTCTCATAAGGATTTTTTCCCATATGGGAGAATTTAGGTTAAATGAGTCATTCCAAAAAGAAAAATGATTAACTGGGATGACCTTTTCCAACATTACATCATATACATACTTGGAAACCTTACGAGTTTGCATAAGTTTACCTACAGTCGTTTCAAAAATAAAATCTTGATTTATTTCTGAATGTGTGAGCCATTCTTGTGGAATATTCTTCATTAAAAAATTATACTTCCTCCTATCAGATTTATCTATATCATAATCAAGCACCAGCTCTTCAAATAATTTACTCCCAGGGTGAACAGGATCCAATAACTCATTAATATAAATCAAACCCTTCTGTAACCAATTATCATATACAAAGTATTGTTTTGATCTGGATCGAATATTCTTATTAAACCATAAAGACTGGCATGCACCTATTTCAGAATAAGCTGATCCAAATTCAATTTTAACCAATTTTTCTCTGAATGAATACCAGGACCTTAAAGAATCGGCTAACTGAACAGATGGCAATTTCTTTAAAATAGATTCTGGAGCATTAGTTTTCCACAAAATATCCGTTACCGGAGAGAAATTGTCTAGAACTGAAAGCTCCATACGTTTCCAGAAACTGTCAAAACTTTCATCATGTAACATTTTAACCCAATTCAATTTCTGAGAAAGAGCAAAAATCGAGGGGTCGATCATTCGTAAACCACCCTGGGAGTAATCATTACATAAATACTGCCTTTTAATCCTATCATTGCCCCCATTCCAAATGAACTTATACAATATAGTATTCAAAGATTTGAAAAACTTACTAGGAATCTTTATACACAAGACTGAAAATTGATAGAGGAGTTGGGGCAATAATAGGGTTTTTACAACACAAATCTTCCCAATCAAAGAGAGATTCCTAGCTCGCCAACAATTAAGTACACTTTTAATTGATTCTAATTTGGGCAAAAAATTCAAATTAAATAACTGATTTACATTCAAAGAAAATGTTATACCAAGGGTTTTAAATTGATTTTGCGTCCATTTAAGACCTTTTTCAGAGAAAGGAAAGTCAAGGGAGCCTTTTCTAGAACCAATCCATACAGCCTCAGATTTTGAAATATTTAGTTTACAACCAGAACAAACAGCAAAAGTGTCCAACAAATTAAACAAAGTATTGAAAGAATTTATAGATCCATCTACAAAGCATGTGGAATCATCGGCTAATAAGGATATCTTTAACTCCTTTCCCTCCACAGGGATACCTTTAATATTATCATTTTGTCTTACAGCTTGAGCCATAGTTTCAATAACTAACAAAAACAAATATGGGGAGATAGGGCAACCCTGAAAGATTCCCCTTTCCATGTCGATGGGTTTTGTTAAAAAACCGTTATTTAAGACATAGCTCTTTCTTCCAAAATAAATTGACCTAATCCAACCAATAAATTTATCTCCAAAATCAAATTTTTTTAAAACTTTCAATAAATAATTATGGTTTACACTATCAAAAGCTTTTTGAATATCTAACAGAAGAATTGCTCCAGGTATTTCATGAAAATCAGTATACTGAATTGTATCAATTAATAATCGAATATTATTCCCAATATGTCTTCCTTTCATAAACCCAGACTGATCAGTATGAATTAATTGATCTAGTATTTTCTTAAGACGGTTTGCCAATGTTTTGGCAAGAATTTTGTAATCAACGGTTAATAAAGATATCGGTCTAAAATTCTTTAAAAACAAAGGGTCCTTATCTTTTTTTGGAATCAGAGTGATTATACCATTCCGCTGGGAAAAAGACATAAAGCCATTTTCCATGGAAAAATTTAGGGAATTTAAAAGTAAATCAGAGATATCTTGCCAAAAAACTACATAAAATTCTGCGGGGAGCCCATCAAATCCCGGAGATTTATTGTGTTTCATTGATAAAAGCGTATCATATAATTCTTTTTTAGAAAGTGGTTTTTCCAAAAAATATTTATCATTCTCGTTTAAAGTAGGAATATCAATGGATTCCAAAAAATCATCCACAACTTCTTCATTATCCTCAATATGATTTTTATATAAAGTCTGAAAAAAAGTATAAATTTCATTCTCTACTTTAGTTTGATCTGAGATAACAGCACCAATTTCGTTTTTAATTCTATATATACTTTTCTTTTCACCCATCCTTTTTTCAAGATTACAAAAATATTTCGAACTCTTTTCTCCTTCTTCTATCCAACGAACTTTCGAACGAATGATTAAGCCTTGGGTTTCATAATCAAAAATTTTATTTAATTGAGAATTCAAATTTTCCAGTTCTTCAATGTAGTGTTTATTACTTGTATCTCTGCTTAATTTCATCTGAACTTCCTCAATATTCTTAAACAATTTTTCTTTTTTGGAATTTCTTTCCTTCTTTTTCCGAGAACTATACTCTATACAGGTCGCTGTAATTGAGCACTTCAAAGAATCCCATATAATATTAGGATTGCATTCAGAATAACAATGTACAATTTTAAATTCTTCAATTTTCGCTTTTACGGTGTTAATGAAATCTGAATCATTATGTAAATAATTACAATTAAGTTTCCAAAACCCTGGCCCCCTTTTTACTTGCGAGTCCTTAAAATTTAAAACAACTATTGAGTGATCAGACTGAATCCCAGGAAGAATCTTTGAACTAACACAATTATTAACAAAATTTTCTGAGACTAATATAAAATCTAATCTAGAAAGAGCTATAGGATTCTTTTGGTGTCTTGTATACTGTTTTAGGTTCGGGTGAAAGTCTCGCCAAATATCATGTAAATTGAATTCTTCCATTAAAACTGAAATCATATCCCTAGATTTAACATTTGCATGAGTTTGCTTACCACCTTTATAGTCCAAGGGTGTCAAAACAGCATTAAAATCTCCAGCACATATCAGGGGGGTATAAGTGAATTGTTCAATCTTAGCAAATATTTGGAGAAAAAAATCAGGGTCATCATTATTGGGACCATAAACATTCACTAAAGTTAAAGGTACATTATTAATTACCACTGATAAAATCAAATATCTTCCATTAGGATCAGCAAATAAAGAATTAAGAGTAAATGAAATATGATTACGAATTAAAATAGCGACACCCCTACTATTAGATGTATAGCTTGAAAAAAAGGCCCTTTCACCCCATTGCTGTTTCCAATAAGATTCATCACAAGGAGAAGAGTGGGTTTCCTGTAAAAAAATTATATCACTGTCAATTGACCGTAAGTAATGGAACACTTTTCGCCTTTTTATATGATCTTGTATACCCCGGCAATTGAAAGTTGATAATCTAACATCCATAATGTAAATATTTAACACACAATGAATTAGTACACATCTGTATAAATAGAGATAACAAAAATATGTAATCCATAAAATCAGATTGGGTATTATGAATTTTAGCACTGAAAGCATTCCACAAGAAAAAAAAAGCTGCATAAACAAAAAACTTATTCAAAGTGATTGACACCAACATCATCAAACGAAAACAGATTTAGGACAACTAATGAAGAAAAAAGAGTTGCACTAGGTTACAAGGTAAAGGGCCTCAAATCAAAAAAACAGCCCAAACCAATAGTGCAAGGCATGTGGCGATTCGAGCAGAACTGTAACTGAAAGATGACTAGAGTGCCTTCAAACAGAAGATGCAAAATACAGTAGGGGAGAGCGGGGTGAGTTGGGACGCGGGTCAAGTGGGACACGTTCTCTGAATCAAAAACTGTTCAACAAATCAGCGATTGGCTTATATCTACAATAAGCCCCTAGCAACCATACATCACACTAAGAAAGCCATGCAGTTCGGCAAATTCTAAGTATGTATAAATTGCTATTGAAAATTTTCCCCAAAATATAATGTTTTTTTAAAATCAAGTTAATTAACCTGTTGTCTTTGTGTTCATGATTTCAAGGGCACAATTGAAGCTGGTGGTGAGCCTTATTAATATGCAACTAATATAACTTGTTTTTGACAAATGCCTGCATGGTTACTGAGCAGTCGTACATATTTATGTATATGTCATGTGAGGGACAGTTGGGACAACGTGTCCCATTTGTCCCTCATAATAGCATTACATGTAAAGCAGTTCAGATTTTCAAACATGTTGTTCAAACTTGTTTTGTTGAAGTAAAGATCATTTTAAAGCATGTTTGACTGTTTTCATTACCAATGTTTCATTATGCCTTCCAACTTTGACATTTCTATAGACCATCTAGGATGTCACACTTTACCCCCACAGTCCCATTTCTCCCTTGCCGTTGTCCCACTTCACCCACGGGTGGGTCAACTTCTCCCCCAAAATAAGTTTTTTTCTTTTCATTAACTGCAGAAAATTGAGAACAGTGCTACCCCCAGCTTATAGCTCTTTATGTAACCTACCATATGAACCTTCATGCAAGCCCAACAGGAAATGTAATAATCTCTTCTATAAAAAGATATAAGAAGAAAATCGGCGAACTTGAAATAATGTCCCACTTCTCCCCGCTCTCCCCTACATGCATAAGTTTTGAAATTTAAACTCTAAAAGAACAAACAAAAACAATTTAATGGTCTTATGACCCCTGTCTCCACCATATAAAATTTATACACACTAAAAAAATACAAAAGTATTTTCAGCCCCAGATTATATCTTAAATCATAAGATATCACTACTCACCTTATCCTGACACTCTAGGGGTGACTGTATACAACTGTATCTCATCATTTAATAAACACACAGAATTCCTCAAAAGGTCAACCATGTTTGTCATCTTAAACAAGTCAAATAATTCCGGAAAAAATAGTGATAGTTACCTTTGTACAATGGAAACAAATCGTGATATTTTAATCATAATATTTGAATTGTGTCCAAATATGACGTGTGATAAATACCTTTTGTGTTTATCAAAAAAAAAAGAAATAACAGTACTCGGTGCTCACTGGTCAAACTAGTGTAAATGCTACTATTTTTTAATACAAATATGGTTCCGGTAATGATCATTTTCTAAAATGATGAAAGCACATATCTTTCCTGGTCACGACTATCTTAATGATAACATAGCAAGGTACATGTATATGAACCAATAAAAAAAAAACAATCAACATGGGTGGCGATGTGATAACCGACTTTCCAGAAAATATACCATAGTGTTAAAGATTATGCTGTGGTGATCTTTCCGTCTGGATTTCTAAAGCACAGCTTGTCAGGAAAAATAAAAAAGGGGCGCTTGCCCTCCTCCTTGAGCCGCTTGAATGCACCAGCCTTGGATTTTCGAAGTTGAAGAACATGTTGTGAGAGATCCTCTGCAACAAATGCTTTGTGATCCAGGTACAGCGATCTTGTAGCCTTCAGCTTGTTGATACAAGCCTTGCGTGCCCTCTCCTTTGCAGTAAAGGAACCAAAACCTATGTGGATCCTTCTTGGATGATGTGGAGCATTCTCCTGTCCCTGAGGTCGAAATGACGGTGTTCGATGACATCGCTGGATATCACTGATGTCTTCTTCGGGGACATCTGCGAAGCGCAGGAAATCTTGAATGAGTTTCTTGCAGTCCTCCTTGTTGTTGGACTCCTGAATCCCAAAGACAACAAGATTATTACGTCGTGAACGATTTTCAAGATCGTCCAGTTTCCTCTCCAGCTTTCCATTGTCAGTCTGAAGCGCCTGTACAGTATCTCTCAGGTTAGCGATATCAAAAGAGAGGCTCTTGATCTTCTCATCGTGCTCTGTGACTATAGATGTGAGGTCGCCAAATTTTTTGTCAAGCAGTGACTCAATGCGAACATCCAGTCTATTCTCAAATTCAGTGAAAAACTGTACAAACCATTGTGGAGGTTGTGAGCTCGATAGGCCGGCGGCTGTTACAGCAGCGTAGCACGGCTTGTCCGTAGCAGATAGAAGCTCTCGTCTAGCAGAGGGGTCACGCGCTAGAACGTCCCCGGCGGCTCCGGGAGACTCACGAGGAGGAACCGCAGTGTCCGCATGATCATTGATCAACTTTGGTTTCTTTGCGTACGGTGAATTTTTCTCCATGATTGTGACCACAGTTGCATACGAAATCCACACTGAGTTTCACAAAAGTTACAGAAAAGTAAGAGGAAGAAAATTTACCACTTAAAAGTCACTCTTGGTCATATTCGTCACCGATAAAAGAATTCTGCTCTCACCGTGAAGTACTCACGTCCACATGCGAAGGGCGGCCATTTTTTCCTCCCCATAATACCTTTCTTAACGAGGTACCTTAAACCGAAGGGGAAAAATATGATAAAGAAAAGAAAAAGAAAACAAACAAACCTCTGTAAGTGGGAAACAACGATTTCAAGAATCGTTCCCTCATACAAACACGCAAACACAAACTAACACACATAGTACTTGTCGTATACTCTCTCGATCATTCTATCCGCCTGTACATGCATTTATGCATGTTTTTTAATTTTGTATCTATCTTCATTCATGTGTATCTTTCAATATACCCATCTGTCCATTTTTCTCATTGATAAGAGGCGAGTATGCTGTATTCACGATTCCCATGGTTGATTAATCGTGCAGGTTCATGTCAGAGTATCAAGGTAAAAGTGACCAATAAGGCTTACACCTATAAAGGAAATGGACTTGCCCTGGCCCCTTCACAAATTCGTACCAAGATAGCAGAGATAATAAAGACAGCTCATTAAAAAAAGACAAAATAACGATGGGCATTTGAATTTGGTGTAGGCTCTTAGTTGAGGGTGATGAGGGAGAATTTCTCAGCTATTGCGTAGCTATTGCGGATGTCTGAAACTTATCTTGAAATTCAGAGGGACTATTGATTATTATAGAATATGGTGCTCTGAATATTAGGAATTTCTGAGCGAAACAGCACGTAATCTAGACGCACTCCTGTGCAGAGTTTGAACTAAACTCCCCCACCCCCCCCCCCCCCCCCCCCCCCGCCCCTTTTGCCAATCTAATGACCGAATTGAAACAATTTGGAGACCTACCAGAAAGAACTTGCAACTTTTTAGTATCTTTTTTTTTTTCAAATAACAACATACGTACCGTGCGTCCATGGAAGACTAGTACAGGACGCGAACAGGACTGGTGTGAAACCTTCAGCGCACTTTGCTCGGTAGATGGCGCTCGTTGTGAAGACGGTTTGAGCTTCCTTGATACAGTGTACCACATATATGTCACTAGTACAATGTACTGCCTTTTCATTACTGTCATGTATTATAAATCATTTGAACGGTGGTCATAATACAAGCTCCCTCTATTGTTTGAATTCAAATCCATTCAGCATTAGACTCTATATTCTCGAGTTTCCCACTGACAAGAAGTGTAACGACAATATCTGTAAAAAATTTGTAGTACACTTACTGACGTCATTATGGCGCTATTGAAGAGTATAGAGTAGCTAATTCTCTATTCAAACAGGGAGGTGGTCTCACCTCCCTCACCTCCCTGAGTCAAATCAAAGTGCTCTGCGCGCATTGTAGTAATTGTAGTATTGTCAAAGATCCCACACTCTTGTGTAAGATTGTTGTAAACACGAAGGGAGTACAAGAGACCTGTGTATTTGGTAGCAATGTCAAGTAAAACTTCATAGATAGATACACACATGTTAGTAGGAATAAGCCATTGGTCCCGATTGTCACATCTTTGGGTTGTCTTGCCGACAGATGGCGCAATCGTGCCAAATTTGCTCCACACGATTGCTGTATCAGTGCTTCACACCAAGACGTGGAATACTCACTGCATTTAGTAGTTCTCCGGCCCGAGTATCCCCAAATCAGTGAAACTCGTTTGAACGACGAAAAAGCATAGTACTTTATATTGAGAACTCAAACGACATTTGGCTTATCCATAATACATTATGTTTGTGTGTGTATTATGTAATTTGTATGTACGTATGTGTGTATGTAAGTGTGTATGTGCGTATGTATGTATGAATGTAGGGCTTATGTGAGTAGGCCCTATGTATGTACGTCATATATCAGGGCTCGACAGTAACACTTTTTTTTTTTTTTCTGGTGGCCTATTTGGGGAAACTAAAATCTTTGAATCCGAAATGTTGGTGGCCCCAAATAAAGGAAATTAAACATTTCATTTTACATTTTAACTGCGCTAAAAGATAAGCTTTTCAGAAATGTGGTGGCCTGGCGTTAAATCTTTAGTGGCCCCGAGTCACCGTCAAACCCTCTCTCTCTCTCTCTCTCTCATCTCATCTCTCCCCCTCTTTATCTATACATCTATTTATTCGATTCACTATTTTGTTAAAAGCTACAAGACACACAACAGCAGCAAGCCCACACTACATAATGCTCTTCTTTTGAAGCTCATGATCCAGCCAATAAGCACAGCAAACAAACAGGTAAAACAAACAGCACCCCCTAAAAACAAACAAACAAACAAACCAAACAACACCTCACAACTGTGACACAGAATCATGAGGAAAAAAAAAAACCACCATTGAACACATTTGTTATCATTTTTGTTGTTTTGAATCATCTTTTTTTTTTTCTCTCTCTCTTTTTAATGATTGAAAGTCAGAACCATTCAGACAAGAGACTAGACAAGAGACTAGACAACATTTTAAACGGACAGGTTGGATGAAGAAGACTGGCCATGAGTAACACACTCGACTTCATGGAATACAAAGAGATAGGAGTCTGTGGAACAAGTTCATCCCTCATATACTTTGTGACGACACAGCTCCACTACGGTTTATACACACACACAACCTCTATACACATTCATAGCCAATCTATACAGATCAATAAATAAAATTCATAGGTTTTTTTGTTTGTTTGTCTGTTTTCATACAAAATTTACACAGTCATTATTATCAATTTGTCAGTGATTGTATAAAAGAACAATTTTTCAAATAACTTTACATGTATTTTTTTTTTTAGTCATTTCTCTCTTTCTTTTTTTTGTATAAACAATTCACAACAGGAATAAGATGAAAGAAAACTATCAGCAGGATGGCATTCCATAGTCCCCACAGTCTTCTTAGCCACAACTATGTATATATACAATAAGATGCATGTATGCCTTAAGAACAAGGAAAAGGAATTGGCAAAGATCACTTGTAAGGATTTTTGTTTTGATCCCCGGATTTCCTTCAAAGATGTGAGATATCTATATATCTTATATAAGATGCAAGATTAGAACACCCTTCTAACTGTAACAATAATTGTGGAAATCACGGTGCCACTGTTAGATAAGGACAGTGTGAATCTGCTAAAGTCATCGTGTCACAGTTTGAAAGGACAGTGTGAATCTGCTGCAAAAGTCATTGTGTCACAGTTTGAAAGGACATTGTGAATATGCTAATATCATGGTGCTACCATTTGAAAGAACAGTGTGAACAGGCAATCAAAATCAGGGTGCCACTATTTGAAAGGACAGTCGTGAATCTGTTAAAATCATGGTGTCCCTGTTTGAAAGGTCAGTGTGAATCTGCTAAAATCACATCCACTATTAAATGCAATAGTGGGAGGTTACAACAATCGATATACAATTGTGACAAAATCACATTACACAGTCAACTCCACGCAAATCGATCTCAACAGGACTGAGAAAAGCGCATCAACTTTTGCAATATTCAACTTCTGCATACGCAGAGGAATAATACACCTATTACTATTAGGATGTGAATGACAATTGAGACTTTTTATTCTCATCGCCTCAGCCGATTATTCCAAATGTGCGGCGTCGACTTCCGTGGAGTTGACTGTATTCCCGACTGTAGATGAGAGGGGCTTGACACTTTCCAATGTGGGCCATTCTTGGCAGCGAAAACAGCAAATACAGCATTACATCTCTTGACATTTCATTTTCAAAGCATCTCTCGGTGAGTAACCTCAAAAAACCAATTATTACCAGTGGCACTTATATGAATGAACCCACTTTTACCGGTATATTAGTATTATGAATGGTGGATGAATAACAAGATGAACTACTGAAAACTCTAGCTTACACCAGTCATTCAATATCTCTTTTTATGTTTAACTGCTGTCAATACCAACACTTTAACAACAACAACAAAAATCTTATTCTTTACCTTTGCCCTGAATCCCTTAATTCACAGTTTTCATTAACTTTAATATCAATGAGCAAAACAGGAAAAACATGTCAATCATATTGCACTGCTGTACTCATTAGAAATGTGAGTCATCATCAGTCTCATTTACAACTGTTTGTTTCTTGCTAATGGCCAAAAAATAGAATTTCAATATTTCTGCTTGTGACTCATTACTGCTCTACAATTTCTATCAAACAGAACAGATAAATAGATGGGTAATTGTAATGTCTGAAAATGCAAACAAATCAACCCATAACTGATCTTGATTCATTTCAAATGACTCGCCGACAACAGAAAATGCACCTGTATGGGTAGGACAGTGCAAGACCAATGAATGTGATCTAAAATGTGGCGAGAAATGCCTTTTGTATCCAAATATCCTCAAAAAATTACAAAAAGCTTCCTGGATGACTGAGTTTCTACAATGATCTGAGGTAAATCTGTTGTTTTTAAGACACTCTTTTGATTTCAATTGCTGAACAAGGGTACCAGAGTACCTGTATGAGAATTACAGAGAGCTGTTGGGCATGGGATGGGATCGCATCATGTACAGCCATCATTTAATGGAACAGTCTGCGTGACTTGCAGAAGGTTGCATATGCACTGAGGGGTAGGGGGAATGCTACGCCTTGAACATTACGGTTTCACACTTGGATGCATTCACCTTCACTTACCCCATTAGGCCCGTCAGCTCAAAATGTCATTAATATCAAGTATGCAAACAGGTCACACAGTGGCAGACAGAGCATTACGCCTGATAAATTGAAGGTATGATGCTTACTTGATCTTGCTGGACACCAAACTACAGCCACGCTTGTTCCACTACGGATAGGCCATCCATGTTCTGATACCTTAGGTTCTTACGGGCAACATGTTTGGACAAAAACGATTCTAGCTCTAGCCTTGGTACCACTAGACAAGTGTCCTACAAAGCTATGCTATATAGCTGACAAAGCACTGTAGGCATGGAGTCTTTTCAAACATCAAACACCGATAGGACTATCGACTTCTAACAATGATAAACACCAGATATTGAGTTAGGCAGTTAGGCCAGGGAGGCATCACATACATGACGGTGACATAGCAGAAACAGGCGGCTTGCGATTAGAGCTGACATCTACAGTAACACATCAGCACAATATTGCATTTTTTACTACTCCGCAAAGAAGCCCCAACAGTGTGCCCAACTTTATTTGCTATTCACATGAACCGAAGCTCAAGAGCTGAAATTTTTTCAGAGTACATGCATGGTATTGTATCTTAAAAATGTACATACTCAGGGGGAAAAATTTGCAACACCAACATATAGCTCCCAACTGCCAAAGACACATACACAAAAATAAAGAATAGAAAAGAACAAAAATGTGAAGTGAGAGCATTTCTGAATGTTGCTATTTGAGTACGCTTAAAATTTGGGAAACTCGTCTATTTCTCAATTTACCAAAGCATCTGTCACAAATAAATCACATTTTTTACTTGAAAATTGTACACACAGCCATAATATGCTCTTAACGTTCATGTGCAAAGACCAAACACATTGCAGTAATGTGACACATTCTCCCCTCCAAAACTCTGAGAACTACGGGGCGAATGCTCTAGATTTGGAGTGATTGGGTCTTGGTCAATCTGCCAATATGTCACCCCTACAATCAAATCAATCATTTGACCATACAACCATTGCTCCTCCCCTCTGTGGGAACCTTCATCCAGTTTAGGAATACTTGCAACATTTTTAAATAACACTACCTTAGTACATCATTCTCATTCTAAACATCATCACACTTGTCATCATCATTTCATTTCTGCCAGCAGAAACAGGGTTACAGAGATATCTTAGAGAAATGGGAAAAAAGTCATCTTTTACCCTAGTTATGAGACGCACCCACTGAACTCATCAACATAACCATGCACACACACATATACACAAGCATATCCTCCTTTTAATCCCCCTATACAAAAAAAAAAACACCAAACAAACAAAAAACAAACAAAACTCCATGTGATGTAGAATGTGACAAAAAATTGAAGGAGTTTCAATCAACTCCAAATAGCCTACTACGTTCTTTGGAGAAAAAAATGAATCGAGGTAAATGCAGGGGACAATAATTGGAGCTCAGTCCCCTACATAATATCACAAATCATATAATTGCTTTGAGTCAAAGTGAAAAGTTAATAGCTGTTAACATGTTGAATGACTTCTGATTTTAATCCTATAGTGATTCCAATGAAGATAAAAGAAATTTAATGAACTGTCTATACACAGGAGTCACTATAACTGAATTCATATCCTGCATTACCCAGTATTGATTTTTCTTCTGACTTTTTGTTTCAGATTTTACTCCACTATACTGCCTAAGAATAATATACTTATTTTTTATGAAAACACATATTGTAACACATACTTTCACAGCCACTGGTTAAATCAACACTGCAAACATTTGTGACAAAAATTAATGGAAAACGGGTGTTAATCAATAAGAAAAAGAAAACACACTCTCCAAACACAAAACAAACTTATAAAATGTTGAAAAAGATTGGAAGATATTTTTCTTTCGCACAGGAAAAATGAAAGCACATTTAAGATTTACAACAGACTTTACGAACTTGCTTTATACTTGATGCTTAAACTCAGGAGATGTCATGAGCTTCTGACACTAGCATAGATCCCCATCCAGTTGGTGACATCAAATCACCCTGTTTTCAAGCTTGCAACAGTACTTCCACTTGCTTCCATACCCATCCCTGTCCACTCTAACCACCACCCCCCCCCCCCCCCCCCCCCCCCCCCGGGAAAAAAGCATAAAACAAACACAAAAACCATAATATGATAATTCCCTTCCTATAACAGGTTTCTTACTACACCAGGGTACATAAACAAAGACATTTATAGTGTTGGGACTTGCACACTCACCCATTTACAGAGTTGTGTTGTATCTGAGCTCTTTATAACAAGGTTTCACTGTAGAGTCTCTGCTACTTCAAAAGAATATTTTGATAACAACGCGGACAAGACTAGGAGCTCAACTATTGGCAAATCACCTTCCATATCACTGACCTGACCCCATCTTGAGGATTTCATATCTGAGCACCGTATACAGAATGGTAGGGATTATAACATCCCAGTTGTTCTTTTTTTTCATGATAAGATCAACACTTAGATGTGCTCTTTCTATCTTCAACTGGAGGAACACTTTGGCTTTTTTCCTTTTTCAATACTGGTATAACTGTCATGATCATCTAAAGAAAGTATACAAAGCCACTAAATGCCAAAATGCTACTCACTGCATACTAGTATCATGCAGATATGATTTAAACTGACAATTGTCAAAACGCAATCGAAAAGTATGAGTTTCTGTGGCCAGAAATAAAATTTCTCTGGCTAGATCCTTTCCTTCCACATGGTTTTTACAATAAAGCAAATCGATCATACGGTCTTGTTCACAGGGGGTAACAACAAAACAGAAAAACCTTGGTAACTACATTTTCTCTGCGAAACAAATTCTCTTCATTCTTATAGATTTCTGCATAAAAGACGCTATGTTCAATATATTTTCAGATCAATTATCTTTTTCTATTCCTGGATGACTCCCTTTTGGTACAATGTTTCCAGAGAGCAACTGCACAATTCTACCTCTCTTTTATCAAAATGTCCTAAATATTCTGTTTTGAATGTACTCGTTACCATCTTCAAAGAACAGAAACTGCATCCAGCCAAGTTCCTATCAACAAATTTCAGTGATACAGGTTGATTAGTGCTCATCTACCACAACAAACTACAGAAGAAAAAAAAAACTATTTTTCTTCCTTTTTTTTTCCAGAAAAGAATAATCTAAGCAAATGCCTCCTGCAAATGAAATGCTGAATGCTTCCAATCCCTAACATCTGTCTTGCAAAGTGATAGATTTAGTAAACAATTCACTACAAAAAACTACAAATGTATGACTCTGCTGGAAAATTTTCACTGAGCAGATAAGAAAGCTACACTCATGAGTTCTTGACATAATAATGTAAAGCAAGTGGGCATGCTCCAACACTTAACCCTAAAAGGGCCGGGGGGGGGGGGAATCCGCACCCCCCCCCCCCCCCCCCCTCGACGTTTTGTGCTATAATTCTGTAATGCGAGAAGGCCTCGTCGCGAGGCTTCTTGACTTTGTTTTGGTCTTTTGGTGCATAAAGTAAATGAAATTTAAACACAGGTCAGAAACAGACCACTCAAAAATCTGATGCCTTTTAACTTTCTTTTCCCTCTGACAAAACAAATCTAGCACAGGAACAATGTCTGTCTCCAAATTTAAAGTCCCTAACAGGTTTTAACCACCATGGCATAAAATAAAAAAGTGCTGAATATGACTACCTATTGAAGTTTACATTTGTACAGAAAGCTTTCTCCTATTTTGGCTTTGTCCTGCACTGAGACATGGAAAAGGGCAAAGAGGATGGTACTGACATGAACCATGGAAAAGGAGAAAGACTTTATACTCTCATGAGAACAAAAGCTGTAGGACACGATGCATCCTACATTTGACAGTCACACAACTTCACTACAAATGTTATCATCAATATCGAATGATGAACGTACAGGACTGACAAGATTTCCAAATTTGTTATTCCATTCTTTCTCTTTAAGATGTATTTATATATCTAGTTTTTAAAGTCAAACAGTTATTATTATTACCCTCACCAAAATCTGCCCATATTGCAGTAGTCTTGTAGGATCAATGTACAGGACTGGTGATATTTCCAAATCAGTTATTCCATTCTTTCTTTTCAAGATATATTTATATCTTTTTAGAACTGCAGCAGTGATTATTACCCTCAACAAAATTCTCAATCCATGTTGCAATAGTCTTGTGAAATTTTGATGTCATCTCCAAAGGGCAGCACAAACTTCAGCGACTCTCAAGAATGTAGAAAAGTCAAATAATCTGGAGTTGGCATATTTGAACATTGTTCTCCTCTATTGTAGCTGGTTATTTCAATCAAATCTTCCATTTTCCCTTCAGCCAAAGTAGACATTCAAACCGTATTCCGTCTCAAAGCTCAGTGGGTGCTTTGGCATGTGTTAGTAGAAGTCATGGTAATATCTCATGTGGGGCTGTGAATGTAGCCTCAACTAGAGTCTCATCTTATACTCACTGCAACTACACCATCATGCACAGCCTTGCAAATCTGCCACTGGCATGACGATGACATACACACACATATTCCGGTCGGTCTCTGCTTCTTGAGACTAGTGTGAGGTAGATGTATGGATCTGACAAACCTTACAGAAGTGCCTCTAAGATGTTCAAGAATATGAGAAAACATTTGTTTTTTTCTTCTTTTCTTTTTCTGTGAGTGTTATTTTGGAAAGGCTGTATTAAAATTCAGTATCTGATCATGAGCCATGTGCAACTTTTCTCCAGGTGTCTGTCGACTTTAGACATCAACTGTTGACGTCCATTTCAACCAGCCAAGAAAATTTGGATCAAGATAACTGCATTCTGTGCTCAAGTACAGGGGAAGAGACCTTAAGGACTATGAGAATGACATACATCCATCAAATGTACATACCTTGGGGAGAAAAAGAAAAGCCCCCAAATTCAAGAAAACAGCCTGATTATTTGCAGCCACTATTACGGTGTAAGCAACAACTTTGAATTTACAGAAAGTGACAGATTGGAATTGGATAAAATTTTTGCAATCATCTCTGAGCATTTCCTTCTTGGCTTTCTATTCTTTCATTCTTTACTTTTTTTTCTCTATCTTCCTCCTCCCCCCCCCCCTTCACTTCCCCTTTTATTTTCTCTACTGTTTCTCTGCCACAGATTACTGTAAAACGAGGAATTTTCGCGTGCATTTTAATTTCGCGAGCGCCAAAATTCGCGAAATTAAAATGCACGCGAAAGTTATTATCTACACTACATTCATTGAATGCCAGTGGCAATTCGCGAAAATTTTATGCCACGAAAAAGGCTGTCGGCTCCAATTCGCGAAAATTTCATGCCGCGAATATATCATGTTTTACAGTATCATGGTTATTTTTCTTGAATGAGCAACCTGGTGAAGGCCAATGTCCTATGTAAAACCAAAAGCTGCGGAGAGTATGACAGACTTCTTTATTTTCAACCCACAGCACAGACTACTGACCCTTGACTGACACAACCACAAATTTCTGAAAAAGGTCACATCCCCCTTAAGTTGGAATCCACTTTCATCTTCGGCTTTCTCTTCACTTTCTGCCACATCAGCTTTTTGTCGCTTCATTTTAACATAATATCATCGACAATGGTAGCGTGCAGGATCAAGTACATAAGGTTCACAAAAATCTACGACCGCAATCATTTTGTACAATGTTGCATTTTTCAGAATGTGCCGCTGGTTACCCTGCGACAGTGTTTGCTAGGCTGCAGATAAGAAGCCCGCTTGTTTGAATGAAGCTAAATACGGCTCTAAAGGCAGTATATGTCATTAGAAATAACTGTCTGCAAGCATGAGACGGCCGAGGCAATGTCATAATTTTGGCTAAAGCAGGATCTTGTTTGCTGGGGCAATGTCATTCACTGAACGGCAGTAAATGGATTGAATGAGAAATTCCACAAAATTCGTCCCGCATGTATCTCTTGAGAATATTAATGATATATGATCCACATCCTTAGGTGCATAATGCAAGGAGTCATTCAGAATATCGCTTGAATTGTAATTCGTAAACTTGTTTGGGTGACTGCACCATAAAACTATCATACAGAGGAATCAGAGGGTCCATGCAGTAAGTCTGTGGAAAGTCACCACATCTGAGAAGACTGGCTTAAATTGCTTGTATGTGCTTACAAGTGCAGTAATGCATCTGTATTATAGAACTGAAGTTCTCAAAAATTATCCACATGTGCTATATAGGATATGCATGAGCATAAAGAATACCTCTTACCGTCATCCACATGGCCAAACTCATTACTTTCATCTTTGAAAAGAACAAGAGATAATCCAGCATAAGTAATATATTTCCCCTTTCTGAACCTTTCTGAGAATGGGGGTATGAAGGAAAACACCAAACCTCACACAGACAGACAGACAGACAGACAGACACACATGCAAACAGACACACACACTCTCACAAGAAATATTTTGGCAGTAAGACTTGCTGAGAAACACCATTTTTTTCTTGCCCTGAATTCAAGCATGAACATGATCAAAAAGGACAAAAAAAGAAGAAGAAAAAGAATCAAAATACACTTCATCTCTGAGACAGTGTTGAATTACCTCCACAATTTTCTGTCGTGAAACAATCACTCTCTGTACTGTCGCCCTCTATGATTCCACCACATACGATTAAGGGTCACAATTTATAAGATGCCCTTAACAATCACAATAGTTTGTGACACAGAAAGGGCAAAGAGAAAGGAAAAGAGATATATAGAGAGAACGCTGCATTGACAGAAAATGATGACATCACAGTGGATTGTGACGGAGGTCTCTCTCGCATACTGCACAGTTGAGATTGCCTCTAGCAATGGCCAGTGGTGAGAGAAGAAGAGAGAATGCGGAGCCTCGTGAGACAAACGATCCAATGGGATGCCAGCCCTCATTTCTTTATAGTCCAAGCCGTTCGGGCTCCGTCGCTGGTAGGATGTTGGATGCTGCGAGCACCGGTCAGCAGGGGTCACTATCTTTGGTCAATCACCACCGCTTCAAAAGTGCCAGCTGACATTCTGCAGGTATGGGGGAAATCAAGAAAGGCAAAAATTTGAGAATGGCAAAAAAATGAGTGACACTGAAACAAAATGATGTATGATAATTCTATAACACAGTTACCCTTCAGAAAAGCACAGAAAAAACAAAACCTTTCATGTACACTCCAACCTTAATTATCTGGCCATCCCATATCCAGACTTCTCTATCATCCAGATGTGTTCACACAACAAAGACAAAAATAACAGTGATTTAAAACTCATTTAGAATAGCTAGGATCCTCATACCATTTACCTATAATATCCACTACGGAAACTAGTTATGAATTTCACATTAAACTGTTTCAATTTCTGTAGAAGCAAACAAAAACAAACTACACCACTGACTCCAACCCCAAGCACCTTTTGATCTGGTGATTCTCCCGCTTGAAACCCCTAGCAAACGGGAGACTCAAACTTGATGTGCGCTTTGCGAACATACGAGTGCGAAGTTCCTTGTGGCCGCTGTTCTAGGGCTCTAGATGCTCTCTCATGATATCTCAGGCTTATTTTTCAACATACGATGACACTAAGTAAGAAATCATTTCAAGCGGGAGACACAGAGCCAGGGCAGTAGAAATTAAACCTCAAGCGGGAGAATGGGAGATTTTACCAAAATGGGCTTTCAGCGGGAGATCTCCCGTCGAAAGCAGGAGAGTTGGAGTCTCTGCTACACTTTTAAGTAGGCTAGCATAGATTACACCATTGTTACCGTGTACATGTACTGTATACGCCGAATATTTCGCAAGGTTTTTATTTTCAGGAACTTCGCGAGTCAGCTGCTATTTGTGAAATTAAAAACATGCGAAAAATATTGACTCTGATGCCGATATGACTGTGACATCCGCATATACATGTCTCTGTTCAGTACAAGGACTCCACAATCGCGAATTAAACCACTTGCGAAATTGTCGGAAAGTCCCGATTCGCTAAAATTTAGACTCGCGAAATATACAGCGTATACAGTATGCTTCCTTACGTCTGGGTCGGCAGATACATGTACATGTACATAAACTTTTTTCCCCCCATATCTGGCCAAAATCTTTTATCTGGACAGGCACCGGCCCCAACATAGCTGGATAACAGAGGCTGGACTGTAAATGGGAAACATTTGTTCACTTTTAAAGGGGTGGTATAGCATTGGTGGAGACGAAGATTGGGCTTTTAACTTCTTGCAAGATATCAGAAAACCACTACTGAAATAATGTAGAGCATACCCAGTGGCGTATCTAGGGAAAACGGCGCCCGGGGCAAGCGCGAAAATTGCGCCCCTAATTTCTGAAAAAGTGTTCAACCCCAAGCCCATCCCGGTAGGGACTTTAAAAAAGTCTACATGATATGCTTTTTCAAGCACTTAAAAGGGGTCTTTTGAGGGTGATTTAGATGTAATAAATTTAGATAAATTTTGGCGAGCGAGCCGAAAATTTTTGTATATTTCCGCGTCATCATCACGTTTTGTTCTTATCTTTTTTTGTGTGATAAATTTTGGCGAGCGAGCGCAGCGAGCGAGCCGAAAATTTTTGTATTTCAGGTTACAAAACATGGAATTCTTGTCATTTTTTGCTTATTAAATCTTACAATTCTAATCAAGAAAATTAATGGTAACGGCCTTATAGATAACGATTTATACCAACAAACTGAGGACTTGAAAAAAATACTCCAAATTAGTACGCGCGTGTGAGCTGAAATTTGTATATTTCCGCGCCATCATCACGTTTTGTTCTTATCTCTTTTTTTTTTGGAGAAATTTTAGCGAGCGAGCGCAGCGAGTGAGCCGAAAATTTCTGTATATCAGCTTACAAAACATGGAATTGTTGTCATTTTTTGCTTATTAAATCTTACAATTCTAATAAAGATATAGTGACGGCCTTATAGATGAGGGTGATTTAAATGTAATAAATGTAGATAGATTTTGGCGAAGCGAGCGCAGCGAGCGAGCCGAAAATTTTTGTATATTTCCGCGTCATCATCACGTTTTGTTCTTAGTTTTTTTTGTGATAAATTTTGACGAGCGAGCGCAGCGAGCGAGCCGAAAATTTTTGTATTTCAGCTTACAAAATATGGAATTCTTGTCATTTTTTTGCTTGTTAAATCTTACAATTCTAATCAAGAAAATTAATGGTGACGGCCTTATAGATAACGATTTATACCAACAAACTGAGGACTTGAAAAAAAATACTCTAAATTAGTACGCGCGAGTGAGCCGAAATTTGTATATTTCCGCGTTTTGTTCTTATCTTGTTTGATTTGGTTTTTTGCGCCCCCCCCCTTATGATATATGTTCGACACCTTTGGCGCCCTCGTTTGATCCAATAGGCGATCGCTTAAGAACGAAAGAAATAAAATTGCAGCCGCTGCTCCGTGTAACATTTTGCCTTCTAACGATGGCATGTGTGAACATAATATACATTGTCATTTTGTCCGCGTCATCATCACGTTTTGTTCTTATCTTCTTTTTTCTCTTTATATGAATTTTGGCGAGCGAGCGCAACGAGCGAGCCAAAATTTCAGCTTACAAAACATGGAATTCCTGTGTGAACACAATAAACATTGTCATTTTTTGTTTTCATCTTGTTTGATTTGGTTTTCTCTCCCCCCCCCCCCCCCCCCCCCCCCCCCCCCCCCCCCCCCCCACCCCCGTTCTCCCTCCTTCCCGGTCCGGGCGAGTTTTTTTTTTCTTCTTCTTCTTCTTTTTTTTCCCCTTCTTTTTTTCTTTTTCTTCTTCGTTTTTTTTTCTTTTTTTTTCTTTTTTTCGTTTTCGGCGCCCCCAAAAAGTGGCGCCCGGGGCACGTGCCCCCCTTGCCCCCCCCTAGATACGCCACTGAGCATACCATTTTAAGAGGAATTCAAAGTCTATTTGATGAAAATCAGTTTTGGAATGGCTGAGACAGCCAAAAACAAAGTAAAATAAGACATCCTAATAAAAGGTGGGTCACACCTTTTTATTAGGATTGCTCTGTTTTTGATATTTCAGCCATTTCAAAAACCAATTTTCATCATATAAACTTTAACCCGTTGAGGACGAGTCCTGAGTATACTCGGGCAGGTGTCTATGGGAAATGTGTGTTGTAGCAAAATCAAACCGTCCTCAACGGGTTAACTTCCCTTAAAATTACATGCTCCTTCACATTTCATAAGAGGTTTCTCATTATCTCACTAAAAATGTTAGAAACCTGAAGTTAGGTCTCGACCAAAATTATACAACTCCTTTAAAGGTCTTGTCATGCTGGTCTCACCTGTTCTTGAGCTGGTGGCTTCCTAGTGCTGTGGAGCCATCCTTGGCAATGTACAGCTGTAGACCTTCCTCTGAAACATTGCAGAAAAAAACAGACACGTTCAATGCCAGAACACATGAGAGATAGATAGATAGACAGATAGATAGTGAGCGAGAGATAGAGAGATATACATAGAGAGAGATTGATAAATAGATAAACAGTCATGTAGATACATAGATATATAGAGAGATTGATAGAAAAATAGACAGGTAGATAGATAGAACGATAGACAGATAGAGATATGTAGGTAGATAGATAGATAGAGAGAGAGAGAGAGAGAGAGATAGATAGTTAGAGAGAGAGAAAGATAGAGATAGATAGATAAATAGATAGATAGAGAGAGACAGAGATAGATAGATAGATACAGAGAGATAGAGACAGAGATAGAGATAGATAGATAGATATAGATAGACAGAGAGACAGATAGATAGATAGATAGATAGATAGATAGACATATAGACAGACAGATAGATAGATAGACAGATAGACAGATTAGATAGATAGATATTATAGAGAGAGAGAGAGATATCAAGAAAATGCAAAAAAAGAGGAGGAAGGGAGAGAATGACAGAGAAGAAGCAAGCTGCTCTAATAATATCTGAGCACCACATGTCTATTGATTTCCAACTACAGATACAGCAGGTGTTTATACATTCACATAAACACAGAATATAATTCTGATGACCCCTTGCTTACAGGAAACCAAGCGTAACATCTATCAGGCCTACTCAGATCTGCTCTATCGTAGTATCAACCGGTTAATTCCACGTGACGGAAATTACCATGGGTGCATGTGACTATTTCACAACTGTTTATTGCGCCTGCAATATGCTGGTATTTATTTTTACAATGGGCATTTATGTCAGCACACTTGACTCTGAATGAAAACTATTATGACAACACTCCCATGTTTACACTAAACATACACATAAACATATCTCGTTCTCCCTCTCAGTGTCAATTTCTTGCGATACAGTAATTGCATGCCAAACTATATCTTGCCCGACTTCTAAAGTTGTGTCTGTTTGATTGTACGCTATTCATTAAAGGCATAATTTACCATTTGCAGATGAAACAAAAACCCAGCATTAGTGCTTTAAAATAGTTCTACAATATGAGTTAGGGAAAGAATCAACCATGCAAAAATTTGAACCAGTATAATGGATGTTGAGTATTGTTAAATACACAAAATGTGAACAATACTTTAATAATAAAAATGTTTCCAGACTAAAGTGTCTACAGTTATGGTTTATTGAGAAAAATACTGATATCTCCTTATATTTTAGGCTTTATTGCAAAAATTTTACATGGTAGGATGTTTTGTGATACAACTGACCTACACATATGCATCAAAAGTAATATCTTGAAAATTTTTAAAATCTCTGCTCCCAAATGTAAACACGACCTTTAAAGTCAGTTTGAATATGTGGAGTCGCTCTGATGTAAAAAGGAAGTAAGGCATATTTGAAGATGACATATACAGCCAAAACCTAGTTCTCAGAAGGGCTCAAAATTAGTCTCCCACCATATGGAATTTACTTGTAACACATCAAAAGGATCTACAAAGAAACTTACTGGCTGACGCAATTTGCCAGAATGATGAGTTGTTTTGGGGTATTTGACACCAAATGTAATAATTTTGATCGTATGCATATGACTTTCATTCCTGAAGAGCCCTCCCCGCTCAGAATGGTGGGTATGTAGAATGTTACGTACCCCAGCAATCATATTTTCCAACAAGCTGCATGCAATTCACTCTGCGCGGATGATTGGTTAATACCGCTGTGGTCTGATTGATCAATTGTCAATAATTGATTTTGCAAATTTACGTACCAACCACAATCAGGTATGCTCCGAGACTATAGTACTTCCGTTGAACCATTTTGTTCAGCATTGCTCATTTTGCCGTTACCCAGCTAAAATTGTGTTACTATGATGTCATTTCACAAATTCTTTATGCATAATATATCTTAGAGCAAGAATCGACCTTTCTGCAGGCATATGAGAGCAATAATTTCCCTTTTAAGTGAAGAAGTTAATAGATTAGCAATTCATTCTTGTACCTGCTGATGTTTCGTCACTCTGGAAGTCCTGCTGGTCAATGATGCCCTTGATGAGTTCGTCAGCGTCCACCCTGGTGTTGTCTAACCTCCTCTGGGACTCCTCCGCCTCAGCATGTTTCTACAGGGATAGCACAATGAGACACATTTTAACCCTTTGCCTCCAAGATGATCTTCACTATTGTAAAAGTTGTTATTTTTCGCAAATTTTGCATATCACTGTTGGGGTGCAAATCTTTTAAATAACAACACGTGAAAATATTGCGAATGGACAGACATTAGTGAACTTAAGATAATACTTGGTGTCAATCGCGAAAACAACATCTCCCCAAAATGCCTGTATCCTCATTTGCAAAAATATCTCTACCCAAAAAATAACAGCTTTTATAGCATTTACTCAAAAGTCAGGGTCCCGTGGAATTCGTCACCATGAAGTGTCATTGAGAAGAGCAGCACTACAGTGATGCCATGTTAACGACCCTGTTTGTAGCAGCCACCTATCTACATTGGCCACTTTTTTTTTTTGTCTCCGTTGGGGTGGCCGCTAAAGACAGGTTTGACAGTAGTAGACGTAGTAGCAAAGCAGAAGCAGTAAAAGTCAAAGTTCAAGCAGCAGTAATTACATGAGGAAAAATGCTGCTCGAATTTGGAAAGAGTGATATTTTTTCATTGCTCCATCCCTGCGGATCTCCAATCTTCTTATTTGAAAGCAGTGAATTCTACTGAGCACTTTAAATCACTTTTGTGGAGTATCTTTTTGGACAACTTCTTTCATTCAGAATGACTATCCAAGGTGTGGTCTCTACCTGTAATGTTTCTACAGTTTGTAATTTGTTTCCGATAGCACGATGAGATACTCTAGCAGGAGTAACGTGCCCTACAAGAATTGTTGCCAGTGTTATTCAAAAGCTAATAACCTCGCAACTACAAGTGTACATTTCTAGATTGAAAAGTATTTACATTCTTTTTGTGAAAATACCATTCAGTAGCCTACTTAGAAACATTCTATAACATGAGCTGTACGAATTTGTCATATGATGATGATTATTATCATTATCATTATCATCATCATCAACAGTGTCACTATCATTATCATTACCATTACAATAATTATTATAACAATGTTTATCATTTTTATCATCATCATTATCTAAATTATTATTATTATCACTTCTGCATTAAGCAAGGTTTGTAAAAGGAAGCTTGGTCACACTGAGTCTGTATGTAGGGGAGAGCGTCAAAAAATGTAGTGAGAAAATACTGTCTCTGTATGTGGATTAAAAAAAAAAGTTTTATCATCCTTATGTGATCTAAGACTAGGAGCCATATTAGAGGGAGGAGTGTCGGAGTCAAACACAGTTCAGTTATTAGGGTCTATAAAGTGCACGCCGACACAAAACACAGCAATTTATGAACAGACAAACAGAGATGGTGAGTAGGAGTCTCTGATCCTGTTTAAACAATGGCGACATAAATAGGGAAGTGGGAATGTAGCCACAAGGGTACTGCACACATTGCTATCCTTGGGTAGGCATTATATCACCTTACGAACAAGACAACATACAGATAAAACTTCAATTCTAGGAGGCTGTGCTATCGCCATTAAAGTCCAGTTTTATTGTTTTGTGACCAAAAACAGCGACATTTATTTCAGGAGAACCTTTCTTTAATATTTGCTTTGCACAAAACGTCCAGTTTTAGATAAGCATGGGACTTATGTGGACAAGTTGTTATCAGTTTAGTACATAATGATATATTCTGGCAGAAGAACACTTATTCAAGAAGCTACTAAACAAAGCAATGGGTATGTGAGAAACCACAAGATGGAATACTTCTTATTTGTAATGAATACTGTAAAAGATTCTTCACTTCTCACAGACATTTTGGTCACTTAGTGATTTTAATCCAAGCTTTAGCTTTACACTTGTAAGTGAATCATATGTCTTTCATACAGAAGATGTCTCCATAACGCACCAGAAACTTTAAAAGCATTGCACCGTATTTGCGGAATGGTTAACTAAACTTGATGCAAACTTTAATCCTGTTCCTGTGAAGGTGACTGCTGCTTCATATCTGTCAACACAAAACTGGAGAGGGGAAGTCCCCCAATGTCAAATTCTCCATGCAAACACATCTAGGTCACTTTGCCATGCAAGTTACGTAGCTACAATGTGGTAAACATTACTGAATCAAGAACCTTTTTGATGCATCTTTCCCAACTATCCAAGCTCCCCTCACCGACCCCCCCCCCCCAAAAAAAAAATATATATATAAATAAATAAATATATATATATATATATATATATATATATATATATATATATATATATATATATATATATATATAAATAAATGAATAAAAAGAAGAAAAGAAAAGACACAAGTTTCTCTTGGATAGCAGGATTGGTCTCATTGCTCATTTTATTGTTCTTTTGTGTGTGTGTGTGTGTGTGTGTGTGTGTGTGTGTCAAATCATGGAAGAACACTAACCCCAGGTCTGCCAACATTCCCAAATCCAAATCAGGGAGATTCCACATAGCAACTAAGGAGAAATCTGTGTGTTCATGCATTTCAATGGGCAAGAATAATTCCCAAATCAGGGAGATTTTAATATTCTCTTATTCAGACATGAACAGATTTTGACATTTTCAGGGAGACTCCTGCAGAATCAGGGAGACTTGGCAGCTCTGTATCCCTTAGCTGCACAAACATCCACTCTCCTACATTTGATGAAAACTTTTGTTTACCCTCTCTGCTTCCTTACTCACAAAAGCCATCTAGCTTTCATGTTTGGACTTATCTCTATCAGCAATGCTTCCTCAAAGTCAAAATTGATCCTAAATGTCAAAATGATCTTTATAATGATAGTCATTGTATATGGGAAATACCGATATTCGATATCCAAGTCAGTCTCTTTGCTTCATGAATGGTTGATTTAGTAACCTTTACGTTTGTACATAAATGATTCACATCACAGGTCAACTTTCACAAAAGTAGGAAATGAAATTTGGAGACATTAAGGATTAGAACTGGATGATACAAAAAAAAAATGCTTTTGAATATCATATCACCAAGATACCAGACTCAGATATAGGTATGCCTGTTATTATGCTCTGATTTGTTCAAAGTTTGATATGATGGCCCCATTTTGAAATATGGTCTTGCAAGCTGCTTGCAAAGGTATAGAGATTCAGACGAGCACACTCCTGAAGCTGTCATGCTCATGATTTGTTAAAGTTTGAAGATGGCCCAATCTGTGGAGACAACTCTTCAAGAGATGCCAACTTGCAGCAAATCTCTAAAGATGCTAGCTTGCAAGGTAAACAACTCTTTGAAGATGCCACCTTGCAACAACTCTTCACAGAAGACGGCAGCTTACAAAAATCCTTTCAAGAAGATGCCAGCTCGCGATAACTTCCTATAGAAGATGCCAGCCTAAAAAGATGTTAGCTTGCATCAAATCTTTGAAAGAGATGCAGGTTTAAAACACCTCCTTAAAGAAGATGCCAACTTACAACCTGACAACCCTATAAAGACGATGCAAGCTTACAACAACCCTTTTATAAGATGATACCATCTTACAACACCTCTTTAAAGAAGATGCAAGCTTGCAACAACTAAATAAGATAATGCCAGCTTACAACTCTTAGCAAAAGATGCTAGCTTACAACAACTCTTTAGAGAAGATGCTAGCTTACAACAACTACATATAGAAGAAACTAGCTTACAACAATTCGTTCCAGAAGATACCAGCTTACACCAACTTTTTAAAGGAGAAACCAGCTTGCAATAAACTCTGTGAGAAGATGCTGACTTACTCTTCTCCTCTCGTTGGTCCCCGTACTCCTCCAGGCATCCTTCACCTGCTCCTTCTCCGGGAGGTCCGTCAGACTGGTGGCGCTGGAGAAGTGCTCTGCCGTAAAGCCCGACGACACTGAGTGCGCGCTGCTGTACCCGCTGGCCCGCGACTGCTGCGAGTTGTAGCTCGACGACCGTGAGTGGCCCAGCTCGAAGTTCTCCTCGCAGATGCGGGGCTCTGGTTCTGCGGGCGAGACCAGACCTGTGGAGATTGTGGAAAGAGGTGAGAGTCCAAGGGAGAAAGGAATGCATATAAACAACATAAGAAATATTCTCCTTTACTCATTCTGAAATAAAAACAAAACAAAAAAATGACAAGGAGACTTGTCTATTTTCTTTCTCTTTCTCTCTCTCTCTCCCTTGAGTGGGCAAACCAGCCACCAGAGACCTTGAGCTAGAAGTGAACCTGCATGGTTTCATTATGGAGCAGCATGAAGGTACAAATCATTCAATACTACACAGAATGGTTCCCATGAATGTATCCTGGCATTTGCAGGTTCTTTGTGATGTCACAAGCATGATCAGTCCCCCCCCCCCCAATTGCTCTGTACTGTAAAATAAGAAATTTTATTTTTCACATCAAGTAAATTTCCAATCACACATGCATCCTTTAAAAAACCATTGTAAATATTTTTCCATACTACACCTGTATGCAAAAAAAAAAAAAAAAATTAGATATGTACATGTATATAGTCTGTTATCAATAATGTAAAAAAAGAAAGCAGACGAGATTTCATGGAAATTTATGCACAAGGCAAATGGAAGGTGAGCTCACATGCTACAAACCTATTCTTAGGGTGGACTTCCACTTTCAGAATTACATTCGGACCAGCGTATCACTGACGGAAAAAAAAGTATCTTTCGCAAGTCGCAAGTATCTTACGCCTGTTGGCTCAGTGATAGTTCTAAGATATCACACACGAAGAAGTCTACGATCATTTCTCTCTTTTTTTTTGTGAACATGAAAGGGGAAATATCTCATGGTATGCTTGCTTGTTATCTATAGACAAGAAACTTGTGGTGAGACAAATTTTGGACAGACATCCTCTGACAGCATCTCCCGTGAAGAGCAAAAATAAACAAAAAATACAACATGCTTGCAAGTAAACTATTTTTAAGCAAAGAGAAAATAACCCCCTACACAGTAGGAGTGACCATAATCCAGCAGCACTTCTCATTCTAGCAAGAAAACAAAATAATGATTTTCACATTCACCTTGTACTCTCGATATTCGTATTAACATGTTTCAACATACTTGGTTTTCATTTCAGCGTTTTGCTGTTTTCTCTGAACGTATGTTGTCATCTTTGAAATGACGCTAAAGCCTGTAAAAATAGAATTTCCGGGTAGAGACTACTCGGTTTTCACTCTTTTGGTTTGATTGATTGCTCATTTGTTTGATAATGTTTCAGCCTGTACGCACTTCAAAAGACACATCCTGCTCACGCTCCACAGAATTGGTTTCAATTACTTGCTAGTTGCAGTCATTTTTGCCTCCAGTGACGGCTATCCTGGTGTTTGCTAACCCACGCACATCTTCTCAAATTACAAGGACAAACACAGCTCTCATTTGCCTGCAGAATTGTTGATTTCTGCTCTAAAATGTATGCATATGCACAGGAAATTGTGAGAAATAATAGTACAATGAAACAATTTGAGTTGGACACAGACAAATATACGAGATATTACCCAAAAAGTTTGCCGGAAGTACTACAGTCTCAGAGCATAGTTTGTCATGGTTAATTGCGACATAATTTCTTTGATAGATTATTGATAATCACCAAATTGGGCCACGGCAGTATCAACCAATTTGTCACTGTAGAGTAAAAGTCATGCAGCTTTGTTGGAAAGTATGACTGCTAGGGCATGATCGACCATTGCATTCATTCTAGCGATCCACTACTAAATGGGGAGGATGCTTGACATAAAAGTTGTACCAATATGATTGATATCATTTTACACTTCTGATCTTAAAATATTCATTATCCTAGTAAAGTGCATCAGCTAGATAACTTCATTGGTAGAACCTTTTGATATATTGCAAGCAGATTCCAAGTCGTTGAAGATGAATTTCAAGCCCTTCTGAGAACTATGTTTTGGCTTTAACTAGTGGACGCAAATGGGATGGGGGGGGGGGGGGAACAATGTGTATGTACTTCCCTGTCCCTACCAGGAAATTTTAAGGTGTCTTCAACTTGCGAAAGTTTCACTGCAAATGTTTCTGGTTTTACATTAATGTAATGTAAGGCAATGTAATTTAAATGGATAAAAGTTTTATATGGCAGTTTCAGGAGCCAAGAATGTTTTATAGGATGGGTGGGGGGTAGTTGCAGGACTGGGGGGGGGGGGGGGAGGAGGGGCTGTCAAGGTCAATGGTAATTGAAGTTATGTTTACATGATAGGCTATTGATTTCCTGTCAGAAATTTATTCATTTTCCCCTTGAAAGTCACCATAGCAAAGGTGCACACACAACCTACACAAGATGAGCCACCCGAGATTGCTGTGACGGTTACCAAAAAAAGTTTGGGCTCAATAATGAATGCATGATCAGCATGAAACAAGAGTAGCCTCCTCATGTGTTAACATCCAACATTGACTGACACAAAAAGCCAAGGACAATAATCAATAACTTCCTATTCTCCGGCGGAATAGGGTCACCAGCAGCGCGAGATCAATCCGGTTCCATGCGACTGAGTGACCCCGAGTCTGCAGATGACACAATGGCTGTTGTTGCATAATGACCACCACAGCAAGGGACTGTATTCGTGTCCTCCAAGAAGAAGACACTAAAAAACTGAAGCAGGAGTGTGAGTGTGGAGATCAATGCATGTTGGGGGTCACATCCGCCTACGTCATCTGGTGTTCTACTAGCGCAACTCTGATTTGTTTTCCCTTCTCCCCTGGCAACCAAAGATCAGAAGAATGACCTCCTGCTCCAATACACGCCATTGGACTACAATGCAGGATGGGATAACCTCTCAAAATCACTGTCGAACATGTGACTGGGAATAACTTCAATCAACTTTCAACACAAAACATTTCATCATGCAGAATAACATCCTATTATCATGTGCAAATCATTTTTGATTACTTTGCATATGTGTTTACTTTGAACATTTCAAAAACTAGTAGTCAGTGCTTTGATACTTCACCAATAAATTTGAAACTCAATAATTCCACTCACCTGATTGAAGAATTTTGAACAATACAGAAAAATACAAGTTATTCTTCTTCACACACAGTGATAAAGTTAATAAAAATCATAATTTTTAGAGCATTATGATTATCAGCATAGCTCAAGACAGAAATTAGCTGAGTAAGAGCTGCATACTTTTAAACAGGAAAATAAGTATAATCACAAAACATTTTAATAGAACTTCTCATGAGCAATCCTACAGCAGTTTGGTGTCACGCAATGTGTAATGACTTTGGAAGGGCCTGAAAACTGGCAGCTACAATCCTAGATGTTCTATTGGTCCTGTAACCATTTCAAATTTTGTTGCATATGAAAATTGAAAAAGCAGCAGCCACAACATTTAGCTACCACTATAGATACGACTAAATCAGCCTTCCTGAATCTCTTTCATTCCCCCACGAACCCCCCCCCCCCCCCCCCCCCCAAAAAAAGAAGAAACAACCAACAATATTCTCCAATTGACATTCGTGTTTGTGAGCTGTACCTGAGGTAAGTACGTTGGTTCTATGCTTGGCACCTTTACTCCTCGAGCTTGAGCTGGAGGTACTGCTGCTGCCGGCTATGCTGCCCCCGCGGTTCATCTCTTCCCCGTTCCGGTTGGCCAGACTGCCGAAGAGCAAGGTGTCTGGCTTCACGTCGCCAGGCAGCTGGTGCTGCTTGAAGTCGGGTCTGTCGGGTCATAATGAGAGGGGGATAAAAATAACAATCAGGTCATAATGATGACAATCTAACAAGCTCCCTATGGGGGCTTGATGCTCACCTGAGCTTCAAGATATTAATCAAACTTGAAACAACCACTCTCTCCTCAACTCTGTGGTGTCCCTCTAGGATACATCAGTAAATAACTTGTGACTACCTCTTCTGGGGCTTCATGAAAAATGATTATTCTGGACCCATTAAAGGTACAGCTTAACCTGTATGACTTCTGCATAAACTTTGTGGAGATGTTCACGCAAATTTTAAATCTCGGTTCTCAAGAAGGCTGGCCGTATGCCCCTGTGGGGATGACATAGGTTTCGCATGCATGAAACTTTCCCTAATCTTGCAAGGAGCCAAGACCTGCAAAAGTAAAGTGCATGTGACAGTCTTTTGTTTGTTTGTTTTTTGTATACAGTGCATTGAATGCCAGTGGCAATTTGTGAAAGTTTCATGCCCGAAAAAGGCTGTTGGCTCCAATTCGTAAAAGTTTCATGCCACGAATGTGTCTGATTTTACAGTACATCATTAGCTTTACAACTTATGGATAACAATAGATGTTTGATGTTTATGAAATGATTGGCCTTTGGGTATCCTACTCTTTGCATGGCCTGTCCCCTTGGTCCCCCTGTGGAGGAAGGGGGGAGGGGGTGGGAAGGACAGGGAAAGAGGGCGGAGCCTTTACCATTTCAACACTTTGTATTCCTTACCTCTAGTAATATCATTAGCGAGTTTGGATATAAATCTTGCCAAGGGTCTGAAAAAAAATAGCGATAAACTAAAGGGAACAAGCAGACATAGACAATACATACATTTGTACAACACTGATGGGGCACACATCACATTAATAGAGGAACTGTCTAGAAACAAGGCCAGTGTTCATGATGTAATCCTTCAGCTAACAGAAACTAAAATTCAGCAAATATTCAAAGAGAGAGACATGTGGGCACCTTCAGCAAAGATGCCTCGGAGAAACAATCATTTACGCCCATCTCCTGAATAATAAATATTGGACCCCTGTCTCCCACTGGGATCGAGGAAGGAGCCATTGTTTTGCTCTTTCTGTTTGTAGTTTGTGGGGGTCCTCCCACCTTCCTGGCTTGTTTAAAGGGATAGTATAGTATTGGTTGAGGTGAGAATTCAGTCTTTAACTTTTTGTGAGATATTTAGAAACCACTTTCTGAAATGTTAAGAGACCTACAATTCTAAGAGGAATTCAGAGTTTATTTGATGCAAATTGGTTTTGAAATGGCTGAGATATCCAAAAACAAAGTAAAACAAAGCCATTCTACTACGGTATTATAAAAGTTGGGACCCACCTTTTATTAGGATCTCTTTGTTTTGGATATCTTGACCATTTCAAAACCAATTTTCATCAAATAAATTTTGAATTCCTCTTAAAATCATATGCTCTTTCATATTTCTGAAGCAATTTCTCATTATCTCAAATAATCATCATAAAAAAAATGTTGGATACATCAAACCCCATCTCAACTGAACTGTACCATCCCTTTAAAGGAACAAATGCCTTGCTGATAAAGCAGTATAGCAGCAACAAGCAGCTTAGCAAAAGAGTATCTCCTTGTGCTGGTCCATACAAGACAAAGTCAAAGTATTATTTCAGTTATCTCTTACAGTGCAATTATATGAATGGAAATCCTCCCTCCCTTGTACACACACACACACACACTCACACATACACACACACATACATACACACACACACACACACACTCCTGGAAAAGCTACCAAATGAGCAGTGTTTCAATGAACGGGATTTTGTTTTGTTTTGTTTTGTTTTTTTTAATCTTCACAGATCACTATTTGAAAACTGCTACTACAACTGTGCATGGTATTCTCCCTTCTGGCTAGGAAAGAGTTAACCACCTGTTAGTGGATCAAAAAACCAGAAATAAGTTGAACTCAAATGATGACTACCAGTACCAGCTCTATGCATGCGTGTCTTGGATCAGCCGTAATCAACTCCTACCAAAGTGGGCCTAATTTGAAGGCACCATTACACAGTAAGCAGTCTATCACACCTACGATTTGTACTCAACTATCAAGGATGCCTGCAGTTTATGTTTATTCAGATCATTCTTGTGTAGCCCTCATTTAAAGTACATTCTATCAACACACAAACACACATAGGATATATTATACACCAAAAAGAAATATTAAAGATTCATGATTATGAGCTATGGAAAACAAAATGATTGGTCCATCACACATTTCCATGCCCTCACTTTCACCTTTATAAAAACAATAATACACACATATACTGAAAGAGAAATGTCATATTCTTTTCTAATTCAATGATTGAAGAACCCATGTTGAATCACATTGCTGTGATATCTTCAAAATTTCTGATCTTTCCTTTTCTGCATGCGATATAATTTTACAATGTGTTTACGACACTCCTACATACCACACTCCCCCTAGACTTGAGCTCTGATGCAAATGCTAACCTCCCTTAGGCAAATATGTGAGCTCTTGAGCAAATATGCTCATCACCCACGTTTCAACAAGTTTTTCAACAAGTCGTGTTCCCACTGTTATTGGATGAGGAGGCAACAGCTTCACAACAAAACATAACAAAGAAGATATTTAAAGGCAGGGGATACCTTTTACAGACCTCCCAAAATGCAGCAAAACATTAAATATGAACCTCAGGGGACTTGCTTAGGCCACTGCTTAGAAATTTGGAAGTCAACAGTTATCTAAAATTTGAATAATGCACAAAACTCAACTACTCAGTAGTTCTGTGTGTCAGCCACACTTAAGCCTTTTTGTTGCATTCTTCTGTATTTGTGATCTATAAACACAAATCTAAAAGTACAAGAGCTGATGTAATAACATATAGAGTGTGTGGTAAGAATGTATATAGAAATGTTTGTAAGTGTTGATGAACTTTCTTCACAAAATATACATGATGGACACACATGCAGTACATGGGTCTGCAAAGGTAGCCTAGTAATGTACTGGAATTTACGGTGAGCCCCGAAAACAATTCAATTCAAAATCTAACCGTCAAAAAATGTACTAAATGTTACCTTCCACTTTCAATACTTTATGGGAGTTTCTAAAATGATATTCTCTTCAACATGCCACTGTATTTATACAACTCTTCATTTAAGGCGTGCAAATGGGATTCCCTACCTTTAAAGCATGATTCAGTACTTTGACATGAAATTTTAAGTTTCCAATTATTGCCATTAAAAAGTTTGTAATAAAAGATGTTCTGAGTACACTGGTTTCTGACAAATTATGTAACTTTACAAGGGGGATGGGATAGTCTTGCAGATGCTTATGTACACTATTACCCTCTGTGCACCCAAATGATTTTCTGCCCATAGGTATATGAATGTGTGTGAAATTTGTACAAATTTGTCTCACTGGCATAGAAAAGGTTGAAATGGGAACAAAAAAGGTAGAGATTATACACCCTACAACTCTCAACAGGAACACACGTATACAAAGGATGAATGAATTTCAGAGTACATTGATAATAGGACAAATGTGCACGATGCCTCAGTCACAGAGGTATAAATGCTGAAATACATTTTGGATACCTTCATATGAACTTTGAATTCAATTCCACATCACACATCAAGGTTAAATCTGTCTCAACCAACAGCAAACTTAATAGGGTTAAAGATAAAATGTATGCATGGGTGTGATGTCCCTTGTGTAATCCAGGGGTACTAGGCAAGGTGAAGTTCATTCTCCTTGGTATGATCAGGGTCCTCATCCTTTGGTAAAATGGACTCATGAACTACCCCTCCCTACCTCCCCTTATCCATCACATCCATTAGTCCAATGTGGAACCATGATGTAGCCCATCCCTCTACCCTGCCATCTACCCATCTCATATATTCCACCATCCATCCATCCATCCATTCATCTCTCTATCTCTCCATCCATCCCTCCATCAATCCTCAAGGCACTCAAGTGTCCCTTACACCTCTCTTGCATGTACGGACCACTCCTTCTAGCCAGCCAGTCAATTCTGCCCTTCAGCTGTACTAACAATGTGTCAGAAATGTAGTATCTCCTAGAAGTCACCACCCCCACTCTCCTCCATCCCCCCCCCCCCCAAATATATGCCACTTGGCCTTTTATACATGATTTGCCTTGTCATCACTCAAAAGAAGAAGGTTGGGTCCAAAGTTAGGAAGAAATGACCATAGGTGTCAATTATAACTGTCAATCAAGAGAGAGGAATGTAGCGCTACTGGTGTCAAGTCACCACACCCTCCCAATAAACTACCCATAACTTTCAATTAGTGTCATGATTATGAATTGCACAGGAAACAAGAGTTGGGGTTTGTTTGTTGTTGAGTTCTTTCCTTTCTTTAATTTGTTTTTCAACATGAAACCTCAGCTCTCAAAGTTCAATTCCAACCTTATCAAAATTCCACAGCTTAGAATGTCACAGAAAGGAGTGCTCGAAGATCACCTATTTTACTGAAGACTAACGCTCAATGCCTGGTGTTCCAAGGTTCAGCGGGGGACACAAGGTTACGCGAAGTTCAGACAACACAGCAAAAACATGATAATGCCCCCGTATCTTTTGTCAAGCACCATAGACACTCAAACATATTATTTTGTTATTAAAGAGACTGTCTGATTCAGTAATGTATGCTTTAATAATAACTGGAATGTTGGGATACAATACATCAACCTCTCGACAAGGAAATGCCTACAACATACTGAATCTTAATGATTTTTCAATTTTGTATGCTATTGATAACTGGAATGTAGGGAGTCCATACATCAATCTCTCCATATTAAAAGAAACACCCACAAGAACCAAATTTGAATGATACTTCAAGGATAAACAGATATCACTGCATGACTGATCCTGTAATTGTAAACAAATGCCAACTCTTACAGTTCTTTGTCCATGAGACCATTCATTTGTAAAATGTAAACTCTGGATAATTCACCACAATGAATACTCGATTCCACTTAAAACCTTTATCATGACATCAAAAGATGATTCCGATATCAACTGAGTGTACAAAAAGACAGCAAATATGTGTTGCATTAGCTTGAACAAACACAAACTGCACCTACAAGTCCTGATGTACCTACACTTCCTGAGCATCTATTATGACAATGACCTTTTCAACATGCCCAGTGACGTCTTCACACACGACTGGGGATAAGGTAGACAGTAACCCACATCTCGACTTAATCGTCAACCACACCTAGCAACAATGGTCGGCAAGAAAATTCCCACATAAACAGGAAAAAAGTGCATAAGTAAAATGAAAAAAACACAGGAGGCATAATCGCCTGGCGTCTGGGCAGCGACTCATGACAACCACACAGAGCCGCCTGACATTTGAACCATGACTTTGTTTTGTGTTCAACATTGACCTTTGATTCACCTGAAAGACTTTATTAACTCAGACACAGACTGGTCGCTGGTTTTCATTTGGCACATATCGTTTCAACTCAATCTCCCTGAACATTTGCATTAATCCCAAACTGTAACCTAAGCAAGTCCAGGCACATGTTGATCAACTTGTTTATTTCATGTCACTCTGCTGGAAAATATTGGAAAGTCCTTGCCTGTTATAAGCTCAGGATGTGTTGTGCTGAATATAAGACCCCATTTACAGTGCGAGGCTCGGCCGTGGCCGAGCCGCGGCCGTGCCCAGCCCCGCTTCAGTGTAAACGCGCAAAATGCCAAATGCGAGGCCCAAATTGGCCTCGCATTTGGCCTCGCTCTCTGGAGGTGGTCTCGGCCGCGGCTCGGCCGCGGCCGAGCCCGGCCTTTTCTTGGTGTAAACGCAAACTGGGCCAAATGCGCGGCCAATTGCGCGGCCAATTTGAGTCTGGCTTCCAAACCCTCTGCCTGTATCTTTCGCTATTCAGGATATTAACCTCCTCAACGTCGAAAACTAGTATAGTTTAAGGTGGTTTTGCCCTGCAAAGGATTCTTTCCTTCGGCAAAGGCCTTTGCCCGAACGGCGACTTCGTCGCCACGGAATTCATTTGGCAAAGGGTCTGAAAACCAGACAATACCAAATTGCATTTGTTTACAAGCAGAGCGCCACTACGACAAAATATTGAAAGGTTTGAAACAAAAGCGCGGCCGAGCCCAGCAGTGTAAACGGACAAAATTGCGGGGCTCGGCCGCGCAATTGAGGCCGGGCTGTAAACGGGGTCCGTTTTGCTAGCTCTCATCTGAAAGGTTGTTGACCTCATTCACGACTCTGAGCGGTTTGCTCGAAGAGCGACAATTTGCCGCCAGCTGCAGTGGCACTTTTATTGAGAATTTGCACTCTTTGTATTGGACACATGGATCACTAATGCCAGCAAATAAGGCACTGAAATAAGGTCAGGAAAATTAGGGACATGAAAAGGCTCATTTGTTGTCAACAAAAGATCTTATCATATCATACGTAGTTGCGACAGTTGCCTGTATCTGATTAAAAAAATTATGACATTCTATATACAAAGCCCACTAAAATGATTGTCATTTTGTCAGAAGATGAATGTCAAATATTGGAATAATGCTACAATCCAATTCATGATTGCAGTGATGATCCTTGCACAATCCCCTTTTATTTGCAATAAAAAAGCACAAGTTCCCTGCCCATTAGTAAAGGAAAAAGAAAGACAATCACTACTACGCTGTATGTGACACTAGGTTACAGATCGTTATTCCGAAGGTTCGTTATTCCGAAGGCTCTTCAGCCCGAAGATTCGTTATTCCGAAGGTTTGTTATTCCGAATTTTATTTTCGGATTAACAAATCTTCGGAATAACGAACCTTCGGAATAATGCCACAAATGTTCGGATTAACGAACCCTTTTTCACTTTCGGATTAACAAACCTCTAGGTATAGGGAATTTGGGTGTTTCGGATTAACGAACATCCGGAATAACGAACCTTCGGTATAGCAAACCTTCGGAATAACGAACAGCACCCGTGACACTAACACCCGAATGAAAGTACTTCAAATCAGGTGGAGACATCACAGATATAGCAACAATGTAAGCCGAATACTTCTTCACCTTAAATTTCAGAAAAATATCTCCAGACTGAAAATCTGCCCAGCTATACCAACAACAAAGCTGAGGATACATGCTATTGTCTTTGACAAAGTCCCTAGACTGGATGTTAGGAGCTTCATATCTGGAGGTGACTTCCCCTGACAAAAGTTCTCTTGGAACTGCTCATCATGTCGGGCCTAAACAATTTCTTGGCAAGTAGACATCCTTGGACCATGTTGTGGTTGACTTTTCTGGTGGTTACTCCCTAATCAAGATGACCCCATAGGCCAATTCATATACACACTAAAATGCTATTTAAAATATAAAACCATTTTTGTAACGCGATGCAACAACCAATAATTCTTGTGTGTGACTGGAGATGAATTTATGTATTTAGTCATCTATATTTATCAAAATGGTAAAAAAAAATCTCATAATGGTATAGGCCTAATGTTTAGAGCAGTAAATTCAAAAATATTTGAGTTATCACATTTGATGCATATGTGTAGTTCAGTTGTATCACAAAACATCCTACCATACAAAAAAAAAATGCATAAAAGGCTAAAATAGGAAATATCACTATTTTTCTCCATAAACCATAACTGTAGATAGTATATTTTAGAAACAATTTTATTTGAACTATCATTCACATTTTGTATACCTAACAATACTTAATTTGATTGTACTGATTAACATTCTTACATTGGTTGTTTCTATCCCTAACTCACATAACTACTTTGAAGCACTAAAGCTGGGTTTTTGTTTCATCTGCAAATGGTCAATAATGTCTTTAAAACTGCTTTCACTGAAAAAAAAAAAATCTTGGTAAGAGACATCTTCCAGACACCAACCCTTAAAAGGACTATGATAGCAATTTCCTTTTCTTGTGGTCACTGTCTAATGAAGATAACCCAAGTGGTGATTCCACCTGTTCCCATCATTATGTCATTGTCATCTCTAGAGACAAAATAAACACCAGCCATCCAATTGGAAAAAATGTCAGTAGTTATAGCTCATGGCTTTACCACACCACTTCCTGTCACACCCACACAGAAGTAAACAGACGTTAAAGGCATTGCTCCACAATACAGCACATCTCATTAAAAAAAAAAAAAAAAATGGCAGCAAAAATTGTCTGAAAACTTGCACTATTAGCTCCAATGACAACATAGATTATGAAGTTTCTGGGAGTACTGCACATGATACTTCTAATAGCATGATGTTTTTATCCTATTGAGAATGGTCCTGTTGTTTCTAGCCTCAAATCAACAAAGTGCAACAAGGTTTCAAAGATTGAGCCACCGTAATGTCACACAGTATTCAACTCTGAGATCATCTCCACAGCCAAACGGCATCATGGTGCTTCTCCCCCTCCCCACAAGACCTCACCGATATATTTGCTTTCTTTTTCCACTTGTGTTGACATGATTGTCAACATGATCAATAACAGAACACTGCGATGGAAAAACCAGCTACGTCCACTTATAACACTTGTACCCACCTCGTCTTGAACTCTGCACTGGTATGAAACATAACATATAATGTAGCATACACGATTAACAGATCCGGTATTTGTTCTAATCATTTTCATATCTATATATTTTCACTCATTTCTTGATATTCACATGAAACAGATATAAATCTCACTCTCTATGCCATATAATATACATGACACAGGCCTATATACAATATATGTTATGTATGCACAGATGCATCACATAAATGTTGTTTGGAGAGGTGATTGTTTCAAAACCATAACACACATATACTCAGTATGCCTAGCTTCAAACATTACTCAACCTTGACTTGGCAGAATGGCAAGAGAGACTGGCAAACATTCCATCACGAAAAACTGAAAGTCGTATAAAGCTCCCTTGGCCTAAACCTTCAGGGTCAAAACGACTTGGCAGGTCGAAAAATAATTACACAAAAACTTCAATCCAGTGATCATATTGCACAGACGTGCCATATGGTACTCCAATATTCTCCTATATTTCCTTATCTCTTCATGTCATCCTTTGGGCCTCTTACATCATTATACTCCATGTGTAAATCAAAAGGACTGAATTGCGATAAAAGGTGCACGATCTCCTATAAAACCTGGGATGTGATAACATGCTGTTCTCTAGTACGAAGCACGTAAACTTGGTTTTTATCTGTTATTAAATTTTACAAAAAAAAATGCCAGCTCAGGACTGTCTAAAGGAGCAGTCAAGAAAATCCTGATGGATCTTAGCCGTGATTTACGTCTTGTTTCCATCTTGTTTTTTAACAGTTTCTGCAGACATCACGTAGCTGCAATCATAATTCCTTTCCTCTCTTTGCACAGATATACGTCGTCTTCGTCAGTGTGTGTCTGTCTGTCTGTCTATTTTCTTCTTTCTAGCCTCTTTGCTTCAACAGAAAACTGAAGTATTGCTTCGCTGCATCTGGAGCTGAATGAGTCTTTATGGCATGATTTCACCTCACATAACCAGTAGCCAGTCAACAACATTTAGCCCCCCCCCCTCCCAAAAAAAAGCCAAGCTAAACATGACATTTGTCCAAGAAATCTTCACCGCATCGCGCAGAGGGGGTTTGCTGTGTTGATGGACGATAGGAGCATAATAGGATGAAAAGAATAAAGAATGATGATGATTTTGGGTTGACTCCCATCAAACATGAGCCTTGTGTGTTTGACATACTTTCGTTCTGTTGCCCCCACCCCCTCATATTTTTTATCATTTTTTTTCTTTTTACAGGAATGTGCCTGATTGATAAAAGACATAACATGCAAGTCTCCATATGTTGAATTCTTTACTGGCCAACAGCCAAGATAATCCGTTTGTTTAAACTCACACTGAATGTCATCAGCATGGACGCTGGAGTTCTTATTCCTTTGCAGAGGTAATGAAAGCAATGATGACTATTAAAATGCTAGTGCAAACACATTCACATAGACTCTTCCTCCTGCCATTTGGCAAGTTATTGGAGGCAAAATGATAATTCTATGATTTCTTTTTGTTCATCATTTGCAATATTTTGTTTGTATTCTACCATTGCTCTCGATTTCTTCACAAGTGAAGTCGGTACATGTCGTTGCGGAGAGGAAAGTGTGAACATTCTTCACCTTGTAAGATGCCCCAAATGTCCAACTACACTTTGACAATTGCAACAAGTCTGATGAAAATTAGAGTTTGGAATGGCACTATAAACCTAAATACATCCACCATTGTAAATGTGGGACAAAGTTGCTGAAATGGTTTAATCTAAAATGTAGTTCAAACTCTGTATGGTCTGAATAGAAGCTACCGAGTCTGAGGTTTTAACCAAATTCAAGAGAACTGATACTAAATGCTGCATTTCTTGCCTTTTTTCCCCAAGTTTGAGAGTAAAGGACGTCCATGAATGCAACAAGCTATTAAGGGCCTAAAATATTTCATGCCAATTGAACCCTTGGTTCTTTCATTCATGGTTGAGGGCTGACAGATTAGCCCAGTCAGGTTCACGTCTGGGCCACCGAAGACCATTTTCTTTAGAAATCAGCTGGCTTGTCATGGGACCCAGGCAAAGTTAAAAAAACAACAACAATAGGAACTGGGCCACCGACAGTTCAAGGAACTTTGGCTCACAAGCAGGAATTTGAGCTGAAAAATTACATTTTGCTTTAACGATTGAAAACAAAAAGGAAGAAAAGGTGAGGTAAACTATGCAGACAACACCAACAACAAATCCTCGTTGCCACTTGGCAACTGTAATCCAGATAATATCCTCTCTGCTCTAGAATGACAGCACGTCTGTCAAGGTGGGTTGCTAATGGCTGCTCTCAAGGCTAACAAAGGATATACTGGTATATAATACATAAATCAAGAATGGGAGAGAAAGAAACTCAAAAGAATACACATCTTTTTGTGCTACTAAAAATTTGGGGCCAAATAAAGTGCAGAAGGTTATTTTTTTTCTATACTGACCTACCTATCACATATATTTTCATTCTGCTTTTACTTGCAGAATAACAATGTATGTTATCTAGGATTGCACAGGAGCTATGGTATGATGACGTGATCAAGCATAAAGTATCGCATAGATTGTACCCCATGTGTAGCCCATTTTTATCTTAGCCTTGGAAGAAGTGAAAGCACATAACTTGTTGGGTCTTTTATAGATGAATTCGAACTATAAAGAGCTAGACACTTATTTCTCCAATCGTTGACTAGGGTAAGAAAAACTCCAAACTCCTAATGCTAGCACTGCTCAAAGACAGTGGCACACTGAGTGTCAAACAAACTTTCTACAAATGACACAAAAATTCAGTCATGGAACCATGCACTGATTGCTATAACACTGCAGTCAGATAAAGCAAATTTTAAAGAATGGGATGGAAATAACTGCCAGCATTGGTTACATCTGTTAAAATTTACCAACACATAATTGACTGAACAGTAAAGTACTGTAATTATTACAAAACACACTTTTATTGTTGGTTGTTTAGATTGCCTGATAGGCTATTTGTGTTGGTTCATTGTTTTCTTTTGATTTTCTGGCATGTGTAGAAGTATTCCATTGGAAATAACTAAAATCTTTCATTTCTGGTTGAATAATGAATGGCTGTCAAACAAGTCATCAATTAAAAAATTGCACCAATAGAATCTATTGTTCCCTGTGTACTGTAACATATAAATTATAATATCATTAAACCCCTATAAACATTTTTGTCACATTAAATATAGTACAAAAACAGACAATACTACTTCTTTTTGTTCTTCTACTTCCTCTTCACACCTTTTCTCGTCTTTCTTCTCCTCTTTCCTCTTGTTAACATTTACCATCATTTTCATTTTTAGTGTCATCTTCTTGCTTTTTTACACAGTAGCATCAAACATGCTATAATTAATCATGTGACATTATGCTTGAATACGTGATGTAATTTAATAGACATTATGCTAAAAAGACATGGCATCCCCCATTGTTATTGACACCAGTTGATAGGATCAGCATTATCATTGTTATCATCACTAGGCTCAACACACGATGGGACCAGATATAATCTTAACCTGATTGTATCTCCCAGTTAGATATTGTGTAACTGGCCCATGGAGTAGTCTCAGTACAAGGCAGCCTTGTTATTACTTTTATAAGGTTCCTTTATAGTCATCCTGCCAGATTTCTGAGGATAAGAAAATCTAACAGCTCTCCAACTCAATAATTCAGAGTGTGCATTCATAACAGCATTCATAGAATTCCTGACCCTTTGTACAAATGTGACACAACAACAATAAAAAAAAAAATAATGAAATATTTTGCAGGATTTCATCTATTATGGGCCATATCATACATCAGTATCTGGTCAAATGATCTGTCCTGCAAGAAAAGATCAAAGTGTATTCATGAGGTAATTCACCTGTCACTTCTAGTAATCTTCTCAACTTCTGCATATAGCTATTTCCATGTTCCCTTGTGAGGTATTTTAATATTTGCAATGAAAACCTCTCTTACCCTTGCAGTTCACACAAATTTTTCAGTTCTATCAAATTCCCAAGTTCTGCCAATTCCACTCAGTCCACAAAGTTCGTGACCTGTTGTCTGTGTGCTATCCTGTTGTTCCATTTTTGACTCGGTCAACAGACCTTTTGTCCAGGATTTGTATAATAAGGATATTTATCAAAGTCTGCTCATTTTTTTCCTGCTTCAAAAAAAGATTGCATCCATTCATGAAAAATGGGGGGGGGGGGGCAAGACTCAAGAGTCAGAATAGGGTAATACAAGGGTCATGGCTTGAAAAATGACTATAGATTTATTTTCATGAAGTAATGAAATAGGTCATAGTTGAGGAGAAGGTAGTGGTAATATCATCACACACATCCTCTCATCAACGTGGGCAACTTCTATTGACCAATTTCTATTTTCCGATGACTTGGGACAAATAAATGTATGGTATTGATATGCTGAAGAAATGTACGATGATTTACTTTCAGCTTGATAGGATCTGAAGTAGCTAGATTACTGACACAAAGTCACGATGCCCATACTATCTATAACCACTCAATATAGGAGTTTTAGCAAGAGTAGCTTTTGGAGAGATCAAGTAAATTCTATGTAACTACATGCCCATTTGAGAGAATACTGTATGGAAATTATACTACATTTTATGATGTCACCCGCATGGAATAATATAAGGAAAATATAAAGAGAAATCCGCAAAATTCTATATTTTGAAAAAAGTACACATTCACTCGACTTGTTGCTGACGTATGTTGAGGGTGACTGTATTCTCCCTACCTTCTGAAAGTGGAAAGTCAAGTGTTTGTTTATTATGTAAGAAAAGTGAAAATATGTCAAATTTTCTTTATATTTTCTTTATATCATTTTCCACATGTGACATCAGAAGCTGTAGTAGTCTTCTCATCCAGCCATGGTGGCGCTGGAACTTCACAAACTCAGAACTTTGAACGGATTGCCCAATTTTCGTCAGACTTTCACTGATGTCTTCTACTGATAACTGTATTTTCTCAATCCACATGAAGAAGAACTCATCCTTTAATCGTAACATCATACTGGGAAGGAAGACAAGCAGCAACACTGTACTCACAGCTTATATCAACTGAGCACAAATATGTTGAACAAACTGATATCAATACATTGCTACAGGAAAAATAGACCTTAATGTGAAACACTGCCATATGTTCATCCCTCACAAAAAATTTGCAGGTACCATGTTTCTTCTAAGCATTTGATACAAGAGGTAAATTTCCCCAAAGATTTACATTCTATAAAAGTTCAGCTTACAAAGTGTGTGTATATACACACATAGGAATGATCTATTTTGAAGAGGAAACTACATTTTATACATATATCATGATTATGTTTTCCTAAATTACATATTTGTATGACTGTGAATGCAAAAAAAAAAATCCAGGAGTGCAGAAACTTGAATTTTGTGCTCGCCAGAAATAGCAAATACAATAAAAACATGCACAAATTGGGGGGAAATGTTTAAATGTGTACAAAAATACTGTATACACCAAGTATTTCATAAATTTCTTGAATTGGCAAAATTTATAACACAAAAAATATTAACTCTGATCCCGACATAAATGTATTTGCACGCATACATTTCTCCGCTTAGTACTGTACTCCACAATCACAAATTTAACCACTCACGAAATTGTCGAGAAGTACCAATTTGCAAAAAATTTGTAGACGGGCTAAATGTATGGCATACACTTTCTCTCTTCTGCAAAATAGCACCATGTGAAATTCACTCATCACACATTCTTGCAAAAGTTTCCTCTTCTACTGTACTCTGTGGGCATATCTTTTTCTTCTTCTTTTTTTCCAGCTAGGGTAGATAAAAAGTCTGATTCCCTGCTACATTGGAACACATGGAATATGACATGCATTGTACATGACTCTTTTAGTATTTACTGCAATCCTTCATATGTTGTTAACCAGCCATAGTTCTATTTCGGGGGCTCGCATCCATGGATTTTCCCCTCCGCAGGTGCCTGGGAGTTACCCACAAATTGGGCAATATGAGTAAGATCTAGATTTCTCCAAGAAAACTTCACCAAACTGGACAGGAACACGGGACAGGCAATCCGCAGCTTCTGAGTCACGCAACGTCCAATGCAGAGTGACAGCTCACGCTCTTTAATTTACCAGAAATTGCCCGGGTTGACGTTCCCAGGCCAAATCTACAGTGATACGATCAATCAAGAGTCGGCTCTGATGTGTTTTAAGTGTACCACGACCATGAGGAGTTGGAATGTCACAGTCTTTGCGTCAGTTGTGTTCTATGCCATTCAGTTTGTTAGCATTGCAATGGTCACTACATCTACAACTGTGGAAGTGCTGGTAAATTCTGTCTTGTTGGGGTGACATATAACATCAAACATTTTAAAAATGCATAAAAGGCAGATCCAAAGCTTCAACCTTCTAAATTGTCAAGTTGTCTACATTTGACTTGATAATACATTCTAAATAATTTCTACACAGTGTGAATGCATGTAAAGCTGCCATTGCTAATGTGTAGCTGTAAGATCAATTTGTGACTAAGTGTTGTATTGCAAACTAAAACACATGAGAGAAGAAATAAAATGGAAAAGGTGCACTTTTACTCATCAGACTTTAATTCCTGCCTTGTAGTTTTTACTGCAAGGTTATTCATTTGCATGGCATCCAGAAAGCACCTTCAAGCCTATTGTTCTGTGGATCGTCACGCTGAGTCACAGCTCGTGTGTCAGGATTCTGCCCGGGCCCAAGCTGATTACATCATCACTGTCATCGTCACAGACGTCGGCATATATGATCACAGCTCACCATGGCAGAGAATCCATGGCAGAGTATTTATTGTACCTCAGACTCTTGGATCTGGTTTGACAATAGAGTTAATTTCAGCACAATGTGTTTTCCGGGCTTCATGCATGCTTGAAGTAAGGAATGCTGCTTGCGCAGCTAAAGCCCAACGTATTCACGACACAACCTACCGATTTCTGTCAGCAGGGAGAGAGTATTTCGAACAGGCTGCAAATTCTTACAGAATACATCATTTTGGTCTGAATAAAGTAAAATTGATATAGTCTTCATCTATTTCAAAAGACTCCTTGAAAAGTCACTATAAGTCTGCTATCAGTGCATAACATGCATAAGCCACATGTATAGATAAAATCACTTGGAATCGATATCACTTGCACGTGGATACATCCTACAATGATTTCTCGATCCCAGTTTCGATGCTCATTGCCTACATTAGTAATGAGTGGGCGTCAAGCATTGTTTGTTTTCTGAAGGAGATGTGAGAGGTATGCTTGGGGCATTTTAACAGAGCTGAAAGGAAAGGCAGAAGAAAAGATTATGACTGTATCCATTCCACATGGCACAATATTGTTGCATTGATTTCAACAGAGACAGCATATTACTACAACACACTGAGTCCAATCCTACCTATAAGATATGGCAACAAATCAACGAATCACGGAGCAGTGAAAAGCATGATGGATCGCCAATATTTTCCTCAAAAAATGCCACAACTCTCGCACTACCGTGCCATACCGGTATTCTAGTGAAAACAGACAGGTCTGTAGGCTTTCTGGTATATGCATACTACCCTTTATGCCTTTACACATTGTGTAATCAAACTCCAACGTTCGCAGAGATCGGTGTCACGCGAGACTCTTTGCGTAGCCAGCGATCGGCGTGACCTCAAAAGAACTGTAATCGAGGCCGGATACAGCTGGCAGCAGGATATGAGTTGTTTGGGGAACTCACTGTCTCTTCAGCTGGACCAAAATAGCTCTCATGTCACTATGTCACCCTCCTTCTACTATATAGATCTTGCCCCCATCATTAGAAAGCTACCATTAGCTTCGTCATGGCACGCCCTGTGAACGTCGTCATTAGATGAGGGCTGACTTTGTAACGAAGGGGATTAGGAGCTCCCTATCTTTCCATTTTCTTTCAAATATTATGCCAACTGAAAAACATGCAAACACATGCACAAACTGACACAAATTTGTCCTTGGTGAAAACTGGGGGGGGGGGGCAGAAATTGGGGACCATGGGGCAGGGGTAAGGACCTGGGAATCTTCCACCTCAATGGCAGCTACAGAAAAGCAATTTTTGTCTAATTTTTTTTTCTCTCTCTGTCTTTTGCTCCCCAAGGTCTCCTGATTTTCCACAAAATTTCACAAGCAAATGGATATTTGCATTTAAAAAATAAACAAATTGATTTGTTCAAGCATTTGATTAAATGTTATACCCGCTTGAACATTACCATAAGCTTCAGTAAAACCCGGGAAAAAACAACCACATGAAAATGTACTGTAGAGCATTATTTTCATATCGCAACTATATGAAGAGAGATATCTCATAACATGAATGTGATTGACATTTCGACAGTAAAGCTGCTCTATGAACAGATTCTGAAGACAATGATAAGACATTGATAATTTGCATAAGAAAACATTGATATTTTACATTTAATGTGACCAAGAAGGGTCCCAATATCAAGGATATCATTGTAAGATATGAGTAACAAAAGTGCGCTTAGAAACGTCAGTATGAAGCGCTATATGAATGCAATTATTATTATTATTATTATTATTAAGATAGCCTACTACTAGCATTCAAAATGAAATTTTGCTCTCATTTTTCCCCGATCCTCTGGTCTGATTTGGAAAAACATACCACTCAAAAATCTCCTCTATCCTTATTCTAATCTCATGATAGATAGATGTTTTTCATGCATTCTTTTTTAAGTAGTTTTGATTCACACTGATTCATTGCAGAAAACAAACAACAATAAAGGTCTCCCAAATAATACAGGGGAAAATAGGGGGCAAGAACTCTTGTTTTTCCAATGGCACGTTTTTGTTGAACTTTAATTCACCCATGATCCTCAGGAATTCAATGCAAAATCCTTTTACTGACAGAAGTAGATGACTTTGTACTGAATGGAACGGTCAAAAACACAGGCTGCCGCAATCCCTCATCCCCGCCATGCAAATTGGCCACGTACACGATAACCTTGGACATACCCTTGTTTGCACACCTGTTGGTCTTTCCATGGGGGAGCACTGGTATATACTGTATCCTCATCTCTAAGCAGGGCTGGAGAATATTTTCAGACAGATTCTCTTGGGTCTCAAGAATTGATTGAACTTGCGATGAACCCCCGGTTCTATTTGAGCTCATAGGACAGTGCCAACAGCTCTGCTTCCTCCGTTCTGTCATTCATTCCGCTGTTCATTCCTCCGTTCTGTCATTCATTCCTCATACTTTTATTGAATCCACATCTCATTTTTCACTTTTGCAGACAAAGATATTATAACGGTTTTTGCAGCATATGCAGGGAATGTCACCGGAAGAAACTAATATATCAAAAATGTCTGCCACGGACCCATAGGACCATTCAAACAACAACTTGGTGGTGTATGATGTGCACTTTTCGCATTCAACGAAAGCATCCCCACCCTTTATACACTGATGTAAAACATTTTCTTCTTCATTATTAGGCCTAGTTGTTCTACTGCCTTCAGTTTTAAAGACAGGAATAATTTCACTCTCCAAACGTTTGTATACAGTGTACACACGATGATTTAGAGAGGATTCTACTAAAAAAACTGTGAACACGGACATGGACGCAGAAAATTGATCCATGGATTGTGCGCATGATCGCTTTTCAATAAAACAAAGCATGATAAAAATTGATGAGCCAAATTTTAGTTTTACTGCAGGCACCTGACCTACAAAGGATAAACAACATAATAAATCCTGCATACATAATTTTATGTCTCCTCCAACTAAAAGGACAATGCAAACTCTATGCAACACTTTCCACTTTCTTTCCTATGTAATAAATCATATATATAATAATAATAATAATAAAAAAATAATAACAACATATGATATGAATCTACATTACAGTCTATTTCTCTCTCACACACAAACACTCAAAATCTTTTAATATCATACTCTCTTTTCCTGTGACCTGTAGCTTTCCTCTTTATATAGACGTATACTTATCTCTTCCTATTTCATGCATCCTCCCGGAATATCTTATCACCATGCCAGTCCTGAAATTATTGACTGACCGAAAAAAAAAATGCATTGTATCTGAGAAGAACATAAAGGTCATGAAAACAAATGCCAGGGCCAGGGAATGATTTGAGTACTCACGCTTTGAAACAGGGATCGCCAGATTGTAGCAACATTCCAATGTTGACCTGGGGGCAGAATGAGGAAATCAAAATAAACGTGACAGTGAAATGAGATAATCTGCTTTGGGCTAGCGCAATTCTCCTAACCTCTCTCTTTTCTTTTTTTTTTGTTCTTTTCCTCTGTCTCTCTTCTCTCTTTAAAGGGACTGTACAGTACTGGTTGAGGTGGGGATTCATGTTTTGAACATTCCTTAGTGAGATAATGAAAAAACCTTTTATGAAATATGAAAGAGCATGTAATTTAAAGAAGGATTCAGCGTTTATTTGATGAAAATTGGTTTTCACATGGCTGAGATATCCCAAAAAGTGATAATAATAAAAGGCGACAGGCCATGCCTTTTATTAGGATCTCTTTGTTTCACTTTGTTTTTGGATATCTCAGCCATTTTAAAACCGAATTTTTATCAAATAAACTTTTGATACCCCTTAGAATTGCATGCTCTTTGACATCTCATAGAGTGGTTTCTGAATATCTCACAAAACGTTAAAAGCTAAATCCTCACCTCGACCAGAACTGTACACACCCTTTAATATCCTTTCTCTTTCAAAAGGAGCATTATTCAAAGCTTATAGGGCACAGTTTAATGCAATGTCATGTAATCAAATACTGCCACAAAAAGAATAATTCACATACCAGGAGTTAGTAAAACATGGAGGCTCCATAATTCTTATGACTGTTCGGGTGTTTTCCCTCCTACTATGCCAAGTATATATTACGTGTAAAATTGGAAACTTTTGCAAAATTAATTTCTCTTGCAGCACCAATTTTGGAGGACTTTTCGTTGCTGACTTTGTGGATGAAAGCAATTTTGTAGGCCTACATCTCTAACTATCTCCAAAGATGATGCCTGTTGCTATCTTAACAAGAGCCCAGTCCACTGCAAATATTACAGCAATTTCCACACTTTTACAGCAGGCCTATGCCTTGCTGAAAATTTCAGTGTCTAGACTATTCTGTCTGCCCTATTGACTTGTTCTATTTGATACCACATTGAAAAAAAATAAGTTGGGCAATATGAACTTCACACATTCTTAAATTTATCACTGAAGGAGAATTGGTATGATGAGAGAGAGAGAGGATGTAACTGACAAGTTAAACCTGTTGGCCTATAAATCAATGTATCATGAATCTACAAAATGTTTGTTTGCCTATAAATTACAATATTTATTTCTTTTATTAGGAAAGGAGTCTAGAATGGGAAGAGGCATTATTTGTACATTCACACATCCCAGATGCTCTGAAAATTATGTTATATGTTTGAAACAGTGACAAGCACGGTAAATCACAGTTAGAACATCCTCCCACCTTCCATTTCTATCTTTCCAAACGAAAAAAAGATTCTTGAAAACAATTTATTTGACACTTAAAAATAATAAAGCTCGTAATAAAGCAGAAGATGACGGAGGGAAAAGGTATTAAAAAGGGACGAGATAAGGAAAGGAAGTGGGACAAACGGAAAGAATTTTCAAGGTTAACTACCCAACTTCCATATAAGCTGTTATTTTTGTGATGGTTTATTTTTGTGAATTTCATGAATCACTGTTGGACCACAAATTTTAACAACACGCAAAAATGTCATCCATGTACTGGTGTAATAGTGCACTTACGACTGCTTTGCGCCAACTCATGAAAACAACATCTCACAAAAATGTCCATGACCTCCTCATTCGTGAAAATATCTGCTTGCGAAAATAGCAGCTTAGGCTTACAGTATTTGATACATAGTGAAGAAAACATGGGGGGGGGGGTTTCACTCATTCATATTTGATATTTATAAGCAACTCAGTAATGTTCTATGAATGTTTGCAGTCACTTGTGTTATATGGGAGAGATGCATGTGATGATTACTGCAACTATCACAATGTAATAAAGTCAATATGGCCACCAGCCTGTCCCTAATGGTCACTTGCCAAGAAAGGCCACCTCTATGCTTCCCTCAAGAGGCCAGTCTACGAAGGCTTGACTGAATCTCAACGGACGTTTGGAAAGAGCTGACTGAGCTTCACTCTTTTCAATGATGTGAAAAGCAATGACTCACTTACACCTTGCTTGAGCGTGGATGGGATACTTAAGAGTCGTGTGACATCTTCCGTTCAGTTGTACATCATGCCCAAATGTTTTAGTAGTATATGATATCAAAGGATTACTTTGAAAAGTTATGAAGGAAGATTCTGAACAGGAATTGAAACATTTTCTGCACATCATAATAAACTATAGTTTTTTTCTTTTCATGGGGGGGGGGGGGGGAGGTGGAAGAGAGTGAGAGAGGGTAGGGTATAAAGGATATAGAAAAGAAGATAGCTTTTTGGTATATACCCCCCCCCAAAAAAAAAAAAAAAAAAGAAAAAAAAAAGAAAAAAAGGCAGCATTACTCCGTCTGAGAGAAATAGACCTGAATTTGTTTTGGACATATTTGTGTTGATTGAGGGATCTCAGTGCAGGGCAGGGCAGGCAGCGACTTGCCGTGGCTCATGATTTATTCAAGGCCCCCTTTGCCCAGCCAGCCATTTTTCTGGTGCATACTAACGTCACTTCTCGATATGGCTGCTGGCTGAGATCTGCAACGCTGACGCTTTCAAATTCGATGCTGAAATCAGTTCTCATGGAAATCAGTTCTAGCACATACAGCAGTACAAGTGCTGTCAATTTGATACACTGGAAGCAGTGCTCAACAAAGTGACATTGAATTCTGAAACTGTGTGTCCCCTATTATGGACAGCGTTGGTTACAGAGCATTATGATAATGAGAGTTGTCTTTTTAAGTAGACCCCCCCCCCCCCCCCCCCAATGCCTCCATATCCTGTCGCTCAATACATGGAAAATATTTTTCCCATTTGCCTCACTTGGCACTTGGGCATTCTCGGAGGTGAATGTTGCAGTTCCCTTGTCCAACAATGTGTGTTCGTTGTCCTGGGTATGCTTGCAATTTAATAGATGGGTGAATACAATGTACTAACAGTGTGGCAAGTCATTACCAGCACATGAAAAACCACAGAAGAAACAGCAAAAAATCACATTGTTCATGACTAGGGATAAGGGAGCTGCCATGGCACTCACAGCCATTGTGGGTGGGTGAATGATGCGTCACTAAACTGAATACATTACTTTCATAGACCACATCTCGGTGTCACAAACTAACACTACACCTCAAAGTGTCCAACACAGTGTAAAGGTCCACACTGCGCTCTGACACAAGTGGCTGCAGTGTAATTTCATCTCATGGTGTAAACTAATCACCACTTGTGACGATACGAAGTACTGTGTTACATGCAGTTTACACACATACAGCATAAAGGATACATTTGCTGGGCTTCATAACAATAATGTGCCAGAGCAATGTTTGCTTTGTTTTTTATTTTCTTTTTACAATAAAGTCGACCAGCATTCAAGAATGTCTGGCTAATTTCACGTACTAGAATCCAAAATGCTATCTTGATGATTCTCGTAGTCGAATGAAGAGTTGCTTACTTGTCAATTTGTGTAAATGATTGCAGAGTAGAGTTGCACACAATTCATTATGGGGATTTTCTAATATATTCGAACCGGCTAGCCTTCCCACTCCGCCATATTCCTATGCTACCACGTTTTTAGGTAAATGGACCCATGCGAGTGAGATGTGCCGTCCATGTGGGAAACAGACCACATGTCACATCTCGCATAGAGCACACGCAAAACCGATCTCGTGATGTGAAGAAAGTATTGTATGCTACGAAACTTGATATGATATTGATTCCACAAACATTTGCACTTCATCCCCTCTGAGAAGAAATAATTGGTACTCGCTATGACATAGGCCAATCGAGCCATGAAGACGCTCCGATACGCACCTTTAATGTACTGTTATCTTGTCTGTTTTTGGTGTCGTAACCCTCCAGGAGGTATCTTCTGGACGTGGACCCCGCCCCCGCAAACTCGGCCAGGTTGATGTCGACGAACCCGCATTTTGTATACGACTTTCCACCTTTGACTTCCTGTGAATGAAAATGACAGAAAAAACAATGACGACAACATTGTTTCAAGTGACTCCATACATCTTTTCATGATTACAAAGAAATTTGTCCTAGATCTACTTGCTTACATGAATATGACAGCTCTTTTCTGAATTTTTTGGCGTAATGTTTGTGTTTATAGCCACAGCAACCTAAGGAAACTGGCAACATGACTCTGCATTCAAATACATTGACAGGAAAACACAATGCCACAGCCTGTAACATCCTGATACAGTGGAATGCAAATGTCATTATTATTTGTTGAAGCTAAAACATAGTACTTGGAAGGGCTCAAAATCATCTGCCACTAATTTGGAATTTGCTTGCACTATTTTGAAAAGCTTATACCAAAAACTTGTCAGGCTGAAGCGATTCGCCGAGGTACTAGTAATGAGTTGTTTTGTGGTATTTTGAGATCAAAAGTGCGAAATAATAAAAGCCGGTAAACCAATTTACAATGTATATTCCTGAAGCGCCCTCCCCATTCAGTGGAGGAATGTGAAATGGTGCTAGTACATGATAATCGCATCATGTCCAAGCAACGGCACTGGATTGCATACAGACTCGCATGTGATGGATACTGCTGTGGCCCGATATATTGTAATCAGTGAAATCAAATAATATCACATACAGTAATATCTGTAGCAACCACAATTCGGGTAAGCTCTGAGATTGTAGTACTTCTACTTACGGAAACGCTTTTTGGTTCATATTTCGCATTGTCGTCATTACCTAACTGAAATGGTGTTATGACAGCATTATTTAACACATTTCTTATGTGTACATGTACATGTACAGTATGTGTACATTTTAAAGCAACAATCAACAGTTCTGCCAGGCATGAGAACTACAGCTTGTATGTTTTGGCTTCAATAGTAAATGACTACCTCTTTAGTAATATCACACTTTAGACCTAATTCAGGCTCCATGGTAAATAAAAAGGTTTCAAGACAGTAACATGCAAAGGCTGTGGATGCTCCAGTGACAGCAAAACTGGCCCTCCAAATTCATTGTTGTTGCCATGGCAATTGCTAGTACAGAATGTCATCAGCACATCAACTGTTTGATGTAGCATGTTGGGTCCCACAGTATTTTCCTTTGGAATATCAGGTAAAGCATTAGCAGCATACAGACAGGTATTTATGACCTAATGGTTAGACAATCATTCAGCAATTTCAGAATACCACATATAAAGAGTACAAATAAATTTTTAAAAAATCACAATTTTTTTCAGATAATGCCAAATTTTTCCATCTCTGTTGTATGTATCTTGCTGTCTTGTTATAATAGTTAGTTGTAGCATCCTCCACAGATCAATTAAAACTCACAGTTGATACATCATAATTCAATTATGTCTATATGGGATTTGGCTAACAAGAACACTTTCCATGATTATGATGAAGTATGCCACATTGTATGCTGAAAGTGAAGCTTTGTACACCTGTTGTATGTCCTTCCTATTGATTTCTTATTTAAATTGTCAAAATATGCCTGCCAATAAAACATACATGCAACCCTTTGCTCACAAACACCTGAACAAATTTCAACGAGCCTTATCAATTGACAGACAGTGAATACCAACAGCTGGCACAGAAGTTTGTGAAATTTTAGGTCAAGTCTGGATTTTTCTTCTATACCGAAAAGCAACGAGAGATATAGAATACATACGCTAATGAAACAAAGCTGGCGGTATTGAAAATTGCTAAAAAGCAAAACAAGTTTTGACATGAAAACCACTTTTCCTGTTTACAAGGCAGACAGACACATGGCTACATACTGTACATTGTAGTTACATTGTGAGTTTCACTCCATGTCAGCAGGACACAAAACACCATGCAAATAGCAATGTGTATGCACAGGTAAAGGACAAGTACAGTCATATGAGGGAAAGATGCAAGCAAAACATTATGAAAGAACAAAGTACAAGACAAAGTCATTTTCTGTGAGTGAGGATACACATACATATGTAATACCAGGGTGGCAGTGTGAAGGTGCAAAGCCATGAACTGGGATAGCAAATGTTAAATGATGTTCAGTTCAATCAAATTCTGTCTCTCTCTCTCTCTAAAAAAAAAAAAAAAAAGGAAGAAAGAAAATAAAAGAAAATAAAGTGACAGCTGTGTAAACGTAACTGACAACCTCTCACAATTTACACAATGCACCGCAGACGTGTACATTGTCAACCTGTGACATCATCGCCACGGTATACAATTCTGAGGAATTTTACCCTTTTTCTAGCCTTACAATAGTAGCCTCCCTAAAAAGAGCCTGCCTACACTACACAGCCTGATTGACTGGCTGCAATGCAAATCCCATGCACAAAGCCTGGAATACCCCTTGTCTGTTTAGAAGCCAGTTACTATGGAAACAATTGTTGCTGATGACATCACTGTTCTACTCTGTGTTTCATGGTTCAACAGAAATTTATTTGGTCATGTTTGAAAGGCTGTTGCTCTTAAATTTACGAAAAAAAGGAATAAACACCATCATAAGAATATGTGACAGTAAGTCTTTAGGATGAAGGGCTTTAGAATGATAATGATGTCAATAATAGAATATCATTTATATTGCACCATTTCTATTACAAAAATGCTCAAGCCGCACTCTTAGATGAAAGCATAAAGATACTTGAAAGCTTAACACTGTTCTTACAGAAAATACTGGTAATGTCCCCTTAAAGGCATTATTTACCATTTGCAGATGAAACAAACATCCAGCTTTAGTGCTTCAAAATACTTCTTGAAGGTAAATTAGTGATAGAAACAACCTATGTAAAAATTTGAATCAGTATAATCAATCTTATATACAAAATGTGAACAATAGTTAAAATATGATGAAAATTTTTCTAGACTAAACCATCTACAGTTATGGTTCAGTGGGAAAATAGTGATTTATCCTTATATTTTAGGTATTATTACGAAATTTTTATATGGCAGGATCTTTTGGGATACAACTGACCTACACATATTTCTTGCATCAAATGTGATATCTTGAACATTTTTTAAATCACTGCTCCCAATGGTAAATAGTACCTTTAACATGGGTTGGCTCTAGCCAAGACAAACTTGAGGCTTGCCTGAGCACTACAACATGAGAAGTGTAAGGTCATGAACTTTTCAGACTCTGTCATGCCTCCCTGTTGCTACAATGACATTACTGTACAGTTGGTACATACATTGTACGCCATAAACCATATATATTTCATATGATGTGAAGGTAGTTAAAGAGAAATAATTGTTTCTGTTATTACATTGAAGAAAATTAATCCTAATCAAAATGGCAAATGAAACTGACAAAATATATTTGTAATTCACAAACGCTCAGTTGAGAAAGAGGTCCTTCTCTTGCCTCATTGAAAATGAAACACAAAATGTCCCAGGAAGTATTATATCAGCCTTCTGTAATTTTGCAATAGGATATCAGACATTTGTGAAACTGAAATGCAACTGATGTCATAGGCTCTTCTTATGTATGACTTTCATTTGTATTTTAGGGTTTATGTTGTTGTTGTTGTATTTTTTTGTTTCATTATGTAATCAGTGTGCCAATATGGGATTTGAAAATGAATTTGACTTGAACATCATTCTGAATCAATGTCACAATCACACAAATTTTGACTAAACAATGGCAGCAACTTGGGCAAGAAAACTGAGTTAGGAAGTAAATTGGAGAGCTAATGGTGTATAGAATGCCATATAATAAGCACATTGTAGTTTGTTTGTCCGTAAATCACAGAGATGATGGGCTCCTGTAGTGTTTGTTTCATGAGTGCTACACTCCTGCTAGAAAGGCTAACCCCAGACATGATGTCCAAAGAAGTGTCCAGCTACTGTCAATGAAAATATTAAACCTGTGACCAGAAGCAATCTCCTAGAAGAGGCGGTGATGAAATAGAGAGCACGGACTATTTATCACAGGAAGTTTGGACCCAAGGAACCTGGACCCTAAAGTGTGATGGATTGGCTACGAAACGAGCCACTGCTCATGCCTAAAGATGAGCAAACCTGACAAATGAAGTGACGAAATGCTTCTACAGCTTGGCTCATTTAAAGCAGTCAATACTCTTCTTAAAGGCCATGCACTACAGTTATGGCAAGGAGATGAGACGAAAACTGATCGTAAACATGACATAAGGTGTGTGTGTGTGTTTGTTTTTTTTTCTCTCTCTCTGTAATAACATTGTGATCCCATTAAAAGCTACATATCCTACGAGGGTTTAAACCTATTGAACAAATGCATTTCCAGTACAAAGTACTGTAGTATCCATTTTTTATTAACATGCATGGGGGGGGGGGGGGGAGGGGAGTACTCCATCATCTCAAGCACCTTGCAAGGCATTCTGTAGATATCCACGTGCAGTCACGGGTATCACATGTCCATGACATCACAAGCATAGTAGGCGTTTTCACATCAGCCCGATGTTTCAAAATAGCGTGCTATTTTCTGACTTGGGAAATTAACCTGATCACGAAATAGCGCGCTATTTGATAATGTGAATACAAATTAGCTCGCTAATTGATCGAGAAAATTTCTCGAGTCCAACTCGGGAAATTTCCGAAATAGCAGGATAATTAATGCGAACTAGCGCGCTACTTGATAATGTTCGGGCTGATGTGAATAGGAAATGAAATAGCGCGCTAAATTGCGATCGCGAAAAATATATGGAGCTTGGATTTTTATCGGGCTAATGTGAAAACGCCTAGTGCTCCCTTTTTCCTGTACACATGAATGCCATTAAATTCACAAAAATATTTTGTACTAAATAGGCGTTTTCACACCATCCCGATAAAAATCCAAGCTCGAGATATTTTTCGCGATCGCAAATTAGTGCGCTATTTCATTTCCTATTCACATCTGCTTAAAGAGAATTAGCCTGAGATTTTTTCAAGCTAATTCGACAGCTGAGCATGCGCAAACAGTGTCGGGTATACCAGTAGAGCGCGGTCACACACGCTAGGCATGATGGGATGCATCGCGCTAATTTCTTGAGGCGATTTCAAATTATCAAATAGCGCACTAGTTCGCCAATTATCCCGCTATTTTGGAAATTTCCCGAGTTGGACTTGAGAAATTTTCTCGATCAGAGTGATACAATTAGCTAATTTGTGTTCACATTATCAAATACATTGTAGCGCGCTATTTCGTGATCGGCTTAATTTCCCAAGTCAGAAAATAGCGCGCTATTTCAAAACATCAGGCTGATGTGAAAACGCCTAATGCCTTCTTCAAACATTAATCAATATGATCCAGGAACTTGTTTGTATTCACACTCACAGACATAGACTAACTTTCTTATAGTCCTACACAAAACAAATCCAATCGATAAACAAATAAGATTCAAGACCTTTAATAAAAATTAAACAATTGATTGACAGACTATACTTCAGAGACTGTCGGATGTCATTCATTGATGATCAAACAGTAACCCCATACAAGAAATTCTTACTTATAATGATATTCAAAGATGAAGAACATGAAATAATTAAAAATTAGTATTATATGTAAAATTGTCATTAATGAAGATAGAAAATGAAGAACCTGAAATAACTAGAAATTAGTACAATATTCAAAATTGTCATTGATGCAGACAGCAAGTGTTAGATAGCATTACATCTATTAAACACACTGGCTCCCTGGGAAGGCATATTTCTCTAATTCCCGATAAGATTTCATCAAAATTTGAGCTTTGTTGCTTCTTTCTTTTTATTTTCCTTTTCCTCTTGTGCTTTTCAGCGGCTCCAAGGACTGGGAGCATCCACTATGTATCACTATGTATATGATCCTTTCTTTGTTTGAAATGATAAGTTTATCTGCCATCTGATCGAGGGGATAGCCGGATTGTTGTATCCTGTACAGACTCAAGGATTAGCATGACTCACAACTAGTTGGTTACAAAAAGAAAGAGACGTGGCTTCCCTCATAACATACATTGTACACTGTGCAGTCTGCTGACACCCGTACATGTCCTCAGCACTGCATACAATGCAAGTCTCGATGATGACGCTTGCATCAAGCCCACACAAAAACAGTAGCCTACAAATTCTTGCTGCATAATAATGCCTACACTTTCATATGTTTGATTCAAGGGAATTCAAGTACAAGACTATCTGAAGCTAGCAGGGGTAACAAATATTAATCAAATAAAAAAATAATGCATCTTCCTAGCAAAAATAAAACAAACAAACGAGTGAAAGTGTCACTGATTTCTACCAAACTAGATAGCTTGCATACAAAATGTGTAATATGCCTGCTACATGTATATCATGATTAGATTTCATTTTGAAAAAAAAAAAAAACATCAATAATTGTTAGACCTTTTCCTTATCAATACCAGGGCCATAATGCATAAAAAACAGATGCAATAAAACACAAGTCATTTAATCAAAATCCAGTATCAGCCAATGAGAATCAAGTATTTAAGGACTTATGTTTGATTTTCTGACTAGTATGTTTAATCTGAACTTTTATGCAACAGGACCCTGGAAAGACATCTTAGCAACTTACAGCAGCATTAAAATGCATGTCATGAAATATCTTTACTTCTTCTCACTACATAATGCACAGGTAGGCTGAGCTGAAACATAACAAAGAAAGGAATTTATGGAGAAAGAGAAAATTCGCATACAAATTTTTGATTTGATGAGAAGGGATGGAGACTGTGTGTGTACAAAAGGGCAGCTCTGGAGAGAGAGGCTCAAGATTATGGTTTAATGCCAAATGTGACTGACCGGCCATTTTTTCATTCCTTTATTATTCAAAGCTTTAAGCATTCCCAGGGACAAGTCAGTAAAATAATTGGCAAAATACAGTGAATACGATTAAACTTAACAAAAGGGCTGAACAGACAGTACTATTACTAATAGAAATATTTGTCGCTTTTCAGATATGGCTATCCGTTCTCTCGATATCCAAAGATTATTGAAATAAAAAAGATAGAATAAAGAATTGAGCAAAATTTTGATCAATTTTACATTCAAAAGAAATCATGAAAGAAATGTACACGTATGCATGAGAGGGTCAGACAAGGATTTTCCTCTTTCAGCAAAACTTTTGATGATTACTACACTCAATCAATGCAAAAGTTAGAAAGCTAACTTCAATTCAAGTCAAAGAATATCTTTACTCTCCATACATTACAATCCACTTTCTCTTCAGTGACGAAAACTCCACTATCAACAGAGTCTTTGAAAATTGACCCTCTTCTGAAATAGTTTAAAAAGAGATAACAATATGTTTCTCTTGCTTTGTAAATGAAAATCGTAACAGTCAGAGGTATTCCCCTGTGAAGCTTTCCAGGGAAACTTTTCTGTCTTCACAGCAGCGACAGAAATCTAATAGAGCGCAAACTTCCTGAGTGGGAGAGTGTTGTGTGAATGTGGTCTGAAAACACAGTCCCTCTGTACAATTTTGTCACAGACTATTACATGCTTGTTCATCAACAGTCATTCTGTTCAAAGCTACTGAGAAGTATGTTACATTATCAACCCCTTTTCTGAAGCTTTTAACAGTTTATTTTGGACCATCAACTTCACAAATTCTTTGCAGCTTTTAACAGGTATTTACAAGCAAATGACCTGATTGGCTAATCATCATCATCATTAACATTCCTGTGTCAGGTGTATCTGAGTAAATTTCACATCATCTGATCCTGTCAACAACTTGCAACACCTGTTTCAAAGAGCAGGTGTTGCAGTACATTGCACCATGTCTATTGTCAAGAAATAATGAACTATTGATTTTTACATTCTTTTGGTTGGTTTCAATACCATGAAATGAACTGTCAAGTTGGAGAACTGTTGTTTGTTGACAGCATACTTGACTGATCATACTGCACAGGTCATCAAACTTCACCATTTCAAGCTTATTCTACCAGTTTGTCTTCTTGTAGGTCTTCATGAAATAATAACAAAATCAAATTAACCTTGAAATTAAATAAATTTAATATTAAATTCTTACCATTAACTAGAGCCAAGGATAAAAAATAACGGTTAATATACCTCACCTCACAAGGGTTCCAAATCAGCAGTTTCCTAGTGGTCTGGTAGCAATAATGTTATGGATTTGATAAGGAAGCCAAATTATCAATTTTTGGATATTATACATATATACAAATGCAAATTTCACTGAATGGTACAGCTTCAAATATTCTGCGTTCTTACATCATACATTCAAAAGTTTCTTTGATACTCCCATGATACACCATTCTATGCCGTTACAAACAGTAGAATTCACATATAGCACTATCATAGGCTATGACTTATTAACTTGGAAAAAAAAAGTTAGATATGGCCACTATTATATGGTAATTGATGACCTTCCGCTACCTCATTGGCCAGCCAGACCAGAACTAAATTTCTGTTTCACAGGTGGCATATATTGTGAATGTTATGCAACATTCATTTTTCATACAAAAACAGGCAGTGTTGTTACCCACTCAATCATTTTATAATTTGACTTCTTCTTTCATGATTCTCAAGCAGTGCATAGTGCATGGTTAAAAACCATCTCCACAAGTTAAGATTATGCTTTGTTTTCATAATGAATTCAAACCCCTAGCATATGACTTTTAGCAGAGATATTATATTTATGTTCCAAAAACCACAAAAACCTAATAAGGGCTGTCAAGTGAGACTAGTTTGGCATTGCTCTGCTTGTGCACTTTCTGAAGGCAACGTGCATTCTCAAAAACTTCATGGACTACCTCACCACCTTGACTTGTGAGTCACAGAGTTTGAAAAATTTGCTTGCTCTGCATGCCACCTCAGAACTGATTAAGGGTGCGTTTTATAAGATTTTTCTTCTGGCCAGAAACAGTGTTTTGAAACACTGTTTCTGGCTAACAGTGTTTCTAGCAAGAAAAAAAATCTTATAAACGCTAGCCGTGATTTGAAACAGTGTTTTGAAACACTGTTTCAAATCACACAAAATACTGTAGTGCATTTCAAAACACTGTTTCTGTAGAAACAGTGTTTAAAAAAATCTTATAAACGCAACCGCAATCTCAAACACTGTTTAAGATGTCACAATGCCTTGTGCGCGCCCTGTTTGACCTTTTGCTGAGGAACAAACTGCGCAGAGTGAGTTGCGCAATGGCACAGTCTGAGTGAGAGTCCCAACACGCTCGAGGAAAAAATCTTATAAACGCCCTCCTCACGAAACCATGTTTCAAAACAATGTTTCAAAACAGTGATTCTAGGCACTAAAATCTTATAAACGCGGCCTTAGCTGCACAAAACAAAGTGGTCAAAACATACTTAAGAATTTTGCGCACAAAGAAAATGTCAGAATATTCTCAAATCCATGTTAATAAACACATACCACAATATTTTTTTAAAGGGAAAGTAAACCCCAAGAGCAATGTGGATTGAGTAAAAGCAGCAGCATTAGTAGAACACATCAGTGAAAGTTTGAGGAAAATCGGACAATCGATGCAAAAGTTATGAATTTTTAAAGTTTTGATGTTGGAACTGCTGGATGAGGAGACTACTAGAGGTTATGACGTATGAGTGGACAACAATACCAAGAAAATATAAAGAAAATTCTGCAAAAATCCATTTTTCATGAAAATTACAAATTCCATCAACTTGATATTGACATATGTTAAGGGTAGCAATTATTCCCCCTGCTTTCTGAAAGCGGTTGGTCCATTGCTCTTTCATAATTCTAGAAAAGTGAATTTTTGTTGAATTTCCTTTATATTTTCTTAGTATTGTTGTCCACTCATACGTCATATCCTCTAGTAGTCTCCTCATCCAGCGGTTCCAACACCAAAACTTTAAAAATTCATAACTTTTGCATCGATTGTCCGATTTTCCTCAAACTTTCACTGATGTGTTCTACTAATGTTGCTGCTTTCACTCAATCCACATTGTTCTTTGGGTTTACCTTCCCTTTAACCTATGTGTTACATCCAATGCTGCTCTAACACCGTGCTCAAATACACTGATTCTAGCCTCTGCACAAAAAATGCATACTGCATCTGTACACTATGAAACAAAAGCAAGGCCACCCCCTCCCCCCCCCCCCCTTCTTCCTCCATAAACAATCCTTCCCTAACTCTACAACAATAAAGCATGTGAGAGGTACTAAAATATATAGACTATTTATTATGTGTCGATCAAAGGCCCTGAGATATGTACAGTATGTTCATTATTTGTGTCATAATAGCAATCAACATACAATTTGTAGCAAACTGAGCAACTGAGTCAGTGTATGACAAAACATTCAATAGAAATTGATTCATGAACTGACTAGCTCGTTACTGTATACCTCCACAGGGAAAGGACATCGATGGATTTGATACGTAAATACGAGCCCTTTTTAACATAATGCACACTACCCTGGATAAAACTTGAAAAAACAAACCATCATGTGATGCATGTGATAGTCTTTCCTTACATGAATGCGCATGGAAAGGATTCCATCATCTGCACAAACAAATCAAACACAAACAATGTGGGAGAAAGAGAGGGGGAGAGGAGGAATTAATAATGCATGTTGCACGCTTGCCATACACTCTCAGAGCTATCATATTATTTCAGCATGAAGCCAAACAGTGGGGGGGGGGGGGGGGGGGGGGGGGGGGAAGGAAGAGTACAGTATATCATACGATCAGTCGGCCACCACCTGAATATTACATTGTAGGGCCGATGTAATTAGTGTGGGTGAGTGTGGGTGAAGGCCTGGGGTAATTTCGATGCAGAAAATCCTCATCTTGTCCCCCTTTAATACACTGGCCACTACAAATTCAATATCTCTAAAGCTAACTGCATGGTTGCTTCGGAGAAGCGATTGAATCTGGCAAATTCATAAAATCAGTGCAAATGAAAAACAGCAAAATACCAAATGAAGAAATAAGGAGTATGAATATTATACAGGAAATTTATCTTCTGAAAAAGTGTTGCCAATTCAATGTAAGTTATAAACTTCTAAAGGAATGATGAAGCTTTTGAAAATATGCACCCAACAAAATCAAATATTAAAATGAAATTATCAAAATGCTACAATAATATGTATTTTTTTACTCTACATGAAACATGAAACATTTAGTAGTAAATATTATGATAGGGTACAGCTCCAAACTAAAATAAAAGGCTTTGTGGGTTTGATGGATTTAAAAGCAAGTAACAGTCCTCATGTGAAAAATATCAAGATGAGGCCTCAAACACAGATTGGCCAATAGCTGTAGCTCTGGGTGAAACATGTTTTATAGATTAACCCATCCCCGTCAGCTCCCACAAAAAACGTGGTTTTTATTATTTATGACCAAAAGAGGGCGTCCTAGGACCTCAGGCTTGGCCAGGAGCTGTAGAATAATTTTAGCCAATCACAGAGATCCTTACTGGGACTCAGAAAAATAATTTATGCAAAGAAACATATTTTAGAATGTCTCTTATTGGCCAAAACACCTGCCAGGGGTTCGAGCCTGCTGAGAAACTAATCAATATTCATGTTTACAGCGCGCATGTATCTTTGTTGCCCCAGCAACTGCAGTGATTTCTTACACGCGGTATCGTGATATCGATCTCCTCATAGAGTGCTTGACGATATCTCCTTGTGTGTGTACGTGTACTATACTAGTACTGTGTGTGTGTTGAATTCCATTTACGTTAGTGAGTGTGGGTAACTTCTCTAGGTTTCCCGTCCATTTCTCTCTCTCTTTTCTCTCTTTTGCTTTCGTATCATTCTATATCTTTCATTCTCAGAGTACAATCGTACTTCTGAGAGTGTTTTGTTCATTTTTTCTAAGTGATTATCTCGTTTGCAACAATTTAGAGGTGAGTTTTTGTCCTAGTGTTTGTTGAGTTTTTTGATTGAACACGATGTAGCTTATCTACGTATGTGCGAAAACATTGTAGTTTGTGTGGTACCCACTCGTTTGTTTTCCGTGTAAGCATTTTTGCCGTAGTGTCTTCATCGTTCGTCTTTCCAAGCATCGTGTTTTCACCCTAGTTTTTCTCATCGTAGTTTTCTACCGCGACTTTTTTTTTGGGTGCAAGATGTTCTGTGTATTTTTTCTACGGTAATATGCCATCGTTGATGATCTTCGTGTATTCATTACTAGTTTTTCACCTCCGTTTCATTTTTGTGTACAACTAATGTCTAACGTGGCGTAGTTACAACTATGTTTAGAGCTAGTTAGCTAGGTCTGCGATGTCTGTATCGTTTGCTGATATGTTTTGTGAGCTGAGAGTGACTATGATGGGAGTGATATTCAGGGTTTTGCTGTGGTTGAGGTGATGGCAAGATGTAATTTATTTTGTGTAACCATGTATGACATTGATGATGGCGAGTAAAACTACGACACGAGTAGCCTAGCCTAGGCCAATGACGAGAGTGACACTGAAGAAACGGGGGCTGATGCTCGCTCGTGCACGGGAGTGGTCTAGAGACCTGCATTACAGTTGTGTATTTATTTATTTTTTCCTTTTTCTTATTCACTCGGGTATTGTGCTACCAAAATTCGTGTCTCTGAAGAAACTCAACCAAAAGCTTGACAACAAGTTTGCATCAGGTCTATTCTGTAGTACTAGCACTAGGTTCTAGATCTAAATCATAATGGCGATGCTAATTTAGTTTTCATTTAGAACTCGATGAAATCCATTTTCTTTGCTCATTTTTCAACTGATAAATTATTTAGAACTGTACTTCAATTCTGATGTACTGCATTCACCATTGTAATAAAAAAGAGCCTGCTGATCAGGTGTTTCATTGTATCCTTTTCATTTCCTCCCTATCCTTTTGGTTTCCTTCCTGTCACTTTCTTCTTTGACCCTGGATGGAAAAAAAAAAATCCCATCTTGCCATGTAAAGACAGAATACATAACCATCATGAAATATCATGACATTGAAATAATAATAAGAAATATTCAAGTGACCAAAATACTTGTTTGTGAAAATAAATAACAAATGAAAGGTGATTTCTTATGGAGCAGTTCTTTCAAATGTCAAACAGCTTCGATAATGAAGCAAGTGAAATCTGAAAACTATCCTGGCAACAAGTTGAAATTGATAGGGAATTCTGACAAAAACTGTCACACCATTTGATGTTTGAATTTGTCTTTTAATTGGATGAGGTTATAAAACTAAGTGCCGCCGATAAAATAACAATCCTCTCAATTTGAACAAGAGCAGTAGGGTGGTACACTAGTACGACTCAGTAAACAGCTGATTATTTATGCATCGTATCCATGGGCAACTGCGGGGTAACTGCAAGAAGGCGCAGGAAATTAGACTTGAGTCAAGAACGACTATTTATTATCATTTTTTTATTCAAACTATTTTTTTTCTTGGACTGAAAAAAACTTCAAAATATTTCATGTTACGCTTCTAAAATATAAAATGAATATATGAAGTCTTTTTATCGTGATTTTATGAAGAATTAGAATTATTTAAAAAAATATAGATACTAGACGGGCTGAACAAGGAAGTCTAATTTCACCCCAAGAATTTGCAACACACCGCATCTCGGGTGCATTCCTAGCGTTCTTGCCGCACTCTCACGATCACCTAGCTAGGCCATGTGCACAAGCCAGTCACATGTTCACAGTACACACGTTGTTAGCCAGTTCACCGATCTCATTCCTGATCTCGTGCGTGTAGAAAATTCTCTCAAAACTAAGCCAGACATGATTTTGGAACATACATTACAATGTCAAGACCTTTTCAGTGGACTTTGAATTCGCTATTTGTCTGTTTTAGCTCTTGAATGTACGACTTCGAACGTCCGATTTGTTTTTTACTACACCACGTGGAGTTTTGTGTTTTTTCAGCCCCATGCTTCTCCACACACGTCACACTAGCACTGTGTACCTGTACACACACAAGCCATCGCGATCGAAGTTTGAGCGATAGCGATAACATGTGCGGAGCAGACATGCGGATTTCAGCACAGGGTAAATGAGTAGTTGAACGTATCACGATTGTAAAACAAATCTTTTTCTATGTCTCTGCAAATTTGAATTAGGCTATCTCAGCACAGATAGATTATGATACATTACAAAATAGATTAGCCATAGCAAGAACTTGCTTACATGAGAGTTATTAGATAACGTTGCAAAATAAAAACCCCGTCATTGAATGGAATGTTCCAGAGCTATCTGGGGGGGGGGGCTCGAGGACATTATGGACACGTCGATTCGCAAGTGGGTAAGATGTGATTACAGATGGCTTGAAATGAAGAGGATTTATCAATGAAATACACAGAAACAATATTTTTTCATAATTCCTGCACAATTTATTATTTCTTTTCATAAAATTCACATAAACTAGTGCTGTATTGAGTCAACTAAGTGCATATTAGCACGAGTGTACACGCATCATTCCTCCTGCCTAGTGGGAATGACACAGGCAGTTTTTTCAATGACGTATGAATGCTCTTCGCGTGTAGATCGCGCCGTAGGGAAGATCGCGCCCAAGTTCATGGCCAACTTACTAGGCAGGCACGATATTACAGATTACACAGAGGCCCGTACGTGGATGGGTTAAAGGAACATATCACAGATATGGCCATGGTATTCTGATTGCAATCAGAATGCCACACTCACAAGATTTGAAGGGCTTTTACAGGGAAGACTTCGTTGGTGGAAGACTTTGTGGGTCTAGCACTCAGCTGGGCATGACAGTTTCACTTCTGGGCCACTGCCAGAGACCATCCGTATCAAATTTGAATCACGAGTGTTCAAGACTTTGGAAAAGAATCAGTTGGGGAATCTAGAGGTACAGTGTATCTTTTTCAAGCACTGTTATAAATCTACCAGTACATTTCATAGAAAAGTCGCTTGTGATTTGTATTCTCAACTTGCCCTAAATCAAACCTGACCCATCAGCCCTGATCCCCCCTCCCCGCACACACACACACACACACACACACACATTTCACCTATTTTGAGCTATTAAAGTAAAGAGACCCAACATTCATTTCCTATTATGGCATTCACCTATGCTACAAATTCTGTGCAGTTTTGGATCAGGACTACGAAATATGAAAAAATATTGGAACTATTCCTGAGCACCCAAGGTTTAGCTCAAGAAAACCTTCACACACAGCACAACTTGGACAAACAAGTTTTCGTGTATTGAAAAAGAAAATACAACATTCACAATAGCAAGGGACTGTTTATGCTTCAATGTCATCCTGACTGACACCTACATAAGTGTACACAGCAAACATGTTCAAGGGTTTGTTTACAAGTTTGTTTTTTAGCTCAAACTCAAATGTCCTTAGGGCCTATACTTCAGAAAGCTTGAATGTCCTTAGATACATTACACATGTTTTATGACTCCTGTAATATACAAAAGGTAGCATCCCATATATCGAAACATTTTGGGTCTTCAAGAAACGAAAATTAACTCAGTGCACCCTAAATGCCAACTCACATTGAAAGACATACCAGTAGGTCTTTAGCTACAGAGGCACTAACATTGAAGAACAGTAACAATACAGACAAATTGCTTTCATTTCAATGTCAATAAAAGATGCTATTTCAGCAATTCAAGGATATAGAAAGACTGACAAATGCTATTCTTTCTTAGGCCATAGAAAGAAAATGTTGGGTATAAAGTCTGACCTCCTATGTACAATTCTGATGTTATTCCCGTACATACGAAAATTCCACTGAGAAAAATTTGGAGGCCTAGCAAGAGAGGGACAAGCGACGGTCTCCTTTTGGGTCAGGAATGGAGCTACATCTTAGCTCCATGCTTTAGGCAATGCAAACATACCCGTAGCATTCACAAGTGATAATGCCATTTATAAGTTGGGCGCAGTAGAAATGCCCGTCACTGCCAACATGACATTTCCTTCACCGTGCACATGAAACCTTCAGATATTACTGATCAGTATGAATAGAGCACCTTAATGCAAGACCTGTTAATGTCAGATTATGCCTCGGAGACATTCAATCCGTTTTACCTATCGAGAAGGTTTTTACTTCAGAAGGCAGAGAGTGTTCATTTGTAGATCAGTTCTTGTTGTTGTTTTTTCATCTTCATGCTGGCCTCAAAGCAGATGCCAACAAACGACAGCTTAGCACGATGACCCATGAGTGAAACATGGCACATATTTCAATTACAGACCCCTGAACATGCCAGAACTGCAAATGAGGACACACACTTAATTTGTACAATGAACATTTCTGACAGCTTCATGTAGGTGTAAACATGACTCCAGGTGGCATCTCTGGAAGCTTTGCGTAGGTGTGAACCAGACTTTTGATGGCATCCATCCCTGGATGGTTGGTGATGGGACTGTATCCGCAAATGATCCCACCGCATCATGGCTGTATGCAAATATACTCTACACGATGGACATCTGCGTGTCAATTTAGGGGCATCTTCTGTGTCACCAGGGGCGCTTTGCTGCCGCCAGAGCTTGAGTCTCGTCTCGTTAGGGATTCCTGTCATTCCATCATCTTGTCGGCATGAAGAAGAGGAAAACCAAACTTCTGCAAGCCGAATGATCATTCCCCATACTGTCACATGCCCGGTGGAAAGGGGGGGGGGGGGGGGGGGGGCAAGCCACTAATGAAACATTTGCAGTATGCTAGACATAATTCAACACTCAAAGCCTTGCCTAAGGTAAGATCAGACAAGAATCTGGCTTCTTGTATTGTAAACAGATAGGGTCCTACATAAAATTTGTTCCGAGCAAACTCTACAATAACTGCACAGCAACTGTGATTGTAGGAGTTTTTTGCATGTTGTAAGGCTCAGATTAAAGAAAAAATCAATGATCAAATGAAATTGAGCTCTAAAGGTTTATTATAAAACTACAAAAGAATAATACCATAGATGGAGAAAATTTGAGAAAATGCTTGTGTGCATGTGTGGAGGTGTGGTTGCATGTACAGGCCTAAATCAGGGAGGTGCCACCTCCCTGCCTAAATCCAGAAAATTACTACAACATTCATTTTTAGACTACACTACATACTAACATGGGCAAGTAAAGGGCTTTTTACACTAGTGTTTCTTAACCCCGGACTTTCTCTGACCCAGGACTATCGTTAGTCCCGTACCAATTTTTTCAGCTTTTTACACTCGCCAATTAGTCCCGTACTATCTCTTGTCCGGGGCTAAGGAGAAAACTGACCTTTTTACACTCGTATTTCTTAGCCGCGGACTTTCCAAACCCCATGAATATTCATAATTACGCTGTGTACTGTACACGTACACGCACGCACCGGCAGCACTTGATTACCTCGTTTCTGATTGGTCAGTGAGGGTCGGACTTCGTCTCCGTCGCTTAGCCCAGGATTATTTTTTCGTTCTGTTTACACTCACTTGCTTGGCACCGCAATTGCGGTGCTAACCCCTGCTATTTTGCAGGGCCAGATAGTACCGTACTATCGGTGGGGCTAGCCCACTTTGGCAAAAACGAGTGTAAACAGAAAGTGGGCTAAGGATAGTCCCGTACCAACGGTGGGGCTAAGGCCCCCCCTTAGCCCCACCGTTGGTCCGGGGCTAAGCAAAAATTTACATGTGTAAAAAGCCCTTAAGTAGGCCTACACTGTAGATCAAGAGGCTTCATCTTTGCAAATGATGTCAGAACCATTTGCAACTGTGTCACATTACAATTCCAGTGAAATACATGTTAACCAGCTGCACTCAAAGGGTTATGTACAGGTAAGTCTCAATCAGCTTTCCAAACACACCAGCACTTATACCCAGCCTTCTCAGATGACAGCTTGAGTCAAGGCTATGTCTGTTTGTTTGTTTGCTATTGTTTTTGGGTATGCCTGTGTTATTGTTTTCTTTTTCTCAGGTTTCAGGAAACTCTTATAGGCTGACTCAATGGCAAAACATCTAGCAGTTTTACTAGAGTACTATTCCATTCAATTTGAAGTGTACAATATTGTATACGTGAATGCATGCACTCGTTTCCATCCATACTCATATCAAAATTCATCAATTATATTCATTTAATTATTCATTATTTAATCATTCATTCATTCATTTAATCAGTTATTCAGTCATGAAATACCTTATTCATGCAAACTGTATGGAAATTGTGCTTGGGGATTACAGCACGCCAAGAACATAACATGAACAATAATTATTCATCAGTTTTGAATAAGGGAAACAGTATCATAACAAAAGTAATAACAAGGCGTCTAACATTCACGCAACAGATCAATTTGATACTGTTTCAACTTAAAAGAATGTTTATAATAAATAGGTATTACACCTACATGTACTTTTGAACCGTCAGACCTAAAACTGGATATTACATCATTGTACTAAAAACTAATTTTATTGTTGCTAAAGATACCGGAGGCAGATTTCAAGGGTTAACAAAAGAAGGAAAACGGAGGTTCCGGTTTTACCATCACTTCCACTTTTCTGGTTGCAGGAAATCATAAGGACATGCCGCAATAGCGTTTTTCCTGGTTTTGAGATAGTGCCATTACACAACAGAGTGGGTAAGGCCAGTTTGAACAACTTGAATGCCCCTTTAAACCACTTTCAAAACAAACAAGTCCACAGATGCACAGATGTTATTGCTTTATGTTATGCTTTATAAATCATACGATCATATATATACCGGTACTCATATGCAGGTGTAGCAAAAGTCTTCAAAACAAAAACCACCAAAATACTCTGGTTGATTGCATGACTTCTGTAGAATGAATTGCAAACTGGGAAGAAATGCTGATCACTGTTTTCATGCTACTGTATTAGCTGTTATTTTCATAAGGGTTTGATTTTTGCGAATTTTGTGAATCACTGTTGAACCATGAGTGTTGCCACGCAGTAGGGTCATAATGCACTTATGACAGCGTTGCTGTCACTTCGCCAAAAAACAACAACAAACATAGATTATCTCTTGAAAATGTCCATGGCATGATTTCCTCATTCGCGAAATTATCTATGCCAAAATAACAGCATATACAGTACTACATGACTCACAAACAAATGTACTTCAAGCCACAAAATTTATACGGCACTCTGGGCTGTACGCTGCCAAAGAAATAGTCACTTCCAGCAAATGATTTTGAGATGAAATTTGGTGGTGACTGGAAGGCATACAAAATGAGGGCATAGTGAACCATGGGGGTGGGGCACAAAATAAATTCACTTTTACATTAGATGAATAAATGCCTGCAGAGACAGGCTCACTGCACTCAGGATACAAATTGCCCTTTATGGACTTGTACTATTAGTATGGGAGATAAATGAAAACTCTGAAATGGGTAAATTTCCTGTCTCTTTTCGGGTGTCCTTGGGGATATTTTTGTCTATCTTATTTTTTTTTTAATATCAATATTAATCCCTGCACTTTTGGCGATGAAGTTACTCATATTACAATGTACTTCAATACAGCAGTGTCTAAGTTGTTTATCGCATTGCCCACGGCATCCATTTAGGTATGTGTATACAAGATATCAATGAATATATGAGAAAATGCTATTTGGTGTATTTGCTGCAACCAATGGTGATACTGCATTTTCCACCAATGGGGAACCAAATTGATGCATCTGTGTAAACCTACACTCTACTTGATTGGTTCATTTCTATTTTAGATGCCCTGGTAATAAATCTATTTAGCTGAAAGAAGCCAATTTATATAAAACATTGATATAATTTCCTAACTTGCTTTGTTTGTCTTCTATTTGCTACGAAGCATGCACAGCAGAAAGGACAAAAGAGATCAAGTTTTGACTCATCAATTACTTTTGTTGTAAATTTCTATAACCAGATAATGAGGAAAATTGGTATAATGGCACATACAAAATTCATGCAATATCATAGCCTAATGGCTTTATACACTGAAATTAAGTCAAGTATGGAAGCGAGCAGTACACATGAAGACCATACCGTAATGGAAAGAGTGTGCCATGGAAAGGGCGACGACCGACAGTGCACTTTGCGCTTTTCAAGTTCTATTTCATTTTTATTAAGTTTTTACTTGGAGTTCTTATAATGACTGCAACATGCCTACACTTAGTTACCAGTGCTCAATGAAGAATTTTGTGGTCATATGATCTATTTAACACTGATTAATCTTGATTCTTCAGTTAAAAAAACAATGTACTAATGTATTCATTTACAACATTATACCATACATTACATCGTAATAGAATATTGATATTAATATTGGAAAGACCACTACAGGCAAAAATCCATTTGATACAAAAGGTTGTCTGCTTCTAGAGGGTGTTTCACGAAGAATTTTAAAGTCGTCTTAAATTCCAAAGATCAACTTACAATCATGATACCAATGTCATTGGTTTTCCTATTTAGTCTACTTTAATTTTTTCAGAATCCACTTCAAATTATGATCAAAATTTACAGACAAATTCCTTTGTTCCCAACTTAATTTTGCATATTTATGCCTGGGTGAAAAAGTCTCCAAAATGTTCACTTTCATTTGGGAGTGAAAATACAATTGAAGTCACACACAGCATACCATACCATTCTTTGTGAAACAACCCCATGACACATACAATTAGGCAACATTATGCAATGCATAAAACACTTTAAGATATACTGTTTTCACGGTGTAGAGGCATGACAAAATACATTTCTCCCACTCGTTAATACACCCAGGTAGGCAAGGACCTCATACATTAAACAGGCATGTGCTTGGTATTTCACTTGCCCTGTAGTGAGTTTTCAGTTGCCCCGGCAAGCTGGCAAGTAGATTTTTGGCACCCTTGGCTACTACACTTATGACGATCTCCTGTCAGTACAACACCGTAGCACACACACACACACTCATACAGAGACTCCAACCCAAAGCACCATCTGATCTGGAGATTCTCCCGCCTGAAACCCCTAGCAAACGGGAGACTAAAAGTTGATGTGTGCGAAGCGCGAAGTTCCTAGGGTTCTAGATGCTCTCTGGTGCTATCTACATAAGGCTTATTTTTTCAACATACGATAGAAATAAGTAAGAAATCCTTTCCAACGGGAGACAAAGAGCCAGAGCGGGAGAAATTAAATCTCAAGCGGGAGAACGGGAGATTTTGCAAAAATGGGTTTTCGGCGGGAGATCTCCCGTCGAAAACGGGAGAGTTGGAGTCTCTGCTCATACACAAGAGATACGGCTGGGATTTTTTTCCTTATTCCCCTTACGTTCTGGACAATAAGAAAAACAAAAACAAAAATGTTCTTCAACACCAATATGGAGTATACAGTATATCATACACATCCTGGAATTTCTATCTTTACTCTGGCAGGACTTAGCACAAATAAAAACATAAGAGCATGTAAAATCAATGTAAACTTTGAGACACAAGACACATCAAACATATTGGGGCCTACACAGTATAGACTACACCAACAAATCAAAAGATCCTTGACTTGTGTGACAACATACCTTTCGGATGGATACCCGGCACATACACGGTTCCAGGATCCCTGAAGTTGCGTTGGCACTCATCCGGCAGTTGAAGCTAAACTTGGTACCCCAATGGACTGCATGATCTTGAATTTCCTCCCTAAAATGAAAAGGAGAGGAATAAAAGCTTGTTATCAAAGATCCCTGAATAGAAATTTAGTGTCACTGATTTAGAATGGCAAAGGGATTGTAGCTACGGTTGTACGCTATCCTGCATAAAGAGATTATGATTTAATGCACAGCATTTCAGCACTTTTTAGCGCATAAAAACACAAACACAAAAATTCTTCTGTTGCTTTACTAAATAATAACACAATTTTCATACAGTGCACACTTTGTGTACTTTTTTTCAGCCTACTGACCTTCAGTTTTGTATATTAAATACTTGTGGCACAAACGTCTGAAAAACCTGTAAAATCTCAATCCATTTGCGACTATCATTTTAGAAAGCGCTGACATCAAAGAATCAAGAAAACACAGAGCACATTAGCCTCACTCTGTATTGTGCATTTTAATGACATGTATTTTTGCAAGCTCTTAAAGATACAATCAAGTAAAGTAATATTTCATGTCTCTTCAAACATTAGGTTAACAATCAAGATACAAGTATTACATAATAGATTGATTGATTGATGTCTGTCTCGACCATCCCTAAGTTTATCTAGCCAACCATTCCACAAAATCGGTGACCTCCATTATGAACAAAGGGATGAAAATGGTACGAATGTACTAAAGTACACATTCATCACGAGAATGGATATTTCTTGAAGGTATGTACGAGGTACAACTGTACTGATGTTATTTAAAGAGGATGGAGATTCCATGACTATAACCATTTAACCCATTGAGGACAGACTGATTTTGCTACAACACATATTTTCCATAGACACTTGCTCATCCTCATTTATAGAAAATTATGTACACAAGATCCTTAGCTACAGGGAGTTTAATACACGGTACCAGCCTATAGATACAGTATACATTGTAAATGGAGTACAAAGCCGGATATACACTGTAGATTGAAATCAGTCACTTTTAGTTAACTAAACAGGGATAGTATCAAGAATGTCTTGAATCTTTGTCTAATTACTGCTATCAGCATTTAATCATGATAGACACACTCGTATCTTAAAGGGAAGCACCAGAAGTTTGGCAAAATAGTTCCTGAACAAATTATCACGTGGGATCCAAATATAACAGTAAGTTAATCTATCAAAGCATGTAGGGGCCTCAATCAATATTGATCATACATTTACTAGTAAATTTACAAGCTGCCTTTGTCTATTTTTTTTAATGGTATCTTAATACTCTTTAATATAATTGTTACAAACATTTTCTGAATATTACATTATACATAGTCTACTTGGGACATCATTTATTTCACTCCTCTGCCCAGAATTCATTATAAGGAAATTCTACAAACATTCACATCCAGAAGATACAAACATTGCAGTAGCATTAAGTTGACATTAGGCATAAGTCTCACGGCTAATGTCTGACACTTATGACTTTATAGTGCAATGTCTGCTCTGTCAGTACACTATACCTAATGTAGCTGTAGTGCATGGCCCTGTTGATAAGACCATGCATCCTGTATCACAGGGTCCTGGCTTGAGCCCTTTATTTTAACCCTTTGAGCATGGGTCCCAAGTATACTTGGTCAGGTGTCCATGGGAAATGCGTGTTATAGCAAAATCAGCCCATCCTCAACGGGTTAATAGGATCACACTCTACCCTCATTGCCTAGTTCTTCAAAGGGAGTTCGGGCTGTAAGTCCCATGGCTCTTGCTATTTGTAAGCATGTGATTACTTCTTCTATGGGCCAACTATAAAATAAATCAAGCATTTGATCAGGGAGGGGGTTTCCACCTCCCTGATTTGATCAACTTAAAGATAATAAAAAGTTTTGGTACCTCAAAAGTTTCCTTGAATTTCCTTGTCTTAGTTTGTGTTTCAGGTTAAAGTACCTTTCATATACTGTAACTACCACTGTGAGACTTACTCGCCCCAAAGTGCTCTCATGTCTTAGTAATCATGCAATTAACTGCGACCAGCAGCCCCATACGCATAGCGACCAGCAGTCCCATACGCATAGCGTAATCGGGCTTCGCATTGTAGCATTCAGGATCATGACAGATTTAGTATCGCAGGATAAATGTCAATTTAAAATCCCAAAAATTCTTCAATACTTCAACTTAATTGGTAAGTCTTCAAATCGAAGAAATTTTTGGATTTTAAGTTGCCATTTACCCGCGATACTAATTCTGTCATGATCCTGAATGCTACAATGCGAAGCCCCATTATGCTATGCGTATGGGGCTGCTGGTCGCAGTTAGCTATGCGTACAATGGGCTGCACACTGCTGGTCGCAGTCAGTGGTTTCGTACAATATTTATCGACGCCGTACGGCGACGGCTCTGGTACGAAACCATTATTGCATGATTACTAAGACATGAGAGCATTTTGGGGCGAGTAATTCTCACAGACAACGTACTTTAACGTGAAACACAAACCAAGACAAGGAAATTCAGGAAACTTTTGAGGTACCAAAACTTTTTATTATCTTTAAAATAAAGAGCTCCATAAAAAGGGGATTTCTGTACTAAAGACAAGATTTCATGCTCTTTCATTTACATCAGCTACTGTAGGGCCTATACGATGTAAAATACTACCACTAAACCCATCATACATTGTAGCACCAACCCAAAGGGAATAGCTAGCTTTAATTCAAGATGGCACAGTGTAGCTAAATTCTGGATTCATGTGGCTGGAATTGGGCGAAAAAAAAAATTCCTTTCATCAATATATCACTATACAGAAACAGGTTGTCATCACCTTCAAAAGAACACCCCTGCCATTTCATTAAGTACAGGCCATTTGAGATTTCCATTAGCAGTACAGCCTATACAGGATGTAATTAAGAGCACGCTGTATGGAGAACTGGCTGGTAGGGAATAGAAATTTCATTAGATGCTGGTGAAGGCATCCACAAATAAGTGGGTTACCAGAACCAATGAAATGAGACGGGCCTGGCGGAATTCATTCAGTATATTATATAGGCCTACATATATGAAATTTTTTCTTTTCTTTTTGCAAAATTTGTGCAAAATGCACAGAGTACATTTCTACTACATTGTACCTCTTAAATGACAAATTTGCATTCGCACAGTGATAGAAGTTTGATGAATATTCACACAAAAAAAAACCCCACCAAAATCTCACCCAACTGCACGTGAATCACTCCCAGTCCAAATCTCCCAATGTACAATAAAAGCCAATTCGTAATATTACAAAACTTGTAGCTCATACAGTGTCATAATTCACACTGTACACTTGGTGTACGTGCATGATCATATGGACAAATGACGTTCTCAGCTGGTTAGGCACTTCACTTGTCAAAGTGGCATACCAGGTATTATTATGCACAACCTTGCCGGACGTAACAATTTATGGAATTCCTGTTCAAACAAAGAATGAACCTGTGTAGACCAACTGGGGAAGCATTCATTTCATTGTTTTGTGTTGAATGCAATAGCGAACTTTTTTATCAATAATGCCACATACTAGGTTTTAACCCTTTGAGGACGGGCTGATTTTGCTATAGCACGCATTTACCATAGACACCTGCCCGAGCATACTCGGGACTCGTCCTCAACGGGTTAATGAACACTTTTTCGCTGTTAGTCGGACATGTTGGAAAGCACCATTTATAAGGATTACACCATGAATACCTTCATGCCTGTTATTGCAAATTACCCTTTTCTGTTTAATGTGCAACATGGAGTTCTAATGTCTTGTACGAACTGACTTTTAAACCTGTTACATACGGGAACCTGGTGACCTGTGTACTATGTCTATGGGGATTTCAGAATTCAGTATGGGATGGGTTAATACAAGAGCATGATCTCAGGCACTCTCATGCAAGGTCTAGCGCATCGAGATGCATTATAGGATCAAAGTAACTGATTTCATGTTTTCATGCGCTGTTCGCACACACTGCACAAAGCAAATGAAGGGTTTTAAAAAATCAAGATGGACTCAATTTTGCATTGCGATGTGGATTGAGATAGTTCATGATTTTTTTGTGTCTACACACCCACACACACAAAAGAATTATTGGTTTTCCATTACATTCCTAGAATTGATTTTAAAAACCTTTTTTTTTTTTTTTTTGGGGGGGGGGGGTGTGAGAATGGGCCTGTTATGCAATGCTCATCGATTTGCTGCCTGTTTATGATCAGCATACATAATGTAGTTCAGATCGATTCACAACAAATCAGTCACTGGACTTTGAAATATTAACTAAAACTGTAAGAAGTCTTTTCTTTTTCAATAATAAAATCACAGACATTCTACATGAAATAGTTCTCATTGCATATAGAGTATTAATAGAGGCATGGTTAGGGAATTCACACCTTGGCTATCTGAGCATACCGGTATACATTACTGATCAGGGGTGATTGAAAGGTTATGATGGTCCCATGGACAACTTGTTCAATGTGCAAACGGTCATCATTTACAAGAGCAATGGAAAAGTTTACGCTCTGAGTGCCAGCAGGGAGCATCTCGGTTTATTCTTCAGGAATCAAGGCAGCTGTTCTTCTTGCAAATGCTAATTTGTGATGGGGCAGACGGCGTGACGTTCTCTACTACTCTAGCTTGTGAGAAGTGGGTTCGCAGTCTACGCTACCCTGTGCGCTGTGCATTAAGAGGAAAACAGATGCTCTGCATGAACTGTTGAGCAGTTTTCCAGTCTGATCAATAAAAACAGCAGAATCAAGAGCGTAGTGTCAATATTCCCCGCACACCTGCATTTATGAGGAAAACTGTCAAGTGGGGCTGATAGTTTGTGTGAGCTAATCAAGTCAAACACTATGAGAAGTGTATATGGAATATTAAAAAAAATTGTCATAAGCACATAAACATGGCAGTGTGCAACTTATAAATGCAAACGGCTGATTGCATCACATCCTACTGTAGTTGTCATCCCATCTATTTCATAGAGAACCTGATTTTGTAACTAAATGAACATTTCGTCCACAAAATGATTATTTCATTAACGCAATGGTAATTTTGTCGACGAAATGATCAATTTCGTAACGAAATATTCTGGGCGACACTTGGCGCTCCATGGTTTTTGTCCATGGTTTAAACCATGGCTTAATTTGTACCACCTTCATGAATTCGGGCCGAAGGGAATCAAAACTCATAGAATGCATCACAACCTTACTCTCATGGGAAAGACATGTTCCTTTCAATAGCAATTGACAAAAGCCACTAACATTCTGAATATTACAAGCATTCATTAAGGTGTCTGAAGGAAAAAAAAAACTGCCTGGATGATGGCATGGTTACTAACGATGTCTTTGTCATGAAGAATAAAGATGTGTTCATTTTTCTTTATAGATACTTGTTCTGTGAATGCCTGTTTCAATTTATAAAATTTACTCCCAGGCTACTTTGGTGAGCATGAAATCAATTTCAATGGCCAAATCCCCAAGCTCCCAGATTGATGAAAACTTAATAACAATTGGTACTTTATCAACAAGCCACCTAATCAACTGGATTGGTGCTGAGCTAGTGAAATGACAAATTATCAATACGGTGTGTCATACATATCGTACGACATACTGGGTGAGCTGAGACGCTACTGCACTATCTATCTTGCTGCACAAATTGTATCGCCCATGTCTGCCTTAGAATATTCATGCTTGTAAATGCCAATGTGTACTTCCATATAATGTCAAGCACCTCGTTTGTAGCTTTAACCCGTTCAAAGGATGAGTCCCGAGTATACTAGGGCAGGTGTCTATGGGAACTCTTTACCTGGGCATTACATGGCCACAGGTACATACAACTACATGTATAGATGCAGTCCAAATGAAAATAATCACAAATCTAAAAATCAAAGGTCTAAATGAACAAGTTGGTATTCCCTGATGAACCCCTCTGCCCTCCCATTCAACTACACTACTGTATACACTGTTATTTTCACATACAGATATTTTCGTGAATGAAGAGGTCATAGACATTTTCGCGAGATGTTGTTTTTGTGAACTGACGCCGACGCTTACGTTAATCTACTATTAACAAAGTGCATGGAGACATTTTCGCATTGTTAAATTTGTGATTCAACTGTGATTCGCAAAATTTGCAAAAATTAAACCCTCTCAAAAATAACAGCTTATACAGTATCCCTTGTCCATATATCACAGGTCTATTGTACAGGTACTGTACTTGTGGATCATCATAAACCAGGGAGGTGAGATCACCTCCCTGTTTAACTCTTTATGTGCCATGGTGGAAACCCCCTTTGTGCCACATTATTCTGAGACACCAATGTAGTCATGCGTTGAGAAAACATTCTGTTTTTCAAATCTGTATATAACTTTTATAGATTTATGCTAAATAGCAGACAAAGTGAGTAAAGTTGTAAAGAAAAGGCCAACCTTTGCATCGATGTAAATTCTACGGCAAATCTATAATTGCTTTTCTTTCAAATGCCCAGTAGCTGTATTACCGTAAATGTATGACTTTTGCACACAAAGCAGTGACAGAAACTTAGCATTTGCATGCAAATCCAATAGGAAACACTGCTTGTTAGTCAATCCCCACACAAAATGCAAGCTATAGACGAGAGGAATGGAATCGCGAGAAACGCCTTTATTGTACTGTGGCATTTTGGCGATTTATCGATCTGTTTGGGCGGGTTTGTGCATTTGAGCAGAATATGCGAAGTTGGCACGCCATTTTCTGAGTCGGAGGTGCGAACGTGGCACATAAAGAGTTAAACCTACTTGTACACAGAGTATTAATACTGCTTTAAAGCAAATGGATTCAGTATCAAATTGTTTCTTGCTTTCTCAGCATATCATAGGCCTACCACTACACACACAAGAAGCCAATTGGCTACAAAATATTCATACACATATTATAGTGCATCCAATGGCAAAGTTTTTGGCTGAACAGAAGAAAAAAAAGAGGAAATTTCACAAAATTTGATCCTGCTGGGAAAGTGCATGGATTTCCCAATAATTTCCTGCCCTGGAGCTCTCTTTTGCTGAACCTTTACAATGGTTGTCAGAAATAGCCACATCGAGCCTCAAGCAACATGCAGTAAGAATAGCATCAAGATATAGGCCAGCCAGATAACAACAAGAACAACAAAAGGATTTTGACTGTTTCAACTAAAGTTATACAGAAGAAACGGTGTTTCTGCTACCTTTGCAAAAACAGTTAAATGACAGTACAATGTACAAGTAAGAGCAGTGTAAATTGTGCATTGCTATCAGCTCCACATTTTTAACCCGTTGAGGATGATTTGCTTTTGCTACAACACACATTTCCTATAGACGCTTGCCCGAGTATACATTAAGTGACTCATCCTCAACGGGTTAACAATGCCAAACAAAACTTTGTAGAGGAAATATCTTTACCTTGGTGAGCATTTCAGCAATGCTTTCCTGGCCCAAATTCAATATTTTCATACAAGGGTTACCTGTAGTTTTTGTAGCTGAAAAATGTTTTCACGATACAGGCTTACGTTGCACATTTGCTGATAAAAAATACATTGTACCTGTTAGAGTTAAAGAGAATAATTATATATAATGTAATTATATATTTCTCTCTTTTCTTGTGAGAGAATTATTCTTTGATCTTTTGCCAGGCAGTAGATCTACATTGATGTATGAAGAATTTAAGAATGCATTTATAAATTCTAATTGTCCACTTATGCCCAGGAGTATAAAACTTAGTTTGGTGGCCCAGCTATAATATTGTAACAAAGCCTGATATGAGAAGTTTGTATTCCAATTTAAAAATTAGTTGTGCCTGCAGTTTAGAGTTGCTCGATCCAATTTCCCATGTCTGACTGGGTCATGTGTGACAGACTTGGTCCATGAATGGAAATGAAAAAAAAAAAAATTCCACAACATCCTGAAATATTAAGTTTGGAAACCATCATGTTATAAACTAACAAAATATATGATCACTAAGACAGTTTTTTTTTTTTTAATTTGGTCAGCAGGTGGTAAAGGCCCGGTCACACTGCCCAAAAGTCACGTAAACGCATGAATCACCGCACGTAAGAAATTCGAGCCTTACGCGATACATGCACGATTTGCTCTTTATATGAGTTTATCTGATGTGGAACCTTCGTAGTTGTCCGCCGATGTGCGCCGGATCGGCGCTTTACGTGATTCCAGGTTTTGAGCAGCTCAAAACTTGGCTTCGCATAAAAGTTTACGCAGTATTGCGCTGTTTTACGTAATTTTTGCATAGTTTGCGTAGTTCTTACACGAACAATGCGCGAAATATGCGTGGAATATCAGTGATTGTTCGCGAAAATGTTGCCACTATTGCGTTCATGCGCGATTCATACACGGCTCATTAGTGATAATGCGCAGATTATGTGTGGTTTTCCGTGGACCTCAGTCGTCGCGCACAACCACCTATTCGCCCTGTTTGGGGCCTTTGCGTGCCTATGCGCTGAAAGTGCGTGGTTTGTAAGTGATTTTTGCGTGATCTTTCCGTAGTTCTTAGGCAGTTCATCTGTGATTTTCATCGAGTAAATCAGCGAAAATTCTCGACGGACAAGCACGCACAACCAAATTTCTTGCGTGATTCATGCGTTTACACAATTGTTGGGTAGTGTGAGCGGGCCTTAATCACTTGCTCAAACTTCACCAAATCATAAACATCCAATTTATTTCCATGTTTGATTGTGGAGTAATATTTAATGGCTACATGTACACTTGGCAATAATTCAGTGTTACTAACCACCCCTACCCCATTAAACCCAGGTACGTTTGTACACTGTATATCCTCCGTCCTCCACTACCTTGATACTAATGTAAGTTCGACCACTGCAACTTATCAGAATGAGAGGCCAAAGAGCAAATTGGAATGGCCCTACATGTTTGCTTCAAATGATACAACGCTGGTATGCTCACTTTAAGGGCTTTTTACACTGTGTTTCTTAACCCCGGACTTTCTCTGACCCAGGACTATCGTTAGTCCCGTACCAATTTTTTCAGCTTTTTACACTCGCCAATTAGTCCCGTACTATCTCTTGTCCGGGGCTAAGGAGAAAACTGACCTTTTTACACTCGTATTTCTTAGCCCCGGACTTTCCAAACCACATGAATATTCATAATTACGCTGTGTACTGTACACGTACACGTACACGTACACGCACCGGCAGCACTTGATTACCTCGTTTCTGATTGGTCAGTGAGGGTCGGACTTCGTCTCCGTCGCTTAGCCCAGGATTATTTTTTCGTTCTGTTTACACTCACTTGCTTAGCACCTGCTAACCCCTGCTATTTTGCAGGGCCAGATAGTACCGTACTATCGGTGGGGCTAGCCCACTTTGGCAAAAACGAGTGTAAACAGAAAGTGGGCTAAGGATAGTCCCGTACCAACGGTGGGGCTAAGGCCCCCCCTTAGCCCCACCGTTGGTCCGGGGCTAAGCAAAAATTTACAAGTGTAAAAAGCCCTTATCTCTCAGTCAACTGCCACATCAACAATTGCCAAAGTCATGCAAAAAGTTCTTATCTTGCTACCAAATATTTAACATCCTCCTGGGAAGGTCATAAAGAGGTAAGAAAAAGTTTGCTGGAGTATCATAAACTCTGCTTCTCACAAAGATTACAATTAATTTGTTTCATGAAAAGCCAACTAAAGTTTGAACCATGAATGATTAATATTTAGTCATACAAGTCATTAGGCTAGGTCATTAAAGAAATGAAAGCAATAAACTGTGAATTATAATCACTATTATAACACAATCATATCAATTTTCAAATCATCACAAGTGTGATATATACATCTAACAAAATTAATAGTTTTGGTTCTAACATTATGCTTCTGTGTAATTTTATTCAACCAACATTGTTCTCACTTTTGAGATCATTTCTAGAATGCATGTCAACCCATTGCTTTATTGAAACAATTACATTGTATAATCCCCTTCTAGCCACTGACATAATTTTTCAGGTAAAACATGTCTGCTAAGATAATTTTTTTTTGTGCTCGAGAAGTTTGTATTGTGTTTTTATCATAACTTAATATAGAAATTTCTCAGCTGAGTAACTCCTTATTAAAGAAGCTCCCCCCCCCCCCCCCCCCCCGAATATTGACCCGTTGAGGGTGGTCTGATTTTGCGACAACATGCATTTCCCATACACACCTGCCTGAGTATTCTCAGGACTTGCCTTCAAGTTCTACAGGTTAAGGTTGACCTACTTACACATACAGGCATAAATTCCTGATGCCAAGTAATGTTGGCTCCATGTGATCTAGTACCAATACATTATCCTCACAAATGAGGAGAAAACCCATCACATTGTACTGCCAGTTACTCACACTGCTATTGTTAGTGTCAAAAATAAAAGAGAGAGGGGAGGGGGGGGGGTGGAGGGCAGGGATTAGTGGAATTAATAGGCTGCCATGAATACTGGTAAACACACAAAGTGAGAAACCGTGACTCTTATGAATATCGATGGTTACTATTAAACCCATTTGTATATTAAAGTACAATGTGGTACTTGATTACTTGTGTCACTGACAGCAATAACAAACCATTTGCTTAGTATTGTTTTGAACTGGGAACATGAAATAGAATGAGGTTTCAAACTACTGTGATGATTGGTCTTTCTCAGAATTGGAATAAAGTATACATACCCTGGTATATGAAGCTTGTAAAATTGTCCAATGGCAAGGCAAATGTACCTACCAATCTCACTCTCTATAAACACATTTTATTGGAGTGAATCAATGTGACATCATGTATGTAATTAAGTGTAGACCTATCAGCCTCTTTATTCTCATCCACGTTATCATGCAAAATCCATAATTCTAATTAATTTCTTTCAATTTGTGTATGTTTGCATGCTTTCCTTTTCTTGTGATCTCTCATTGCCAATGAGATTTTAAATCCACCTCACTCTATCCTTCCCCCACCCTCATACAAACATTCTACTTGTAGGGCCTATACAAATGTTGAGGCCAGCTTGGAAACATGGGTGAGGGGGACAAGTGAAGCGCGTGAAGAGAGAGGGGAGGGGGTTCAGCCCAGCCAACGATGAAAGGTGAGCTCTTCTAAGCAAGCATTGCATAATACACACAACAATAGGGATGTCTGGGGTTCAACAAACTTTGTACCATTCAGGCACTCAGTATTGGTACAGCATTATTCCCCCCCCCCCCCTCCTTTCTATTCAAGATGTTCTTTGTACTAGCTTGCTGTGTGATCGAGATCTGTTGTGACTGTATGTATAGCATTCCATGTGAGATCCCACCATTGTGTGGAAAGCCCACTCAGTTGCCATTTAGCCAGTGTAACCTTGCTGTGCAGGCAGACACCTCCTGTGTTTGCTAGGCAATTAGAAGCTTCAGTCCTGCTTTTACCCAGCCCCATAATATTTCTTTTATTTGTTGGTCGGGTGCAATGTCGTGTCAGATCGAACTCCTCAAACAGCAACCACCACCTCCACAGAGGAATGTACATTTTATCGCCATGGTGTTGGAACAGGATGGTGCATCGTTAATAGGCACACGTATGGTTGATTGGCAGTGGAGGGTACTGCTCTGCTCAAGCACATATGAACTAAAACACAAAACAAAAAACAAATACAAAAACATGATAAAAAAACAAACAAATAAATTGCCTGGAGCTATGTAGGAGGCCCTCTGCGATGTGAAGCATACACGTGTCTTACTGGGAATTAAGCATTCAGCATAGCACCAAGTAATTGAATCTACATACATTGTATATGTAAGAACTTGACAATTGATGCATTTTGCTGTGCACTGTTAATCCAGTGCATGTACATTGTACACATGCTACAATAACTTGTGATTTTAAGTAAATCAGGAAGCACGCACTGCACATTAATATTCCCACGCTTCACACTCCAAATTACTGACGTAGGGGAAAAAAATTGATTCGGTGCTGAAGAGACACATTAAACATACTGCATGTCTTCAGCCTTTCCAACATGATGTATTCTTATGGCTTGGCATACAGAGCCCTTTATAATTTATTGTGTTTGGGTGGGGGTTTTTTTGCCACTGTTCTCTTTAACAATACTGTCAAATATTTGCTGAATGTAAACTGTTTGTTCATTTTCTAAATTGATGACGTTTACAACTACACCTAACAAATGAAATGCTTTACTTCCCCTTGCAAAGTTTGTAGCATGATAAATTTGACTTTGGTCACAGTGTCAGTTCGATGAAACTTTACGATGCAATGCTGTTGTTTTGACTAAAAATGTAACAAAACACTGCTTGGATAGTAAAAAAATTATACAAAAACTGGACATCAATACAATACGTACAATAATACATGTGTACATGCAAGAAATACTTTACCCATGCACTGTATGCAATTCCTCTTGTATTTCTGACAGTCTTAAAAAATAAAAATCATCAAGACATGTGTCACATTGACTCAAAGAGATTATATTTTGTGACTCTGGTGATTTGTTGCAACCACTGGCATTCCATTGTATTACAAAGATGAGTCCTTACATATTCTTGGACAAAACAGCAGCGTGAGTATTCTGTTTGCAAGGTCATCCAAGGGAAATTTTCAAGTACTCACTTTCACATACATGCATCCTGCTTCTTGAAAGTTTTACGGCAGTACAACCTACACTATCGAAGTTTTCAATACAAGACTTGAAAAGGCTATGAAAAGAACGTATTTAATACATTTAAAAAAAACTGAGGTCAGGATATGAGGCTTTGACTACAAATATTTCAATCTCATCTTGTCCTCCTATACAGGATGACAAAAGACAAATATGTGCCCTATGTGACCACAGGGATAGACTTTGAAACACAAGACTTGCACCGACACAAAGTTGTTCTTTCACTTTCATTCAGCTGATAAAACCTACAGACTGTACACTCTGAATCATAAAACAGTGTGCAACAGATAGCCTCTATATAATAATGAAACTATCATACCTTACAGTTTTGTACATGTTACTTTATCATAGCCATATGAATTTATTTAAAAAAACAAACTGCATATTGTAGAAAAGGTAACTTTTACAGCACATGCTTCCTACTAATCACTTACAGCCAATTTAAGACAGTAACACCTGCTTTGTCTTGAAATGCCAAGAAAGAATTTAGTATGCTAGCAAAATATCACATACATTGTACCAATGCAATGGCATTGTCAATGAACAAAAAGGTTGGTTTAAAATTGCATGTCATAATATTGTTTTTTACATTGTGTATTTGATTCAGACATTGCAAAACCTTTACCATGTGAGTATGTACATTGTAATTTTGTATACTGTGAAGTTGTTGTTCTTAGTGATTCTTTTGCTAGAAAAGGGCAACCTAATTTTACATTCATGAAAGAGTGTACATACAGATGAAAAGATGTAAAGATGTAAAGATGTAAAGATGTAAAGATGTACATGTGTAATATCAAAAGCACTAAAGACAAAAGGACTCATCATTAAAGTTAACAAAGTATTAAAAAAGAAAAACACCTGGCCATATAGCACTCACTTTCCATAGCAAATGACGTAAACAGGAAGTCCTTGAAGAACAGCTTCTATACTGGCCTTGACAGTGCATTGTCCAGTATCCACCATCTGTAATTGCCTTTACCTTTTCATTGGGGTACAAATCTGATTAAAGGATTAAAAGCCTCTTGTTCAGGCCTATAATCCTTGCTAAGCAGCAAAGAATAGGATTAAAGGACAAAATGGCTTCTCCCTTGAACTTAGTACCTGGTACTAACACTCCATGGGAGTATTCACTGCCACTGACAATGATTTGTACAACTTGTCAATGTGCAGTTTGAGATGTTGGTACAAAGAGAGTTAACTTCGTTACCACTGGTAAGACTCTATATTACATGTCCTTGGTGTCCTAAAGCAATATGGTCATTGACCCCAGGCCCTCCTATGATTTCCAAAGGTGTGATATCACTACTTCTTTACTAGGCATGTAGCATATCAGCAAATTTCAAACTAAGGGCAAATAAATTGAGTTAAGTTTAACTATAACATATTGATGTGAGTGTCAGTTTACCTCTGATGCACAACAAGAAATAATGTCAATCTTGGCATTACATTAAAGAACTCATGACCCCATACAAGCCTACTAGATGTCTCCGATCCTCTGCTCGAAACTTACCGTACTTGTTTTACCTACCATTCAAACAAAGTCTTATGGGGAGAGGGTTTTTTCTTTTGCTGCACCTACTCTACGGAATTCTCTGCCAGACCCACTGAGAAGTCAGATGCCAATAGACAATTTCAAACAAAAACTCAAAACTTATCTATACAAAGTAGTCTATGACTGTTAATTTGAAGTCATTTCTCAGTAGTACTGGCAACTCTGACCTTTTATGTACATTTAAGAAATAGTAATTGTAGAGTAATATATTGTGTTTGGTAAATTGTAATTTTTGTTGCTATATTTTGTATTATGGTATAATTTGTTTGCTTGTTTGTAAAGCGCATTGAAATTCTTTTCAAGTCTGAAATACGCTATATAAGAATTTATTATTATATTATTATTATCAGAAAATACTCATCAAATGTTTACTGTATCATTCAAACTGATTACACCAGGATGAAAATGATTTAATCAATTATATATTTTTTTTTTTAAATCAACCTGGCAATATCCACAGACTTTGGACAAAAAAATGGTATCATAATCCAGGATAGAATTATTCTGATTTTACTCTGAATTTACCCAAATGGTATAGCAAATTAGCAGTCATTAATACAATTTACCACCCCTAGACATTAGGTTCAACATGTACAGGAAGGTCCTACAAGTACATCTAAAGTTAACAGTTTACCACTCATGGACATTAGGCACAACATACATGTACACAATTATATCTAAAGTTAACAGGTTTGAATTTAAGTCTATCATTTCAATAGCAATGCTGAGTACAGTTGTATGAAATATCTTCATATGTTCTCAATGGAACTTTTGGAAGAAAAACCCCATGCAATTATAATATGCACTCTGTCTCTACAGTATACAATGCTTTGATGTCACTATTGGGCCCTGTAATGGGAGAACTCAACCCCCAGGGATCAAAATCCTAAGTGCAATTCCATAAATAATTGCTATGTTGCACCAAAGTCCTTTTGAGAAACCTAGAGAGAGAGAGAGAGATGGAGAGAGAGAGAGGAAAGCATCTATAGGGAATAGAGAACAGAGAAGGAGAAACGGAGGTGGGATGAAATGCCTTTGTAGTGCGCCAGATTCTCAACTGGGAGATTCAGTGAAAGACATGCAGAAAGAGAGCTAGAAAAAATAAGATTCAACTCTCTTTGAGCAAATCTTTATTTGCTTTCCCAGGCGCTTTTTCTCTACCCTCCCACAAGAGGGATCACGAAGCTATTGAATTCAAAAATTATTCAAATCCTTTCATATCGAGCTACCAGTTTCCTTACACTGACTGTGCAATGTGGATTTTCCTCTGCAGAACAGCACACTGTTCTCGAGTGTACAGAACATGAATGGTGCATTGATACAATGGGGCCTACCTGTACATCATGCGTGCACTGCAGTTTGGGGCAACACACTCAAGCTGCTCCATTGCATGTGTTTTTAATAAACCCTTGTCACTCCGTGTGTGAATTTTCTGCAAAAACTGTGTGCAGCATTTTAAAGTTAGGATAGGTACTAAACCCCATCTTAGACAAACTAACAGTTAGTACAGTACCGTATGAATAATGCTTGATAGCATTATGACACATCATACATGTACACATGTATTTCATGTCCTAGTAAAAGAGTTCATATTAAGAGTCATGGTCATCACTGAGTTTACAAATGTAAAAATGGAACAAACAATAATCATGGTCATTATTTAGTTCATGCAGCAACCTTCATAATGACAAACATTGCGGAGTTTTAATTTAAGATATGTGATCTTCATCAATATCTCCACAAAGATGATTGAATACACATTGTACATGTTAGAACATCGTAACAAAGACTTTAATTCATTTTCACCATTTACTTCACAATGTCATAGTTCAAGGTTATCATATTATGAATGAATGAGGCCATTTCTGACAATTAAATCCGATTTGAAAAGCACAAGATTTCGAAAAATTCTTTCATTTTACCGTGTCTCACCACGATACACAGTTTCCAAAGCATATAATTCACTGGTATAATGAAAACCATAAATTTTCGCTGGCATGAAATTTTCACAAATTTTGCGAGGGGCCAGGTTTTGAAAAAAAAAAAAAAAAATGCACGAAAAAGTTGTCTACTCAGTATAGGCCAGTGGCAATGGATGCAAAAATTTCATGCCGCGAAAAAGGCCATCATCTCTAATTCGCAAATTATTATGCCCTGAAATCAGTGTATTTCTGGTTTTACAGTAGACAGACAGAAGCAAAGTGAATGGTTAACCTGTTGAGGACGAGTCCCGAGTATACTCGGGCAAGTGTCTATGGGAAATGCATGTTGTAGCAAAATCAGCCAGTCTAAAACGGGTTAAGTGCTAGTGTGAGTATCAAAACTTCAGTGTTGCTTGTGGGAATATGTCGCCCAATGTCGACTAGGCAACAATTTACTGATCACGGCTGTATGGACCGTTAGTTGTGACGCAGCGGAACCGTCAGTGGAGCGTTCACCCAGAGAGTGGTAATAAATGTCACCCTCAGCTGGCTGGGCCGAGACTAAAATTAGGCTGTGTAAAGTCCCAGACACCACTGAATGGGGCGAGGTGTGGGCAATGCCTAGCTGGGGTGACTCCTTTGCTTCACGACTGTAATCCTGTAACTGATCACTTCCCCCAACATCCCACAGTGCTACATATCAATACTATCTCTATGGGACATTGTGATCAGCAAATGATTGTATTTCTACATTTCATCTTGTCGCTTGTGAAAATGTTAGAGCTGTCGCAAATGGGATTTGGCATAGGGCCTATAAGATAAAGAACAGGAGCATAGAATATACACCAGTCCATCCTTTTTGTTTCACATTAGGTACCCACAACGGTTAACATATTATTTCATTTGTATAGATTATACATATTTACCAAGTCTAATTTTTCCCGAATCAGGACTTCCCAGCAATTTTGCAAGTGGTTAAATTCACAATTGTGGAGCACAGTACTAAACAGAGAAGGGTATGTGTGCACGCAACATTCATGTCAGGATCAAAGTAAATATCCTTGCACCCAACTCGCGAAATTCGCAAAAATAAAAAACATTGTGAAACATTCAGTAGTGGGTACAGTACATTCTAAATGTCAAATATACATGTAAGTACAGTGTATCACTGCCCTGTTACTTCTTTTTTTCCTCCACATTTGTGGATAAAATCTACAGAGAGCAACACCTTGTACTAACCAAAGTACTGCAAAATACAAAAGTGTGGTACATTCTATTGTTGACCTAGCCAATTAACAGCAAGCTTTGGATCTGCAATGCAAATGCTTTGACGACCGCAGCATCCTGTGCTGGGCAATGGAAGCAGCTGTCTCACGCATGTGCAAAACACAATTTTTATTTCCTACATTGCAATTAATGTCTTTAAAGCATTCGCGTCGCAGATCTAAGACATTCGGTGATATTGTAGCAGCACAATCAATGGGCAGCTTATCTCACAAGGATTCAAAGTTTGTTGACCTTTGCTGGTGATTTATTGATTTATTGGCTCAGAGAGCCCTAGCTCTTCACTGTTTATAATGGGGCAACTTTCTACATGACCACATAGGAGGTATGCTGCTTCCATAGTATTGTGTTCATGGGTAGGCTGTCTTCCTGCTTTATGTCATTGTTTTTAACCACAACGTCAAACAACAATCTGTCAGAGGCAAAGTGTAGGCGGATCAACAATATTTTCTACCAATTTCAGTCACAAGCATCTTTTTTTTTCCCTTCCTCTTCAATCTGAAGCAAATGTTATGTGAAGTGAAGCATGACTTGTTTGACTATGTACATGAATGCTATCTTTGGGTCCTCTCTCTATCTCTCTCAGCTTTGTTTCAAGGTGACATTGGAATTGAATGAAACAAAATTTAAGTGCACCCTGCAATAATTGCAACTAATACTGTATGACATGGTCATTTTCTTCTCTATGTACATCAGTCTATGGGTAGAAAAAACAACAACAAATGGGAGGTATAGCAGACCACGCCACAGGCTTTCAATTTTTGAAGCATTTATTGTACATCTACTTAGCATTCACTGCAATCCCAAAACTGTCATGTACAGCTGTACACACATGTAGGGCCCTTCATCTTCACACCAGATTTTTTTTTTTTTTTAAAGCCAATTAGCACAGACCTTGCAGCCCTGATTTTTCAAACTGGCAACCTACAGTAAACCTGTAATACAAAGTGCCTTTAATTTAGTCATTACTTGTGAGCAAACACAGTAGGAAACATCCCCTGAAAAAAAAAAAAAAAAAGATCCAATAATTTATAGAATATTACACATGCTGTGAGAGTGCGAGTCATCTTTGTGTTGTTCCAGTCAGTGTCAAAAGCTATTACATACAACATTAGGGCTGGAACCTAAGTGTATGAGGCACAATGTATTATTGACCTACTAGCGTTATTCCAATGACTCAATAATACCGGTAAGTACAGTTTGTGGACAGTATGCACTTCACAAAGAATTTTTCACTTTATACTGTATACACATACACAATAAAGAAAAACAACAGACAAAAATATGGTTTCTCTGTGGCTTGCAGTATGAGGAATTCAAACATCAATTTCTTTTGTCTAGGAGAAGGTGTCACAATACATATCTCTTGACACATCTTGAGTAGCGCTATCAGTGGTAAGTAAACAAGATTTTCCGGGATGCCCAGAGCGATCGAAAACAAGACACTATGCACTGTATTACTCATGCAATATCATAGTCCTATGAGTAAGACAACTCGTATGGGTGTCTGGTGTATGAAGTGGGATGACTATTTTATCTTTAACTTGCAAATACACAATTGATCATAACTTTCCCCATATTTCTCATATTTCACTCAAAATTTAATAGAGAGATTGCTTCACGCTCTCTGCATAATATCAACAAGAGATTGCTTTCAGGTGCATTCTGTCCTATTTCATCTTCTTTTCACACACACTATGCATACTGTTGGTAGGGCTGCACACTAACCCATTTTTTCTTCTGGTCTGACCTGTCTCTCTGACCAGTAAGTACCCATTTTTTTTTTCTATTTTTTACTGGTCCATTCCTGAAAAAGTTACTGGTCCAACAGTAATTTTACTGGTCCCGGACCGTCGAACCAGTGCCAGTGTGCAGCGTTGCTGTTGGTAATGAAAATATACCATGATATACACAATTGTGTCAGCATCATTTAATGAACCCTGTACAATGTACAGTGATTATAAACCATTGCAAAACCTCACTTGAAAGTCTAGAGCATTCTCTCACCTTGACGACAGCTGTGCAAAGTTGCCGCCCTCTAAGAGTCTGACTTTTCCAAAAAGGACTGCGTTGATGAGTGGTACTGATGATAGTTCTACCAGCTCAAAATTCACTTGGAATTTGAACTTTTTCTTTTTCATGATGAAAGTCATTGCATGGCCAGGAGAGATAACACTCCTCCGGGTAAATCCGCAGAATGCAAAACTAGATCCGTCACAAAGAGATTTATGGTGTGGGATCCTTCCGTGCGGTCTTCTCTTCAGTAATTCCTGCAATGGGTCAAACATAAGATTTGAAATGAGAGCCAATTTGTGAAAAAAAAAGCAACATGGTTTGTTAAATCTTTTATAGCACACTGATATTGATAGCATTTTCACATTTTTGGTGGAGTCAGGTATGCATCACAATTCTGTCACCAATGGTAACATGTCTGTGAGCTCTGTTAATTTCGCTGCTTTATCAAGTAGAACCAACCTAGAAATGCAATGCACATTCAAAGCAAACACAAAAGGGCAGTAGACTACAGATAGTGAAAAGTGTGTACAATAGTCTAGAAAACATACCAATGACTCTACAAATTACTTTCTATTGGTACAGTATCTTGTTACTTTTCTATAAAATTTTCTGAATCTCTCAACTTGTTTTGCTTTCTCCTTGATCAACACTTTGAGCAATATTACATTGGCAGCAAACCCTCTGAAATTCCTATTTGTAAGCCTCCGCTCGTATTATATGCGTCTCTACAAAGTCATGATGATGATTCTTGGTATTCAAAACAATTTGAGGCGAACGGAAGATGACAGTTTTGTCTACTTTCCTTTGTCAAGTCATCACCCATCCGCAAAACCTCTGATACTGCTGCTGATTCATAATGCTGTGGTCAATGTAAGTGTAAGCAGTACCTTTTAAAAATTTTTGTCTTATGATTATTTCCCTTCTTCAACTGACACACGTAGGTTGTCTAGGCCTATTCTTTTACTGGGTTTTAGGTACAATAATTTTGTCTCAGCTAGTTGCATGCTATATTTATGTAGTTATAATACAGCGTCACCAGTACAGTAGATATACTAGATCTACTCACTCAATTTGTGAACCTGACGTGATTCAAACACACAGTATGCTGATGTTTTTGACCGACACAAAGTCTTTTGTCTAAACTGCTTGTGTGTTGTACTATTCAACACCTCTTTCTGCCACCAGTACTCACTTGATTGTACAGACTTCAGTTGAATCAAAACATCTCAGAACAAAGCTCCCAATTTAACTTTGGCTTTGCCTACAACGTACTGCATAAACACGTATGTATTCAGAGCCGCCGGAGGTGCCTATCCATGACTGGCTGCCGGTATTCCGTAATTTACCCATATCAGAGTCAGATTTTTTTTGTTTTGTTTACAGTGCCAGTGACACTGACAAGTGTTTATGTTTAAGCCTGTTAAGAGTTGTGTAATACATTTTAAAGCCTGTCCAGTTGGTTGAGTTGGTGGCCACTGCTGCATATGGGTGTTGGACTTTCTGTACCAAAGAAAAATAAGAAGCCCAGGCCAGGGTATAGAATTAGAAAATAAGTGTTCTCGGTGAACAACAAACATTATCGGTACGGTACCCACTGTCTAACGTAACATGAAAACATTTCTTCATCAGGCTTAATTCAATGTTCATACAATTGTATTTGTAAGCCTACTCAGCAGCCATTTATTGTATAGGCCCATGCCAAGTGGCCAGTGCATGCCATGGGCACCTACACTTCCCTTCCAGTAGTAGTACTAGTAGCAGTACCACGTAGTATGTCCATGATGGGCCTGGGCAATGCAATCACAATGCCAATGCATGGGCATTTAATATATTAGTAAGACAATATTAGGTTCTACGTCGGAAAACCTAACATTAATCGGGTATCAGCCACCAAATTGGGTTTTCAGAGACTTACATTGTATATTTGATCTCAACTTCCATGCAACAAGGACCAGCCAGGTCTGGTCTGACAAAGGTTCTACCCACAATAACCCAGCTAGCTATGGTCAGCGAGCAAGCGAGCGGGTCTTTGCCCTTGGCTCCTCCCGCTACTCACCGATGGTATGACGGCCCAACTCCAGCAGAGGGAGAGATCGGGGTGGGCGAGTGACTTTTCGTACGGCTATGGAAAATCTCTCAATATTACCAACACTTCAGGTTTCACCGTCTCCTGATTACCAAACAGCGCAGCCAGTCAGTGGTAATCTTCACGACTCGATGTCTGGGATAGAATCCATATAATCCATACACGATGTCGATGAGCGGTACGATCATGAAGTTTGTTTCAAGGAAGACTGCAACTACCGTTCTTATCAATCTGAAAACACAGACATACACAGTCGAAACAGCTTATCTGCTCCCTATTGATACGAGCGCCTACAACAGAAGTTGCACACACATGCACAGTTATACACGTCGAGACCAGTGTAAAAATTTTTCGTGTGCATAATTGCGGCGGCCCAATGACTGCAGCTGCAGCTGTGTATGTTTTGTATACGTCGGCATCAGTAGCATAGGTTGCCACGAGATGGCGCTACAATCATAATGAAAAATCATCAATGAACAGCATGTCAGTTGCTGGCCATGCATTTTACTGAATTTTTTACATTTACTGTCTCGTACCTCCCTGCTTGTAACAGCTGTATTGTCGTTACTCCAAATCGACATAATAAAATTTATTGTAAATCCCTTTGTGACGTTGGGGGAGAGAGAGGGAGGACGGGGAGGGAGGGAGGTGCTGGCCCAAGAAGTGTGGAAATGTTACTGAAAAGCAACATAAAAATATAATATAATTATGTGGATTTCGTGAAAGCAGCAATATTTTAGTAGAACACATAAAAGCCGTGAAAGTTTGAGGAAAAATCGGACAATCATTACTCAAATGTTACTAATTCTTAAAGTTTCGGTGCCGTCATCCCTGGATAAGAAAATTATTTAATTTGATGAAGTCATTATAGACTACAATTTAAAGAAAATTCCACAAATTCTCAAAAATCATGAAAAGTATGAATTTCGAGGACTTGTTACTGGCATAATTCAGTAACAAGTGACATAAATAATTTTGACATAAACTAAGTGACACGAGTATCTTTAGGTAGACTGAGTACTTTTGATTAGATGCCGCTATTATTATCATTTTCTATGATAATGTAAAAGGGTGATATCATTACCTTGCTTTCTGAAAGAGGAAAGTCAAGTGCTCTTTCGTTATGCTATGTCACGTATAGAAAAGTGAGACAATCTACGTTCTCACATTAAATTGAAAGAAAATTAACAAAATCACGGTATCTCGACCCATTTTAATTGGGAAAGAAAAACGTGAATGCAACCAGTTCCACTGAACTCGACGGCACAATCATGTCGCTATAATGGGCATGGCCGGCGGAACCGGGGGGCTCGGGCCCCCCACTTTTTGTGCACCATACAAAGGAAAGTTCTCAGACAATGAAAAACCAAGGATTTTACTGAAATTGTCAAAGACTGACAACTTTCATGAAAACCGTGTGGGGGTGGGGGAAGGGCATTTCATGGAGCATCTTGTCGGATATTTCTTTCTCACGTAATATTTGCTCTCAGCCAATCAGATGCAAGGATTTCAGTAGCTTACAGTTTGTCAGAAAAAAAGTGAAATGTTAGTGTCTTACACGTGTTTAACCATCTCTGCGCCAGGGACTCTTGACGGTATGTACATTGCTATGGGGTTTCCTGTGCCAACCAGTACCCAAAGCACACAATGGATTAATAACGCAGTATTAATAGGGCCGCCAGTGATCTCATCGTCTCACACTCTTCCAATTGTACACAGAAGCAATGATTCGGGTCGTATTGAAATACCCATCCCGCTATAAGTCAGAGTTATCAAACTAGGTTGCCACAAAGGAAAGATACATGCTTTTCGTCTGACAGTTCATCAGAAAAATAATTAGTAAAGATTTGAGTTTTCAGAACACTATCTTTGTTATGAAATCATGATGAAGATCGTGACATAAAAAATGCCATAGAATATTGGCTGCGACTATATTATAACTTCTAGTTCGTGAAAATTCATAACTCACATTTTTGTTTTGTTTTGTTTGTTTGTTTGTTTGTTTTTGTCTGCCTTTATACTTCTTGGTTCCATTGATTTTGAAGAAACCTCTACAATTCTTATTCTTTTTCTCTTATTTTATCACACAGCATTCCTGAAACACGGTTTAGAACATTTCAGATGACATGACGGCCATCGATAGATGGCGCCAGACAATGCAGAAATTCCATACATTCGCCTGAAGGGAGAAATAACTTCCTTACCCAACTTACCGTTCCCATGAGTCGCGATCTTTTCGACGACATTCGACCCTATACAGGGGCGTCACCAGCTTTTTTTTTCAGGGGGGTGCGTTTTGACCCTAATGTAACGAGATTTTTTTTTTTTTGACAGACATTTGGAATATAGGAAGCTCTCAATCCCTTTTACTGTTTTTGAGGGAAACCAAGCGGGGAAAGGGCACCGGCGTAGGTAGGATTTCATCTTGGGGGAGGGGGGGGGGGGGGTGGTGCGTTAGTATGCGAGGGAGCGAGCAAGGGGGGGGGGAGGGTGTGGAAGTGCCTGTTGTACCCCCCCCCCTCCCACGGTGAGAACTTTTTGCATTTTGATGTTGTAAATGATGCAATTTGATGCAGGCTTTTTGCGTGTTTTTATCGACTTGAAACAGTCCCACTTGTTTAAGGTATAGCAGTACATTTTGATGGAATTTGTTGTTGAACAATGTGCCTATAAACTATATCATTTCAATAAACTTCTTGTATTGATTCTTACACTGATGTCATGAACGCGACCGAGCCCGAGCAAGCGGAGAGAGCAAGGGGGGATTTGATGCATGTTTTGCTTGTTTTATCGACTTGAAACAGTCCCACTTGTGTAAAGTAAAGCAGTATATTTTGATGTAGATTAATATCGAACAATTTGCCTGTAAAATAGTATCATCCAAATAAACTTCCTGTTTTGATATTTACACTGAATATCATGAACGCGGCCAAGCAAGAGCGAGAGGAGTGAGCGAGGGGGAGGATGTGGGAGGGAGTGTCCCCCTCCCACGGTGAGCACTTTTTGCATTTTGATGTTGTAAATGGTGCAATTTAATGCAGGTATTTTGCGTGTTTTATCGACTTGAAACAGTCCCACTTGTTTAAAGTATCAGTACATTTTGAAGTAAAAAATTGTTATTGAACAAATTGCCTATAAATGGTATAATTCAAGTAAACTTCTAGTAATAATTCTTACACTGATGTCATGAACGCGACCGAGCCCGAACAAGCGGAACGAGCAAGGGGGGAGGTTGTGGGAGGGGGTTGTCCCCCTATAAATGGATTATGGAATGACGGTGTGAAACGAAAAATTACTGGCAGCAATATCGGGAGAATAGCTTAAAGATTACATGCGAGCGACCTTTAAAATTTTGACATTTTACAGTCCCAAAATTGCCGTTTGTAGCCATATTTTTTTGCTTTGGAAATTAAGGGGGGGGGGGGGCGCACCGGGCGCAACTGCTGGCAAGTACTGGCAGCAACATCAGGCGAATGGCATAACGATTAAATGCGAGTAAGCGAAGAGAGCGAGCTTGAAAATTTTGACATTTTACTGTCAAAAAAACTACCATTTGGAGCTTTATTTTTTCGCTCTGGAAATAAAGGGGGGAGGGCGCACCGGGCGCAACTGCCAGCACTACTGGCAGCAACATCAGGAGAAAGGCGTAAAAATGAAATGCGAGCGAGCTTGAACATTTTGACATTTTACAGTAAAAAAAAACCCTGCCGTTTGTTGCTATATTTTTTCGCTTTGGAATTTAAGGGGGGCGCATCGGGCTCAATTCCTAGCAATTACTGGCAGCAATATCAGGAGAGCATAACGATTACATACGAGCGAGCGGAGCGAGCGAGCTTGAAAATTTTACATTTTACAGTCCAAAAGCTGCCGTTCTTAGCCGTATTCTTTCGCTTTGGAAATCAAGGGAGGGGAGCGCACAGGGCGGAAGTGCTGGCAATTACTGCCAGCAACATCAGGTGAATTGCATAACGATTAAAAATGCGAGCGAGCGAAGAGAGCGAGCTTGAAAATTTTACATTTTACAGTCCAAACACTGCCGCTCTTAGCCATATTTTTTCGCTTTGGAAATTAAGGGAGGGGGGCGCACCGGGCGGAACTGCTGGCAATTGCTGGCAGCAGCATCAGGTGAATTGCATAACGATTAAATGCGAGCGAGCTTGAAAATTTTACATTTTACAGTCCAAAAACTGCCTTTCTTAGCCAAATTTTTTCGCTTTGGAAATTAAGGGGGGTGGAGCGCATGCCACGGGGCGCAACTGCTGGCAATTACTGGCAGCAACATCAGGTGAATTGCATAACGATTCAATGCGAGCGAGCGAAGAGAGCGAGCTTGAAAATTTTGACATTTTACAGTAGAAAAACAGCCGTTTGTAGCTATATTTTTTCGCTTTGGAAATTAAGGGGGGCGCACCGGGCGCAACTGCAGACAATTACTGGCAGTAACATCAGGGGAATTGCATAAAGATTAAATCGAACGAGCTTGAAAATTTCGACATTTTACAGTCCAAAAACTGCCGTTTGAAGCTATATCTTTTTTGCTTTCGAAATTAAGGGGGGGGGGCGCACCGGGCGCAACTGCTGGCAATTACTGGCAGCAATATCAGGAGAATTTAAATGCGCGCGAACTTGAAAATTGTGACATTTTACAGTCCAAAAACTGCCGTTTGCAGCTATATATATGTAAAATTATATATATATATATATATATATATATATATATATATATATATATATTTTTTTTTTTTTTTTTTCAGTAAGGGGGGGGGGGGGCGCACCGGGTGTAGCCTTTAAACAAGGCGACTCGCTCTGCGTGCCCCCGTAAAGCGCGTTTACCCCACAAACCTGTTGGCCGGCGAACAGGTTTGTGGGGTAAACGCGCTATACGGGGGCACGCAGAGCGAGTCGCCTTGTTTAAAGGCTACACCGGGTGGAGCTGCCGGCAATTACTTGCAGCAACTTCAGGAGAATGGCATTACAACTAAATGCCAGCGAGCGGAGCGAGCGAGCTTGAAAATTTTGACATTTTACAGTCGAAAAATTGCCGTTCGGAGCTATACTTTTTCGCTTTGGAAATTAAGAGGGGGGGGGGGGGACGCCCGGTGCGCCCCTCCCCCTGGATCCGCCACTGGTAGTCAAGGGTGTCGGTTTATGTTCATGACTGGGGGAGGTATGACCAGCGAGGTGGCGTCGAAGTGACCAAGCACGGGAAGGATGTCCAAAATCTATCTAAATACTAAACACATACACTTGTACTAGTAGATATGTATAAAATCAGTGCTGCCAGAACCAGGGGTGCGAATTGTTTTTGCCCACGATTTCTCTTTTTTTTGTACCCGATGCAAAATTTCAAAAAAAAAAAAAGATAAAAAAATAATGATTATTTAGGGTCCAGTGTTGAGGTCGCTCGCAGACTGAAGTTTTTTGTTTTCTTTTTCTTTTTTTTTTCTTTTTTTTAAAGGGTCTGAAGGGGGGTGCGTTCGCACCCAACGCACCCCCCCCCCCCCCCCCGGTGACGCCCATGCTATAATAACGTGTCTTTGACCTTTCACCATCTTAAATAATTCTATTTCTTTCAAGAAGGGATTGTTTTCTTCTCTCTCCCTCTCTTTCTCTCGCTCTACTTCTCTCTCACTTTCTCTTTGGACTCCAAAGATTTTTTTTTTAAAAGGGATTGTAAGATATCTTGGAAACTTATAGAAACTATTATATTTTCGTTTGGTTTCTTATGAGTTCGGAGTTCCTGTTTAGAACTGGAAAATATCTCCTATGCCCGAGACGCGAGTTGGGGTTTGATGTCGAGTCTTGAGATACAGTAAAGGATTGGAATTAGAGCTCACCAGTTCTGAGATAAGGGGGGGGGGGGGGGGGGGGGGGGGAGGGAACTGAATTGATCGGCGTTCCGTTTCCAAAAGGCAGGAAGAGCCTGCGAAAAGCCCACGGCAGGGGTTAGGGGATGGGGAGAGGGTTCAGAAATTTTAGCAGTCCTGAACCCGAAGATGCTTTCAAAGGGAGGGAAACGAACATAATAAAAATGCATAGGCCCTACACTAAATTATAATGGGTGGGGGGGGGGGGGGGCATCTAAATGTTATAATTCCCAAGGTTGTTCGTGTAAAAATGCACTGTAGAGTAATCTATGATCACGAGAGTGATCATGATGGAAATTACATGAAATTATTTCATCATTGCGTTAACTCCAGGGAGGTAGAAAGAAATCACTTTCTGGGACCACTCACGCTCATCGCTTCAGTTGACTCGGCTCGCACGCCATGGCTTAAAGATTCCTTTCGTTATCATTTACAGTGCCATCAAGTGTAGGATTGCGCTCAACTCCAGAATAACGAGAAAACATCAAAATTATTACAGATAGAATAAAAATGAGAAAAACAACACAAACCAAAACAAAGCCTTATTACATGGTACATATACAAAATAAAGCCTAAGCATCGTCTTCTTCTTCTTTGTGATAAGCATACAAGGGGTCATCCCATGACCCACGAAGCTCTTCAGCACTCATTGCAAGCAAGGAGGTAATACCTCCTTGTTGCAAGCTAAGTCTCAGAAGCATTTCCCCCCAGAAAAAAAAAACTCCAGCTACCTCCAGCATACTATAAGCCGTTTTTGACATTCTTTTGTGATTAATAAGGTACCAACATTTTATTTTTGCCTGATATACACGCACAACGTAGTGATAGTTTGTGGAAAGCCTTCAGCAACACAGATTCGACCGGGAAATGATGATGATTATGATGATGATGATGACAATGATGATGATGATGATGATGCCGATGATGATGATGACGACGATGACGACGCTGAGGACGATCTATGATGAGGATTATCCCTTTAAGCGCCGTAACTCATTCTCACCACAAATCCACACAAACACATAGAAATATAGCTTAGAATACACCATCACACACATATTATTGAATATACGATCACACAATACATACTTAACACGCACACACAAACAAGACCAAACGCCCAAAAACAAAACAAAAGACGCCACTGCGAAAAGCTAGCAGACGACGGTTTAGTTTTTACTTATCCTGAATACGGGTCGCCAAGTGTCGCATGGTCTATTTCGTTCCGAAATCAGTAATTATTCGCAGCGAAATGGTCATTTACTCAGGAAATATAGCCATTTAGTTACAAAATACAGCCATTTTGAAACAAAATGATAATTTTGTTACGAAATACAGTTAGTTTGTAACAAAATGAACATTTTGTGGACGAAGAGCGAAAACGACTGATTTCCTAACGAAATAGACTATGTCACACTTGGCGCCCCATATTTAAATCCACCTGATACGCGCACGCATGGGCATCTTCTTGACACCACACACCACCACCACACCAGTTGGCAGAGATTGCATCACTCGCTAGCGCCCCTTGCGCCTTGGCGATGCTTGATCCCTGTGTATCCCAGAACACACATTTTTACTACATACAGGCCTTTGTGTTCAGCTCGCTGCCAATGCCCTGGGGAGGCACACTCGTACTCGTTGTTCCATGGTGGTACGGTAAGCTGAGTGTGAGTCTGTCTGCTCGTGCTCCAAGCTCCTGCTAGGGATTGAACGCAGCGCGCTTCCCATCACTGCGAGATCACATTCACACACGTACACGTGCACTAACACTGCAACAGCTCACGGGGTCCCCAAGTTACCGTTCTCCTCGTGAGGTAAGCCGAAGTTTTGTCAAGGCCAATCGCCGATAGTTATGGTAGCAGTACAGTAGCGTAAATCATGAATATTCACTCCAATGGCTGTTGAGCAAGGGCAAAAATCTCACGCATCGAAGTCGAACACCATCCTTTCGCTAGCCTCGGTTGCATGCTCACCTACCCTGGCCTGCCCTGGCCTGCGGTTGGGCCTGTCGTCTACCCGAGTAACCACTACGTTAGGCCTCAGGCTCTGTCGTCTTATAATACTCTTTGACAAATTAAGTGCCAATCGATCGTCAACAATCGAGATGTATGCATTGTTAAAGGACTAGAACACTCATTAAAGATCAAATGTGAAAACAAAAATTCAGGTTGTTTCGACAATTTGTCAAGTCTCAAGTTGTTCTCACTTTTTCCTTGACCTTGCTTATTGGCAGTGAAGTGAACTCCCAGAAAAGATGGCTGAATCACCAAGCAAGAGGGCCAAGGGTAACGAGAAGGAGAGAGTTGTTCTGGCGTACAGCGGTGGTCTCGACACCTCCTGTATACTTCTCTGGCTGATTGAGCAGGGCTATGATGTCATAGCATACACGGTATGTGTTGTATTTAATATTCCAGGATTTCACTTTCACAAGAGCCATGTTGTCTGTGACTGTATTTAATTAATGTAGGGAACATTTTATAGTAACTTTGAGCAAATAATCGACTGCGAGGGTGATGGTACAATCTAACATTAACAATAATGACATCGCAAAGGTGATCCACGATCCACGAGGTGTCTATCAGCCCTCGCCTTCGGCTTGGCCTGATAGACACCTCGTGGATCACCTTGGCGATGTCATTATTGTTAGATTGTTGTACAATCACCTTCGCAGTCGATTATTTGCTTACTAGTCTATACAGTCACAGACAACATGGCTCTTACTTTAGACACCTCATCAGCTCAGAGTAGATCACCGACGTGATTTTAGATTGTTTGATATATCCATTGCCAGAGAAAGAGGATATGATTTGCTTTATAATATCCCACATCGATTTACAAACTTAAGATTTGATAAAAATGTATTCCGTCAACCACGCAGATTTTCATTTTGTAACGTTAATTGTGCTGAATGTTGCAACACAATTGGTTGTACTGTACAACCTAACCCCGGCGGGGGGCGCTGTAACCAGTAACAGCGCCCCGACCACTCGTATGCAATTTAGTGAAGTAATCAAGTGCACTGCGATGCTTGCAATTCAGTAAACAACTCATCGTTCAAAACGACACTTGAATTCGCAACGAAAAGTCACATGTTGTAATTTACCATATTGTTGAATATTATAGGCAACTATGTATCCCTCATTACCTCCGAAAACAACATAAATCGTCATCATCTTTGAGACCGTCTCTGCGAGATGCATATCGCCATTTTGAACACATCACGTAAATAAAATGATCTGCGCATGCGCGAATGAACAGTTCTCAGCTAGCTGTCCTGTGTGTTTTTTTCCACACGCATACATTGTGTATTATAATATGTGCTACGTTTTATCCATACCCGATCGACAGCAAGGCTGTTAGCGCATGCGCTGTGTAAGTTGTACTACGATATGAAGTGCGGAGGGACTAAAACCTCAGATAAAATCTTTCACTGTGCTCTTAAAGCAAATCATATTGTAAGACATCCATGCCTCTGATCGTACAGTATGGCTATGAATTTCAGTGTAAAACCCTGTATTTTGGTATCTGGTCACCAAAATGCTGAGCCATATCAGGCAGTTCTTCGATAGCCATAGGGCTGCCGTGCGACCCCGACTCGGTACGGGTTGGGGTCGCTGGTGCGGTTATGTACAACCATGATCCGCGACATTGCGGCCGTCGAATGAACGAGACTCACCATAGATCTAAGACAGTTCTGATGTATAGACAATTATGCAATGTGTAACGATGTGTGCCACTAGAACTTGATAGCTACTCACGTGGCCAATAGATGTGATCGATACCTTTATTGATGCCAATTGCGGGTATGTAAAAAGTGCTAATGAAAAAGACTATCACATATATGTGATAGTACCGGGGCATGGATGTTAAAAACATCTCTCGGTCACATGTTCCAAATTCAGTAATCCCATCATTGGTCAAACAAACTTATGCATGGGATATAATTCCATATACAGTCAAACTCGGATACCTCGACGTCGGATAAGCCGAATATCACTTACCTCGGGGGCAAAATGAAAGTCCCAATTGTTCCTATGGAGTTTCCGTGTATTAAAATTCGCGTAGCTCGAAAAAGATAACTTGAATTTCGGTTACCTCGAAGGGAAATCTAATGTCCCGATCTTAATTAACTTATTGTTTTTCCCAGCATGTTGCTCGAATCGAAATTGCAAACATCACTCAGCATCTCCGATTAAGCGCGCGTGGACAGCGAAGACATGTCACAAATGTGACCCGCTACAACAAAATGATCCTAAAGTCGGGCGAGGTCGATTATTTGAAAATTGCATGATATAATCCCCTAATCTTTCTGCTTTAAATTGATATATAACACATTTTATACAAATAATCGGCTGGGGAGATATCGATGTTTAAAAGAGAGCATGTCGAGACGTCTGGAAAAGCACTGTTTCGAGAAAAGCGCCCTAAAAGTCTTCCTTTCGACGCAATCACGACCAAGGGACACGCAAGTCAGTTTTCACCTCTGGACAATAGAAGGTAAGCCCTAGCAACCCCCGAAGAGTTCATTCAAGCACATCAGCGTCGGCGGTCTCCTCACCAACCAATCAGTGACCAGGATGTGAGAAGCGGCTGAGCATAGCGCACCCCGCCCGCACGTGCACCAGTCGACTGGGCAGTGTGCGAGCTTCACGCTTCGGTTAGCAGCAAGCAGCAAACTGACCAATGAGATCACTCTGGTCGTTGTTAGGGGCGGAACCTATCTGTGGCGCTCAATCCAAATTTTCGAACCAGTTTCTGCTTCGTTGAAACGCCAAAGAACATGGCTCAGAAAAACGCTATTTTTCAATCTTTCCTTTGATCATTTTGCTTCAAAATTTCGACAGATGATAGAAGACATGTTAGACTCCAATAATATATCAAGATCAGAAAATCGTAAGTTTTGACCAATTTTAATGCTCTGACTTCAAACTCGATTTTCACGGCTTCGACAGTGCACGACTTTAGGACCTTTTTGTTGTAGCGGGTCACAAATGTTTTCACACTCGATTGTAAATATTCTGAGACCAGAACAATCGCGCGCCCAATTAAGAAATACCCGATACACAGCTGACAAGAAAAATCCCCAACACCTACTAACACATGTACATGGTATGCGCATAGCACCCGTGCCAATGGAGTTGTACTTACGATAGCACTACGCGCTGCCCATCATCTGCTTTTCTTTAACCACTGTGTTCTGATTTTTGATCGAGATAGTCATACCGTGCGCGTAGATTTCTCAACCGTCGTGGCGCACCTGCTTACGTTGACAGTTATAGGTAGCGGGTACCCTATCTTTGCCATTAATCACGCTCCACTGTCAAAACATCAATCTCCTGCGTAGTGCCTTTGTTTTTTTACCTTTTTTTTTTGCCTTTTCACGAAGTTTGTTTCATTTATTCTTCCCCGAGAACGCAAGCACTGAAACTTTTTTTTTCCCATCAATGCGATAATGAAAATCTGGAAGTTTAGGCCGATCACAATGAAGAATAGAATAGACAGGGCTCCGCACTAACTTTTATCGGGCCACCAGTGTCATTGATTTTTATTTTCTGTTGGTCGAAAGTAAAATCTGGTGACACACAAAGAAAAAAAATCAGGAAAAGCATTAGAAAAACTAAATCGGTCCTACTAAACATAGATTAATTAAAGTAAGCATTATTGAAGTGATACAGATGCCCATGTCTAAAACAAATGAATAGAAAATTCAATCATCTTACTCTGTGTTTTAAGATTTGGCAAATAGGCGTAGAGATTATTATAAAAGTTGATGCCTATATATTTAGGAGGTCAAAACTTACGTTTGAAATGAGAAAGTGGGAGCATTTGCTGACATTTGTTAGCATCCGACGTTTGTTTTAGCATTGTAAAAAGCCGAAAGTTACCGTTAGTCATTTTTAAATGTAAAAGCAAACAAGCGACATTCATTTTAGAATCTTACGGAGCTAAATGCTATCCTAATCCATTTCCAAACGTGAAAGCAAACATCCGCTATTTGTCTTAGCATCTAACTGAGCGGATTAATACCATTAATCATTTCCAAATGTTAAAGCAACAATCTACTTTTTGCATCGTACGGAGCAGAATATTACCGTTATTCATTTCAAACATCCGACATTTATTTTATTATCGAACGGAGCCGAATGTTACTGCTGTCCACTTCCGAAAGTGAAATGAATCATCTGACTATTATTATTTTATCATCGCACGGAGCCGAATGTTACTGTTTTTCATTTTTGAACGTCAAGGCAGACATCAGACATTTTTGGACCTTCAAATGTATAGCTGAATGTTACTGATATTCATTTCGAAATGTACCATAGCAAATATCCAATATTTTTTTTTTTATCATCGTATGGGGCAGAATGTTACTGCTATTCACTTCCAAACATGCCAAACGTAAAAGCAATCATTCGACATGTATTTCAGCATCTTCCGGAGCTAAATGTTATTGACATTTACTTTCGAACGTCAGGTGAGCACACATCCGGCATTTATTCTGTCAGCGTACAAAGTTGAATATTATTGTTATTCATTTCAGAACATCAAAGCAAACATTTGACATTTATTTTAGCATCTTCAGGAGCTAAATGTTATTGCAATTTACTTTCGAACGTAAAAGCAAACATCCAGCATTTGTTTTATCATCGCAAGGAGTTGAATATTATTGTTACTCTTTTCCGAACGTCAAAGCAAACATCAAACATTAATTTTACCATTAAACGCAGCTGAATGTTACTGTTATTCATTTCGAAATATAAAAGCAAACATCAGACAGTTGTTTTAGCTTCGTATGGACATGATGGAGCAGAATATTACTGCTATTCACTTCCGAACATAAAAACGATCATCTGACATCTATTTTAGCATCTTCCGGAGCCGAAAGCTATTGCTATTTCCTTTCGAAAGTATAAGGAAACATCCGACATTTATTTAACCATCGTACGGAGTTGAATGTTATTGTTTTTCATTTCCGAACGTCATAGCAAAAATTCGACATTTATTTCAGCGTCTTCCGGAGCCGAATGTTATCCTTATTCATTTCCGAATGCAAAATCAAATATCTGACATTAGTTTTAGCACCATACGGAGCTGAGTCTTATCGTTATTCATTTCCAAAAGTATTAGCAAACTTCCGACATTTATTTTAGTATCATACCGAGTAGAATATTACCGTTCATTCATTTCCACAAAGTTATTAAACGCAAACCTCTGACATTCATTTTAGCATCTTACGGAGCCGATTGTTACCGCTGTTCATTTTCAAAAGTAAAGGCAAACATCCTACTTTTTTTTCTTTTTTTTTTGGTGGCGCGATCGGGCCACCAAAGTCTTTATTTCTGAAATTTTGATATCATTTTTACGATTTTCACTCAATTCATTCATATTAAGGTTGATTCAATTCCACTTGACAAGCATGCAAACAATCAGTAGGAACTATAACAGACACCATGTTGAACATCGATAAACGTCGAACATCGATAAACATCGGATAAGTCGAAGAAAATTCGACGTACGCGTACCTCGAAATTCGCGTACGTCGAACCATTTTCTTCAGTCCCGACGAATTCGAGGTATCCGAGTTTGACTGTAGTGCTAAAAGCACCAAGAAGATGAAGGGATGAACTGATTATTTGCAAGGATTCTTGACAGTTATCCATATAGTGTAGATCAGCCTGGTACGTAGATGACATTGGTACCGAATCTGGAATAAAACACTCCGACTCCACTGTTAAACTTTGAGTTTGTCTCAAGCTGCCCCATATTTTTCATTCTTATTGTGGTGCCATATGAGAAAAATAAATTTATCATGTCTGTATATCTCATGAATGCAAGGTGAGGTTGTTGACTTGTACCTGTAAGTGCCACAAAAATACATCAAGCTCTTTGATGGTCCATTCTGCACCAAATGTGTTGTTATTTACCTCGAAGCTCACCCAAACGCAGTTTTACTTACCAGGTACTCCTGTCCGTAGGGTAAGTGTGTAGAGTAGTGTGCATAGGAGTTTCCTGCCTTGTCAAACATTGTTCTTGCAGCATCAGCTGAATTAAATCAAAGGAGTCTAGTGTTGACTAGGTAGTATTAGAGAGCAAAGTTTTGCTCTTCAGCTGACAATAAACAAACTTGACTTGGATATAAAGATAGAGATTAAAGAACGAAGACTCTAGTCAAGTACTTGTGTAAATATAATTCTTTCGCTGTAATTGTTTCAGTTTGGAAGTAATCAGGAGTTGTTAAGCTTTGTTTATAAATAGTACTTAAAATTAGTCAAACAATGACAGGAAATGACAGTCTAACTTGCCTATTGTACACTGTATGATTGACTTTTGTGCTGGACCAATTATAGTGAACTTTGCATGCTGTAATCATGCAGATGAATGTATTTTGTTTGTGATGTTGTTTCTCAAATATTGTGCTCTTGTGATAGTTTGGTGGTGTGCAAAATTTACAAAAATTTCCACACTACGAAATAGTTTAGACTTACTGGTAAATGGTATAAAGCAATGAAGCAGAGTCGTGTGTGTCTTACAGGCTGATGTTGGACAGGGAGATGACTTTGAGAAGATCCGAGCAAAGGCTACGCAGTGTGGAGCCATCAAGGTAAGCTACTCTACATACCCTCTTAGAGATGGCAGGTGCCATAACAAGAACCTTAAACTTATACCATAAACAGGTTACTTTTGAAAAATAGCAAGAAGTACATTCTGCTGGAACCTTTTTTGTTTGTTTGTTTGTTTGTTTTTGGTTTTTGGTTTTGTGCAAGAATATCCTAAACTTGGAAACTATTTTCTTGCAAAACTACAATTTTTAAAAACTAACATGTTCTCCATGGTTGTTCCAGAGCAGCTGTTAAAGGTAGGGAATCCCATTTGCATGCCTTAAATGAAGAGTTGTATAAATACAGTGGTATGTTGAAGAGAGTATCATTTTAGAAACTCCCATAAAGTATTGAAAGTAGAAGGTAACATTTAGTACATTTTTATTGACCGTTAGATTTTGAATTGAATTTTTTTCGGGGCTCACCGTAAATTCCAGTACATTACTAGGCTAGCTTTGCAGACCCATCCACTGCATGGGTGTCCATCATGTATATTTTGTGAAGAAAGTTCATCAAAACTTATAAACATTTCTATATACATTCTTGCCACACACTCTATATGTTATTACATCAGCTCGTATACTTTTAGATTTGTGTTTATAGATAAAAATATACAGAAGACTGCAACAATAAGGCTTAAGTGTGGCTGACACACAGAACTACTGAGTAGTTGAGTTTTGTGCATTATTCAAATTGTAGATAACTGTTGACTTCCAAATTTCTCAGCAGTGGCCTACACAAGTCCCCTGAGGTTCATATTGAATGTTTTGCTGCATTTTGGGAGGTCTGTAAAAGGTATCCCCTACCTTTAAGTGAGGAATGTCTTTTAAGTAGAATAGGAATTAGTATGACGAGCATCTTTAATTTTCATTTTATTGCCCATTCTGGCAAACACATCGAGTGGATGAGAATTGTTTTTGGTTGGTTGCAGGTTGAAGTCATTATTACTAGTGGGATAAAATGAGTCTGAATAAACCACATTATCCCTAATCAGAAATAATTTTCATCACTACAGTTCTGTTTAACATCTGGTCACATTGCAGAGAAACATGATTAGCCAGAATCTTTTCTTGCTCTGAACGCGGTCCCCTAGAGGTAACCTCATACCCCTTTTACACTAGTCTGTCGGGTGCACACCTGAGAGATTTGATGGGGATCAAATGGGAAACACCTGTTTGAAATGTCTTTCACTCAAGCAAGTGAGCTTTCACTTGGTTTTTCTCGTGCCCGCTCTTGTGCAGTGCAAGTGCAAGCTATGGCACATGCGCAAATTGCCCGCAAGACGTTGTTAGTATGCTGACCTTCGCTTTTCACCTTAGAGTTTCACTGCAATGCCTTTCATGCTATACCTTCACCCAAGAATTCTTCGGGACTCCGGCAAATTAACCAGGAACGGTTCAGGGATGAGATCTTTGAGAAGTCACCCCGCATTGTACCCCAGAGTTTACCTGCGATGCCTTCCATGCTACAGTGTTATAAACCGAGAGTTCTCACAATATCTTGCCAGGTGAAATTTGCTAAGCATGTGAAAGGGGCAGAAGTCAAGTGGGTAGGAGGTTTCTCATACGTGGTGCATGATTTTGTGATGATGTGGCTTCTGCTGATTAGCATATGATTTGAGAAAAAACAGTTCCCTTCCCAATTTCTTTTGCTTGACTGAGTACTATATATGTGACCCTGCACCACAAAACAAAAAGTCGCCAGACATGGATTTTTAGTTAAGAGCATATTGTGAAAGAGCAGAGATCAAGCTTTAAAATGATGAATAACTCAAATCAAATGGACTCTATTAACCTATAAATATTGGAAGGAAAGCACACACTCCAGAAAAGTGTGAACTGAGAAAAGAGGCTCTGAAGCACAGGGTCTATTCAAGGATTTAATCTTCACCAAGCCGTGCTACCTGTGCAATGAATGGGACAAAAAACTGGTTTGAAACCACTGGTTTAACCACAATGAAGGGATTATTAGATTAAGCTGAAATTGGGCATGTTCTATTAACACATTCTGTCCATAATAAAGGCCAACTTTGAAAGCAGTAGTATCATCCTTTCTAAAGTTATTAGAGTTGAAAGTGAAGAGTGTGTACAGGGATTTTTAAGAAATGAAAGGGGGATTCTAAAGACACACCTAATCACACTATTCTAAAAACGTGTTCATGATTAACTGCTAAAAAAACACACTTTCCTGTTCTTTTTTATGATCTCAAACTTTAGCATAATGTAGAAGAAGACTTGCTCTTTCAGAAAATATATCAAGTCAAGATTGACCAAATTGACCCTTTTTACCTATTTTTAGTCCTCACACAAATTCAGTGCATGCGACTTTTTGTTCGTTTTGTGGTGCACGGTCACATAATGTATTGAAACCATTACAGCATACTACTTAATGTATTTATCCTGGATGCACTACTGTGTTCTTGCTGTCTTACAGATATTTACATGTGTGTCATTTACACTGATCATACAGTGTTGTACACATGTACTTTGGAATAGCAGAATATACATTCAGATGGAAAATAACTCATCATATACACCTATTCACTTCAGCAGGTCCAACAGTGAATAAAAATTCATGAAGGTGGTTTAAACCTTGTGTAAATGTAGACTATGGTACAAATTTAGACAATAATCTAAAACAAGCATGAAATAGGTGTACCATTGACATGCATGTATCGCTACGCGTTTGTTACTGGACATCTGTTGGCATACACAATCTGTCAACCGTATTTATGCAGAAATTTGCAAAATTTGTACCACCATTGTGAATTCAAGCCAATGGAGCTTGTTTGTAAATTCATCTCAGAGTAACCTAAGCAACCATGCCAAAGATACATATTATGTATGTAATTTGCAAAAGCTCAGGCAACATTTACATCAAATCTCATCATGAAATCTCCTCTTTGAGTCTAATGCCAGGCTGACACTTGCACGATTCTGTGGCACGCATTGGCACGACTCGAGTCGTGCCAGTGCGCAAACTAGTCGTAAACTGGCGTGAAGTGTGCGTAGACCCGTCGTGACCTGCGTGCCATGTCCGGACGAGAATTTTGAATTGTTAAAAATTTTGGTCACGACTTGCCACGACAAAATCGTGGCCAAAAGTCGTGCAAGTGTCAGCCTGGCTTTACAGACAGACAGGAGTTTAATGTGCATGGGCATGCATAATCCTATATGTAAAGGTGACCCGAATATTGAAGGTTTTTAGAGACAACAGGAGTTGATACCAGTGATTCTGATCTCAGTCTGGGTGTGGAATAATCTAGATTTAGTCCCGAGTCATATTATCCATAACAGACAATGGCTCTGGGCAGAACGCAATCAAAGAGCTCAAGGTTTGGATTGTGTTTCGGGTTTTGTTTGTCATTTTATTTTCCTTTATTTTCAGTTGATCATGCATGCTAGTGGCTCTCTCTTCCAAACAACAGCCAGTGGAAGCATGATTATTAAGTTATGATACCGGGTCGTGCTAATTAAAGGAAGTGACCTTAAAATGGCCAGCCCTCCCAGGGGGACAACATGCCTACCGTAGATAATATCGTAACCTGGGGCTGATACTAGTACTACAGTTGTACAATTTTGACGTCATTGCTCCATACAGTGCAATCAAATGGCAGGATAAGCACAGATTTCCATGTCCAGAAATGCGAGAGAAAGAGAGGGAAGGGGGGGGGGGAACAGAGTTGGAAAAAGGGGAGGGGAATGAACAAATGAAAGAGAGGGAGAGAACAAGAGAAATTTAAGGACAATTTGTGGTATGAAGTGCCAAGTACAAGTACAGCAATATTTATTTTTCTTGATAATATTCAAAGTGTTTGCCTGAGATATATCTTAATAGTTCAGAGATTTGAGCCAGTATGGACGGTGATGACTGTGTCATGGTTTCTGTTTATACAGCAGAGCTTGCTGTCTGAAAGATGACAGTGAGGGTTTATTTTGCAAATGTCAGCACTCTACAATTAGTGCCACTCTATGCTGCATTCTGCATCTTTTGTTTTTTCCCTCTCTCTCTATTAGAGCTACTGTTTAGGTATTTTTGTCTAATCTACATTATAAACTGATTGGAATAGACAGGAAATGTCATGTAATTCAAAGTTAATCTTTAAATCGATTCACTGCAATACAAAAGGTCAGTTACCCTGTAGATTCTACTGTGGTCCTGACTGTTAAGATGGTGTCTAAAACCTGAGGGTATTTGACAAGCCGGTTTGTAGCTATACCCTGATAGCTTGGGCAAATTTTAGTGGTTACAATAATTGGGGGTATACCATATGTAAAATGTCATAGTCACATTGCCATTCAGCAACATTCAAGTCCATATAGAATGCAAAATTATAATTCTGCATAAAAATGTCCACTGGTTCCATTTTTATGAAAACTTTACTTATGCTGGGAGTGTTACAAATCCCCAAAGCTCACAAGAATGAGAAAAAAAGGTTATTTTAGAAATGATAAAATCTGAAATTTAAGATTTTTCAAAAATAAAAAATAAAAAGAAGAAGAGGGAATCAAAAAGAAAAGTTTAGTGTGTTGAGTATGTCTTACAAAATGAAGTTTAGGAGATGTAAATTAGATAGTACATTATTCAGTACATACAGGGAAATACTGTAATTTTGTTGCTTCCTGAAGTTTTGTTGAAAACGTCATATTCATTGTACAGAGTTGTATGTAAGTTCTTTTGTCTTTGCCTTTCAAGATCAGCCATGTTGTCAGTTACACTTCATTGTCTTCCAAAACCTTGGATGGTATAGCTTCTTTAAATATAGAATTGTACCCACATTGACGTGGTGTGATGTTGAGTATTAATGAGCCCCATAGATACATTTATGCTGTGACACATAACACATTCTTTGTTACTCAGAGATTAGGGCCAAGTATGTGTTTTCCTCACCACATTCAAACCAACACAAAACGTGAAAAATGGCTGAGTGAACCTGTGATTTAGTATTGTCTTGTCTGTTTCTTTCCTTTGGAGGATGAAGATTTTTTAAACCCTTAATGTTGAATGCTTTAATTAAAGCCATTCTCCCCTCCCCCCCCCCCCCCCATTCCACAATTTGTTTACTGGTATTGATTGTCATCTTATGTCATCAAGATTGTTAAATATTAGAGTAAACTGCGTCGATGACCAAGTTTTTTGAATATAAATATACATATTTACGAAATATATTCTATGACAGTTGTCTTCTTGTAAGTAGAGGTTGAAATGCTTAATTTCTTAAGTGTCATGCAACTCATCTGTACTTTGAAGATGGTTTCCCTTTTAATATTTGGCTGGCTCAATACCAATTTACCCAAGAAAATGGCATTGAAGACTGAAAATAGCAAGGGGCGGAAGAGAAATCCTCTAGATACAATAACAGGAGCTGGAGGAGAGAGAGGGAGAACCTCTCCAGGCTAGTCCCCTCCCCCCCCCCCCCCCCCATTAATGCTTAGAGGGCAATAGCTGTATGACAGATGCCCTCTGTACATAAATCCAACCACTAATCAAACACTCCGGTGTACTTTTCTGTTCTGTGCATCTGCACCAGCTCATTTCCTCTATTTTGTGGGTGTCGGTTGCTCTGTAGATTACCCCATACAGATACTTCTGGGCAAGAATTTTTATCAGGCACCTGGTCAGACACCGATCTGCTGGCGGTATTTTATGTCCATGTAGTCTCAAATTAGAGACCTAGATTTCGGTGGTGTCAGGGATCTGGTAGAGGATGGATGGCATCGGTGCATCCCTGTTCAAAAGCTCAGAAAATTTACTGAACATTTTAGTGGTTACTTTTGATAAGAATGTTGATGGAAATGGTGAATGCAAAATATATTTTTTTTCAAAGAAACAGTAAGACTCTTGTACTTATAATAATAATAGTAATAATAATAATAATAATACTAATAATACTAATACTACTACTACTACTAATAATAATAATAATAATAACAATAAAATAATGATAATGATAATAATAATAATAAAAATGATAATGACAATGATAATAATAATACAATAGTAATAATAATAATAATAATAATGATAAGGTCTTATTTACCCAGAGTAGCCTCTTCAGTGTTGTCACTGCTCTACCAGAGGGCCCTGCCATTATTATTACCCTTGCATTGCCAAGTACCCATTTATACACCTGGGTCGAGAGGGACATTGTGTGTAAAAACATCTTGTCCAAGGACATATTTCAAGCACTGGGTGGGATTTGAACTCGCGGTCCTCCGTTCGGGAGTCGGGAGTCTTATCCACTATGCCACAGCGCCCCCATATTGAATACTTGTAAGATGAATTTAATCTTGTTTGTTTCTCTGAAATCTGTAGTCATATTCATGGTGTCTGTTCATGTATATCCATTCTGGCATTCCAGTCAGGATGCCACTTTGCAGTGGACCTCAAATTGCCAAATCCTCCCTCAACAATATGTCGGCCTTATGTTGGATCTATCCATGTGTATCAATAGACTATCATATTTTAATGGTGGGTTACAATTACTGAAATCGGTATTAATATAGTTTGCAAGTTGAATTGAATTGTGTGTTGTGTCAATCACAGCTAATCTCCATCTGCCCGGCATAGATGTGTGTAATTCTATGAGCACATCCGTGCCTAGGGATGATGCTCACTCTGCCTGGCAACTCGGTGATGATGCGCGTCACTAGGATACGGGATCATCGCTAAACCGCACTACAATATGCAGTGGTACACGTACCTTGGATAAAGAGGAGTGATGTGGATTTAGGCATAAGTGCAGTCAGAGTGGAGGGAACCGTATCATAGAGTGCTCTTTTTTTTTTTTCTGCGGGGAGGGGGTTCTGCAATCCTCTATACCATGATAACTTCACCTCTCATTGAAACAAATGATGAACATCCACACTATATGTCCTGAATTCACAAAGGTGGTTTAAACTTTAGACCATGGTACAAGTTTAGATCATGGTCTAAAATAAGCGTGAAATAGGTGTACCTTTGACATGCACATATCAATGCACGTTTGCTACTGGACGTCTGTTGGCATACACAATCTGTCAATTGTATTTACACAGAAGGAATTTGCATAAACCATGGTTTAAACCATGGTTTCAATTGTACCACCTTCGTGAAATTGGGGCTATGGGTTTGATGGGGAAAGTCCATGATGGGGAAAGTCGTGCAGCATACGGGACTTTCTCCTTGATGCGGGGACCTAGTATGAGCGTGGGGTATGTGTAAGGCAGGTATCGGCAAGTGACAGAAAAACAAATTCATGTACAATGCAGATCGTGGCATGGCACGATGATATACTATCATGAAAAGGGCACTCAGTGTAACATTTCCAAAATATTATGTTTGCTATTTAATGGAAAGTATTCTGCTCTTGTTTTTAGTTTACTGGGGCAAAGTGAATTTGAGGTGCACAGCCTGGAAAAACAACCTTCTAGATTTTTTATTTATTTATTTATTTATTGAAAGGTTTATTTATTCATATCACATCTCGTAGCCCGAGGGCTAAATTGCGTATAATATCACATAAAATATATACATACAAATTCAAACATTCAGACGGTTACAGAGTAAAGCATTTGCACGTGTGATAGAATTGAGTGGGAAAATATCATAAGTATGCAAATCAATAAGTTGAGCATTATCCGATATAGGGCAAGTCCAAGATAAGGTCCCCTCAGAATGCAAAATTTCATCTTTGCTCAATATTGACGTGTTTGGTATCATTTTGAAGCTTATGAGTTGAAGTTTTGATTTCCACGGAGGAAAAAATGATATTATGTAAGTTTATGCAAATTTCAAGGGCTTCATTTGCATAAATGTGAAACACAGCGTTACGTATGGGACATTTATAAAAATTCATATTAATTCAAAGGAAAGCAAATGATATTTGATTAATATGTGGACATAAGAAGTTCATCAAATAGTTTAACTTGGTATAAAAATTTAGGGATTATGCAAATGATTATGCAAATTAGCTCGTGTCTTATCATGAGATGTCCCATACGTAACAAATTGAGGTCATTTTTTTAGGTTTTTTCTGAAATTGCTATGGATATTTTAATGCCCTTTTGGAAAGTTCTAATTTATTGTTTAGAGAAACTAAATACCATAGAAAAAAGAAAAAAACAGTAAAAGAAATATATTCTATTAGGCATTAAAATAATGTTACGTATGGGACAAATGCGTTACGTATGGGACATCCTCATACATATTGCATGTGAATGCATGTAGCTAGCTGGGAAGGTCTCTCAGTACACAAATGGTCAATCATCCTGAAGAAAGCATCCCAACATTGTAGCTACTTTTTGAGTTTGAGACACTTGAAACAATGCATGTACTTGACTGAACAATTTTCAGAAAGGGGGAGGGGAAAATGGCAAAATACACAATGAAAAATCAGCATTAAAGGGATGGTATAGTTTTTGTAGAAATGGGGATTCGGTTTTCAACATTTAATGAGATGATTGGAAACCAATTATATGAATTACTAAAGAGCATACAATCCTAAGACTAGAGGAATTCAAAGTTTATGTGATGGAGATCCAATTTGAAATGGTTGTGATATATAGGGCCTATATACAAAAAAATATATAAAGTAAAATGATTCCTTTTTATTGCAAGTGATACACAAATTGTCCTTATTCAGTTTCAATAGTAGCCACGACAAAATTCATGGGTATACATACCGAGGTGTGACACGAATCAATGACCTGACTGCTAGACAGACATCATATATCTACTCGATCACTGGGGTTCCACGCAGCAGGTATTGCTTATTTATTAAAATTAATATTTCTTGTGTCAAGTCATTTTTTGTTGAAACTAAATGGCAAACTGCCCTTCATCAATGGAAGTAAACACTTTAAACTATTCAATTTTTGAGTAGTAACTATCCTGATAAAAATAGGGCATACATACTCAGGTTGGTCATAAAAAATATAGAATATGATTAAATATGATTATGATGGTAAATATACAGGGAATATTGTTCCCTTGTCAATCTGGAACAGCATTTGAGTAATTTCAACTGATTCTACCTCAATAATTATGCAAAAATTTGTTTATGGGTATTTTGCAAAATTATTTTGCAAAATACCCATATAAACTTGGTTCTCCACACACTAAACGAATGGGGGACAAAGGGCATGCGTACTCAGGTTGGTCATGAAAATATAAAAATATGATTGAATATGATTATGATGGTGAATATTCGAGGAATAATGTTTCCTTGACAATCTGGATCAGTATTTGAGTAGTTTCAACTGATTTTACTACAATAATTATGCAAAATACCCATAAACATGGTTCTTCACACACTAACTGAATGGGGGACAAACTGTCCCATACGTAACTGTCCCATACGTAACACGTCATGTCTGTCTTTAATTAGAACCTGTAATTAGAGCTTTTTGCCTAATGACATGAAACTTACCTGTGATAATCTTGAGTGTTGTGACTTTCATCACAGTGAGTTACAAGTTATAGAATGAAATACTTTCAGAGAGTTTTGAGGTTGAAAAAAATGTTCAAAAAAACAAAAGTTTTCTGGTCCCATACGTAACGGCACATATTTTCTCTTCTAGAATATAACTGTCAAGGTCATTTTTCTCAATTTTTTACATGTTTATACTTCTCCTAGATATCAATCACCATGATGAAGTTCAATATGATCAAAGGCCATTAACACTATTTTTCAGGTCATAAAAGTCTCTGAATGTCCCATACGTAACGCGCGCATTATCTTGGACTTGCCCTATAATATATCATGCAAGATAAGAACATATTCCACATTTGTCAAAACAAGCAGAACTATATAAAAATACTGTGACGGCTGGTTTGCCTCTACTCCAATAAAACTACAAAACATCATACACAAAACATCAGGTTTGCATGACTGATTATAACCAAAGATAAAATATTTAAAAATTTAAAAATGTGATTGCACAACCCCAATATAATTACATCAACTGATTTTATTTTGTATATTTCATAACCAAATTTTATTCTAATGACTAGATTATCAAATGAAACATATACCCTAGCACTCTCATCCGACCCCTTAAAAATAGATGTAGTGTATTAACTCCACTCTGCGCTCAGTGAGGTCATGAATGTCTACCAAATGCTGCAATGAAATACTGATATCTACTTGAGTTGAAAGCTTTTCAGTATTTAATAAGTAAGTTATTGTCCTTTGTTGAAATAATTCTTCAACGAAATCTTGCTATCATTCACTTCAACTCTTATTTTCTAAAGTGTATTTTACTCAGGTATTTGGTCCATGTACTTTGTATTGAAAGAAAATGGGATGTAGAGATTTTGAAGAGATTAAACCACCCCCCTCCAAGAAAAAACAGAGAGAGAGAGAGAGAGAGAGAGAAGAGAATGATGCAATGGTCCGTATTAAAAGACTGTGGTCTGACAGCTACGTGTCTGAGTGTCTGCTTTCTTTAATTTCAGGCGTTCTTTAGATTTAACTGGAGTATTTACACAGCATTTGAGGTTGATTGTACTTTTTTTTTTCAGTCTGCCAGTTCAAGTCAGAATGTCTTAAATGTGAGCAGCGCAGAATTCTTTGTCTGTTGTTAACCAAGAAGGAAGACTGCTATACAATATTGTTTTTCTGTGCAGTGTTTAGAAGGATTTTATCTTTTTCTTAACGGTGAAGAAGAAAAATGTAAATGATTGGCATATTTTTGTTCTTCTTTCAGGACACAAAGCTTGAATGAAGGCAGATTTGAACTTGATTTTGGTGATGGGAAAAACAAAAGCAGAGTTTCTGAAGGCAAGACTATAGGCTGATTGCTGCTCTTCAAAGAGTGCTGCCTGTATTGAATGGAGAGGACAGTCTATGTAAACAAATGGCCAGGCATTAGAGACATAATGATGCTGGGTACTGAGGAGTAGTGAATTTGATGGTACACTTTACGTATTGTGAGACTCTGTGTTTGTTGTAATCTCTTATTTCTCAGCTTCTGTCAAACTTGATGTTTCTTTTTTAGTGATGGCCATTACACACACACAAATGCACACATACTTCTCATCTAACTCATCTATTTGCAGTCGTGTGGAATGATTACTTCTACACTGGTCTTCTTTGAAGGGGAGTATGTGTTACAGCAGATGGCTTGAGACCTTTCCCTAAAGTGGCTGGTTGAAAATTGGGGAGGCCATAATGACTGTCGAGTTTCATTTCTGCCCCATTGATTAATGATTCTACCTGACTGACATCCACAAGTGCGTATAAGTGTTGTTCATTTAATGCTATACATACGGTACAATGTAAACTCTATCTGGTCAAAGCCCCAAGGCATCTTCCCATCATGTACCTGTATATTAACCCATTGAGGACGAGTCCCTGAGTAAACTTGGGCAGGGGTCTATGGGAAATGTGTGTTGTAGCAAGATCAGCCCATCCTTACTGATTCTTTCAAATCTCGGGATCAATGATATCTTCCCTTGAATACATAGCAGCCCATCATCAAACTCTTGAATAGCTTTTTCCTGAAGGGGAGACTTCAGTTTTTGAACTTCAGTAATGGTGTGTTACAGCTGTAGTTGTTGCTATGTCAGACAGTCCTAAGGCTGACTTTCTTACATTTCAAGAAGAACCTTTCTTATGAGGATGCACATAAAATTTGAATGAATGTTTTGACAGTAAACAGCCGCAACTGTCTGCTCAACGACATGCATGCTGAAGTTACCTCTTTAAACACAGTTAATGTTGTTTTTTAATACTTTTATACGAGATTGAGAATACAGAGCTGCCAACTATTACGGATTTCCCGTAATTGTTACGGGAAATGATCACGATTACGGGAGTACGGAATGTCGCCTCAAAATTACGGTTTTTGGAAATTCCGATAATGCCCTATTGCCTATGCAGCAACTGCAATATACTAGCAGACTACACACTGTACATGTTTCATTCATTCTTCATTGCCTGGTTGCCCGTATTTGTGTGTGTCGGTGTCTGTGTACTCGACGTGTGTGTTCGTAGCTTCCATTATAGAAAAGTGTGCGCACACGCAATTCGCTGCTTGCGTACTGTGTACACCGAACGGAAATTCGCGCGCGTGAATCCCTGTCACCTACGGACCCTGGATGTTTCCATCGATCGCCATGGGATCCCCATGTGTGGCCGGCCGGCTGGGGACCGGAGCGCGAGTACTTAGCTTAGCTACACACTGTAGCCAGCTGCCACTCTAGACAGTACCCTATTTCGTTTTCAGTCGGGGTAGAAGCGCTCCGTTGTGCAGTGTCTGCTTCTTTTTCTCTACTTCTTCCGTTTTTCCCTTGCCTCCCAAGAACGAAATGATTTTTAGAGTGTTGTGTGTGTTTTTTGTAACGTTATTGCATCATTTTTCTGCAAGAGGTGAGTTTCTGTTCGTGTACTGATGATGTGCACTGCAGTATGTGCAGATGAAAAGCGTTCGAACTTTCTTTCCCCGAGTATCGTGGAAACTCGATGTATTTCTAGGCCTATAAAAGGAGATCTCATGTAACAGAATACTTATAACAAACTATTTTCAGGTCAAAGTGAATTAATTTCCCTTGTTTTGTATCGTTTATTGACGATCTCAAGGATCTCGTCGTAATACCGAATTTCCAATGTGTAGATCTATTTGATTTTCGCGTAGCTTTCGGTGCTGCAAACTTTTGCTAGGGCCTATAAATCTTACTACAAAACTTATCGTTCTATTTCTGTTGTTTCTCACACCTCGTTTGGTACGATTTCTTCCATTTTATATCACTTTATCCGTTCTCTTTATGCTTTGAAATATTTAAACGTAATTCTTTCAAGTGTCTCGCACTGTTATTTTCGTAACGGCGATTTCTCCGCTTTCGTGCTATACTTTTTTGAATCGAAGCGACGTGTGTTATCTTTTCTAAATATTTGTGTTGTTGGGAGGTGTTGATACTTTGTATTTGTTATACTTATTTATTTTCCTCGGTGTTTATCTCGAGGGACCATGCGTGTTTCTTAATGTTAATAGGAAAAGGCTAACATGATATGAGTGATGTCTGATGGTGATGATGAAAACCGTATGCTGGTACAAAAAGACGTCTACTGTGAATGCTGAGCGTACGTGCCGTTCGTTTTATTTCACTTCCCTCTTAGTCTTATTCTTCTTTCCCACTTACTCTTCTTTCCCCTCCAAAGAATGATAAAAAAAGAAATTACATACACCTCACAACAAAAAGATTCACGATCTACCAACCTTCGTAAAGTTAAATCTAAATGTTCAATATCAGCAAACAATAAGGGGAAAGCACGAATGACAATAAATTAGAGCGAAGAGATTGTGAAATACTGAATACACGCAGTCTCTTCGGCTCGAAGAAACTTGACACCCACCCGGCCTCTCCCCTTGTGGAAATTTCCACAAAAACAGGTGCCACACCCAGGTGCGTGCCAGACGAAAGAATGCGCGCACTGGAATAAACAGCGTGTTAGTATCCTGGAAATATCGATCGAAGAACCAGCTCATTAGTTGAATTAAAGGAATCATTGCAAAGATATCGTGATTCTATATCCTTTCTTTTGGCGCATAGTAGGAAACATCAAACAGTCGAATATATTGTACTTAATCGAATATCTTATGTTCCCTGAACAATAAAAAAGGATCGATTAATCAGTCAATTAAAAATGCAATCACGGAAATACTTAGAAGATCTCGTATGCCCAGACAAATTCACTACGATTAGGTCCAATGAGATGCAGTCATCACCTGGTTAGACAGCAAAATCATGACAATTAATTTCAGTTCACGCTCATCATAACTGCTTATTACTTTTCAAAGTTTTGGCTATCAACATTCGTTCGTAGGTGTTTTTTTGTTTGTTTGTTTTGTATGTTTTTCCTCGTGAAAGACGTAATGACTTTTTCGTATCGAATTTAAACTCCATGTTTACCGTAAACAAGCCATTCAGCTCAGCTATGGCGCATTCGATCCATCGAACTTGCAGTAACCTCCTAGGCAGGAGCACATGGGCTTTCCTTTAAACTTGAAAGTGAAACCACGTGTTTGCACATTGGCGCAGCCACACACAGCGCGGCATTTTTGCGATCATCTATAGCAGAGTTTCCGATTCCAGTCAGGGTAAAAGAAATTGGAATACATCGGAAAATACTGATGTTTAAAATCCAGTAAAATGATAAAGCCTGAAAACAACGCATGATTATGTTTTATAGTAAACAATAGTTGGAAACACCGAAGAGAGTTTTGCATTCGCTCACACAGAAGCTTTCTTGAGAAGATGAAAGCATCCCCCCTCCCCTGCTAGATAGTGGAAGCTTCCATAACCAGCCCAGCAAGTTTCTGGAGGTACATACATGCACTTGTACACATGCATTGCGCGAGAAAGCAATCAATCAACGCTGAACATTGCGTAGCTTGGATTCTTTATCGTGCTGGTGTCCAGCTCGATACTTCGGCATGTGTCGTAATGTGTCGTAATGTTTTGTTTAGAGCCTGTAGGCCTCATATGTCGACGAGTTTAATTCAAAATAGCAAAAAGAGGGAGATGGAAAAATTACGGATTCTGGTGGAAAAATACGGATTTTGGAGCTGCTGAGTCCGGATTTGTGCTTCCAAAGGTTGGCAGCTCTGAGAATATGGTTACAAGTACAAAACAAAATATGGCTGCCTATCAGGTTGATAGTTATGGGGGGGGGGGATGTTAGCACAACAGTTTTGTTCATTGGAAGCCATCAAGTGCAAAGATCCTGCCCATCTCCCCCCCCCCCCCCCCAAAAAAAAAAGAAGCTTGTCAGAGTTCTCGTTAGCAACAGTGCAAAATAATTAGAATTTGCACAACAATTGATTTTACAGCTTAGAAACATCATTTTACATGTAGGAGGATGTAATATTCTTTTTTCTTTCAGTTGCTGAGCTTTTGTCTTAGCTTAAAGGGGAGTATTGTTGAAGCAAGTACAGAGGAAGTCACGCACAGCGTGCAATTCAGAAAGCAGAAATACACTTATAACTGTTTATCAGAGTTCGTGTCAACCTACTTTTCAAGTTAGGCCCAAAACTCATATGACTGCTCATGCGAGTCTCATCTAAAAAAAACCTCAAGAAATAATGATTGTTTCTTTCCGTGCATAACATTGTATTTGTGGTTTTTCTAGTAACAATACCATTGATGTAAAGCACATATCACAAATCAGCGGATCTTTTCTTTACAATGTTCAAGCAATCAGTGGGTTTGTAGAGTGAAACAGACAGACATAAGTTAGAAGTCCTATGTGTTGTGGCTTTCAGCCATTTAGAATTCAGGATTTTAGGAAAAGCATATTTAGGATAAAATGCTTCATTCATATTCAGGTAATGGATGAAATGTGTAATATGAGTACTGTATATGCCATATATTTAGCAAATCAAGACTTCCCGACGATATCGTGAGTGGTTAAATTCACGATTGTGGAGTACTGTACTTAACAGAGAAATTGTATAGGTGTAAGTCACATTCATATCGGGATCAGAGTCATCATTTTCATGTGTCTTTAATTTCGGGAATAGCACCTGACTCGTGAAATGCACAAAAATAAAAACTTCATGAAATATTTGGCGTATACATTATGTTAAAAAGATGAAAATGAATATGGAGACCTGTATATTGTCTCTTTCCAGCAGCTTCAGTTATCCATGAAATACAACAGATTTGTTGTTAAATACCCTGACATACCCTGTTTGTCAAGTATTTGAATAGTCACTGCATAGGCAAGAAATATTCATTCAGGTTGGTTCATTGCACTGTTTGAAATAAAAATGGAAAGTGACATATCAGATACCATTGTGACCTAGAGTCTTTGACTGAAGACACAGCTGACTTCATGCATACATGTATGTACAATTGTATAGGTGTATATGTGTGTGTGTGTGTGTGTGTGTGTGTGTGTGTGTAGGAATGTTTCTACTTGTAAGGAAGTTTAAGAGAGTAAGAAAGGGAGAGACAGACAGACAGACAGACAGAAACAGAGAGAGAAAAAAAAAGAAAAAGAAAAAAGGATAATGATGCATGCAGAGTGGTAGTGCCATGCGACTCGTATGCATGTGGCATTCTCTGCGGGTTTAGGCACCTAAATTGCAGTGGCCAGGAAACCGTACGTGTTTGATTACCAAAGTAGATAGGCTGCACTTGGCATTTCAGATGGCTCCAATTTGGAAGATTGCAACGATCAGAAACCCTTCTCTCTTTTTCTTTTTTTTGTTCCTTCTTTCCTCTCTTTCTGCAGAGCATTCTTCCTTGGCAAAATTGTACGCCATAGTGGGATTGCGGTATGTGTCTTGTGAAATTGTAGACATCAGAAGAATTTGTACTATTCATAATCATATCAAAGGCTTTAAATACTTTGGAATGACCTGTAAGATGTCTAAGATGTCCTGTTTGTCTTGTATTTATTTATTTATTTGTTTATTTATTCATTTAATTATTTATTTATTTATTTATTTATTTCTAATCTTTTGTCAGGGTAGTCCATTCACCAATAAGTAATGGTCTTCCATGGAGCCCTGAATAATTTTGATGAACATAGATTTTGTAGAAGCCGGGGAAACATAATTTTGTAGAAGAAATTTAGGACAAGCTGAGAAAAAAAAAATTAATGTTTTAGATAAACTCAAGGAAAACAAAAAGATGTTTTTAGAGTTGAGTTGAACAAACAAACATTGTGAGTTCTACAGATGGGAAATGAAATACTTTTTTTTTTCAGATTTGTGTGTGTACTTTATGATGTGCATCCCTACAACACGAAATATATGTACAGCATAGCAGGGCTCGACATTTAATAGCGACATTGGCCCAGTGGCCCAGGGCCACTAAGAATTGATGTCGGGTCACCAAATTTCCAAAAAGACTACCTTCTGGTGGCCTGAACAGGCACTTAGGATTCTAAATAGATTGTCATATTTCTGTTGACTTCAGGCCACGACATTCTTTTCCGGGGCCACCAAAATGTCAGGTTTGAAGATTTAGGCTGCGTTCATGCGGAACTAGAATTGCGTTTCTAAACACGTTTAGTCGCTAAACGTGTTTAGTTGCGTTGCGTTCATGCGATTTTTCCATTTAAACGCGTTTCAAAACGCCGATCTGAAACGCGGAAAAAAGGGCGTTTTGAATCATGATTCTGCCAGAATCACGATCGAAGAAGCCGCATGAACGCAACCGTGATTTCAATCATGATTCTATGACGTCATTGTGCGCTGTGCGCATGCGTATCTCATGGGGTATCCCCAGTATCCCACAGCTTCTTGTTCTGTTCGCGCGCTTGTGTACGTCTTATGAATCGTGTGTTTCGGTACCATACTTGCATTTGTTGGTTTACATCAACGCCATACACCGATTCTATGATAGTATCTAGCTGTTTAATAAAATAATACATGTAATTACTCTCCGATTGAGTTGATAATAGTAATGGCTGCAGTGATGTGTCTAAACCAAGGGAAACAATTGGAGAGACGAAAAATTAAGATTTTTCGATCTGTGGGCAGAGCCTGAATGCCACAGCTTATTGGAAAGTATTCACCGAAATATAAACGTAAAGGCCTATAATAAACTGACTGATACAGTTGGCATACTGCCATAAGGTGGTCTGGCTCAAGCTGTGTAGCAGAGACAAGGTCAAACTGCGCAGTATGCTGCGCAATGGCAAAGAATGAGCAGAGCCAGAATCAGCGTTGCGAAAGCCCGCATGAACGCTCTTCCGCTGAGACCGTGATTTGAAACGCCGTCTTGAATCATGATTCATGTTTGTGATTCTGGCTACGAAATCCGCATGAACGCGGCCTTAGTGGCACAAGCAGGCCATCAGAGATAATAGATAGTGCTGAGCCCTGGGTAGTTAAGTGAAATCCTTAATCATTGGTGAACTGTCAAACTTTCATTCATACTACTCAAGTACCTTTAATTCTTGAGATCTTGCTAACCTGTATTTCAGACCATATTCATCAACCCATTCATTCTCAAAGCCCTGATGTTGACCCCACTGAAAACCTTTCAAATTCAATTTGGGGAGCTATTTTTGTTGTTTTTAGCCTTTCATTGAAAGACCTGGTCGCAATGGGATACCATGGAGTGGGAAGGCTTGCCCGGCTTTCTCATTTGAAAAGCCTTTTAAAGGTGCATAGTCCCGGTAGTGTAGAGGGCGCTGTTGATGATACTGCCGATCACCGTTAGCATTGATACGAAGATTGCCGAAGTTGAGCTGTCATCAAGAGTAAAGCGCGTAGGTGTTGCTAAGTAACGTTGCCTTTGTTGTCTTCTCTGCGCATCACGCAGTCTGTAGTAATGCCAGGGTGCGTGTATATATAACTGTGCTTCTTATTATGACATTACAAAAGAAGTTTGCTAGAGCTGTCATCCCCCTCAGACGAATAATGAGCTGAACTGTGATCAGACCACTGACTACAGTGGATCGGACTTCTTCGGACTCGGGGAAGTGTGCCACAGCGTAAGCGCCAAAGAGGAGTCGATATAGGTCTCTATAGGAAACTTGTGCCGTGCGCCCACGTACGCATTTGACTAAAACACCGGGACCATGCACCTTTAACAAATTGGCCTGAATTCACGAAGATGGTACAATCTTGTCCATGGTTTAACCATGGGGAGCCAAGTGTCGCATGGAATATTTTGTTACGAAATCAGTAATTTCTTTGACAAAATTATTATTTTGTAACGAAATGACATTTCCTCGGCGAAATAGTCCTTTTGTTGACAAAATGACTGATTTCGTAAAGAAATATTCCATGTGACACTTGGCTCCCCATGGTCTTTGTCCATGTAGTTTAAACCATGGACAAGATTGTATCCCTTCGTGAATTAGGGCCATTGTGTCCAGCTTAATCACTGATCTCTATGAAAGTTGTACACATGGAGCTGAAAAATCCCTACTGGAGTCAACAGTTTCAGATTAGTGTATGCTTCGATACACATATTCACAGATGGGCAAGCGGGAACTCGCTGGTGATACTGTAGCATGAAAGGCATTGTGGGTAAACTCCATGGTAAAATGCTGGGTAACTTTTCAGAAATCTTCTCCTCTAACCGTTCCTGATTTTCAGCTGAGAGCTCATTCACTAGTACTTATGAAAGAAATTTCTCACTGGTGTACCTAGTTTGATTCCCTGTTGAATCTAATGGGGGTGATCACCCAAGTGACTAGTGTGAATGGGTTGTCAGATGAGCATGAAGCCATGTTGGGCTCTATTAATTCATTTTTTTCTTCTTTTTGTGTTGATATGCAAATGATTTCTATTTCAATTCTTAAAGCCACCAAACACACTCTTGTCTTTGACAATCATTCTACATCCATGTATGGTACCTGTGATGATGATCTATGATGGAAATGATCAAATATTTTGTGTGTTACTGTATACTATTCAAATATAGGCAGATGTTGATGTAGGCAAGACAGCCAACCTCCGACAAAATTTCAGTGTAATAACATTGAAATGAGTAATGCTCAGTTCCACATACCCATATCCCTGATGGTATTTCAATTATTTTTCCTCAGTCACATGGCATGGAAAGTTTGCAGATCTGTATAATTACATCATTAAGTAAGAGATGTACTGTATCTCTTTAAAAGATAATTTTGTACCCAAACTTTACTGGAGCTCAATTTTTTTGTGTTCCCATTGTCTTTTGTGCATATATCCACATTAGTATGTTGTCAAAGACTTGAAGAAGGACTTCGTTGTGGAGAACATCTGGCCCGCCGTTCAAGCCAACGCCAAGTATGAGGACAGGTATCTGCTGGGAACCGCCCTGGCTAGACCCTGCATCTCCAAGGGCATCATTGAGGTTGTCAAGGAGAATGGTGCCAAGTATATCTCACATGGAGCCACAGGAAAGGTGAGACAGTCAGCCGTCAAAAAGATAAGATCTCTCTTCTATAAACTGTCCTTGCAAAGCGAGACCTATCGTGAATTCAAGTAGTGTGTTAAAGTGTACTTATACCCTGGAGAATCAAATTTGTGTAGAGCTAGAATACACAAAAAACAACCATAATTATCCTGTTAAAGTATACATATTTTGATAAATCTGATCAAATCTCTATAACAATTTGAGCGTTTAAGTTCTTCTCCGTAAGCACTGGTACTGATGTGTGCACATTCTAGCTATAAGCATATGTTTTGACAAATAATATCGAGATTTCACATCAATCAGTTAGCTGATCACGCACATGCATTGCATATCACTGCATATGGAAAATGCAGTGATATGCGTTTGCATCGACAGCACGATCGTTCGATTGAAAGAATCAGGTGATCGACTACACTGTAGTCTATCTCAAATTGTTTTCCTTATGCATACTCTTTAAGATTTACATTTAAACCCAGATAAATGAAAATTGGAGGGACAAAAAATGAAAATATTTTGCAGAGGGCATGTGTCAAGTGTATTATATAGCAAACATAATACTCAGGGTATTGGTACACTTTAAAGGTTGCTCTGCCCCTCCCATACAGAATATATTGATCGTCTGCTTTCCCTGAATGTTTGTCATTTTGCCGCTGATGAAGATACTGCTAGGATCGAAAGATCAGGCTCCTTTAGACTCCTGTAGAAAATAGAGACCAGTGGCACTCCTTTCCCCGTACCAGTCACTAGACTCCAATGGTCTGAAGCCCAGGCTATTCACATTAAGTTCATGTCAACATAGGAAATTCATTGATTTGTGTGTGTGTGTGTGTGTGTCTTCTGAGATGATGACATGATCACATCCAACATAAAAATATAGAACTTTGTGACTGATATGGCTGGTTTTGCAAATATATTAAAAATTTGAAACTTTAAAGTGTTATAGCATCATTTCAAGTGTGATTTTGATGATACTCTAGTGTTGTGTTCATTTGATTTTGCTCTGTTTATCAAACCTTTTTACTCCAACCTTTTCCTGTAATTTACTTTTTTCCCTAAAACTCTGCCCCCTCCCCTTCCTACCAGGGTAATGACCAAATCCGATTTGAACTCTCCTGCTACGCACTCATGCCATCCATAGAGGTAAGTTCTCCCTTTCTCGCCAGTTTCTAGTGTGAGGAAAGAAACACATTCAGAGACTCCAACTCTCCCGTTTTCGACGGGAGATCTCCCGCCGAAAACCCATTTTTGCAATATTTCCCGTTCTCCCGCTTGAGATTTAATTTCTCCCGCCCTGGCTCTGTGTCTCCCGTTGGAAAGGATTTCTTACTTATTGCTATTGTATGTTGAAAAAAAAAGCCTTAGATAGCACCAGAGAGCATCTAGGAACTTGGCGCTTCGCACACATCAACTTGGAGTCTCCCGTTTGCTACAGCTGTAGGGGTTTCAGGCGGGAGAATCTCCAGATCAGAAGGGGCTTTGGGTTGGAGTCTCTGCACATTCATGATGTTTTCAAGTCATGTACACATACAAGCTCATAAGCTTATAGTCAGTGATGTATATGAAAAACAAAATTCTACATTATAGTGCATTGACATGGTAAATTTCAAAGATAAACTCTTACATCAGAAAGCCTCCACCCCCCCCCCCCCCCCCGAAAAAACAGAAAAATGAATGTTGTACATAAAATTGTTATGAAGAGCAAGCTCATTTTAAACCAAGGGCACGGGAAATGAGTCCCATGATAAAGTACTTTGTAAATACAGTAAAAGGAGAAATTTTCGTGGAAATGAGTCCCATGATAGAGTACTTTGTAAATACAGTAAAAGGAGAAATTTTCGTGGAAATGAGTCCCATGTTAAAGTACTTTGTAAATACAGTAAAAGGAGAAATTTTCGTGGTGTGGAAATTTTTGTGTGTTTTATGCAACCAGAAACTAGCACAAAAACAAAAGCATGCAAATATTTGTACTAGCCATATGTACATGTACCCCTGTGTAATGTCTTGATTACGCAGAATTAAAATCATGCGAAATTCATCTTACTCTGGGGAATGCAAAAACTTATGGGCGCGAAAATATCTCTTGTGAGGTTTGAGTTTTCTTCAATTTTGTCTCCCTCTGCATATGAAATTTGTGAGATCGCAACTGCTGATCTGTGATTTTAGCAAACATGTCAGAAAAGGAAACAGTCGGATTCGAACCTGTCGTCTGCAGCTTCCATTACAGATCAGCAGTTGCGATCTTACAAATTTCATTTGTAGAAGGAGATAATATTGAAGAAAACTCTCACCTCAACTTCCACCCCTGTGCTTTGATAATCTCTTGCTTTCAATAGCCACTTTAACAGTAGTCCTCTGACATAGCTTTGGCTCTTTCAAGCTGTAATTGACTAGTTACTGTGATGGCAGCTGGAAATAGGGAGGTGTTTAAAATTGAGTGGAAACCAGTGCCATCTATGCATCGAGTCTGGCCAACTCGGCTCCAGTGGATAACAATATAGCAGCATGATGCTTTGCTAGGGAAGCATGTAACAAAGAGGAATACATCACGCCAAGTTGGGCCGACTGAAACAGAGTTGGCCAAACTCTGTGCTTGAACGGCCTTAGCAGAAACTAACTGTTATCCTCTGAAGTCATGCATTACACCACCAAGGGGTCATGCTCTTTAATAACAACAGGTGGTACCCAGGCGCTTTGACCAAAGAGCGCATCAGTAATCAGGACTAGCATTCTCATACAGAAGAAAAGACGTCTCCTGATGCAGGTCTCTCTCTTTTTCAGTAGGCTGGCAACAATAAATGTGTGCTTTGAATGATAGCAGCAATCAAAATGGTGCATAAAAAATACACTTTTAATTGCAAAGAGTAGAAAAAAAAATAATGCTGGAAGACACTACAATGGAGTATGTTGTAGTTTGTTGAGACAGTCACATATATGCCATATTGAAAAATAGGAAGCTAACATGTGGATCATGGACAATGTTAAAGTTTTTAAAAGGACCTCATTTTCATGTATTTGTGATTGGTGCTTTCTGAGGAGAACAGAAATACATGAAGTTCTTAACTAAACTGTTCCTGACATAGTATTTCATTCAGGATTTTAGCTTGATATACAGCTTGTAATATACGGAATTGTGTCAAAGAAAAAAGATATTTCATAGTCTCCAAATTTGTCTTGGAGATAGAGCAGCCCTGGGCATGGCTTAGGAGTGCAGAGGAATGTTGGACATCCCATTTGGTTAAGAAGAGTTGCCACTTTATCTATAGCACCTCCATGCTAAAACTGATTCTTCATTAGAAGAGCATGCCTTTTGAACTCCATTTATGGTTGTCCTGCAATATGGAGTGGACAAAGTCAATGGGAATTGCTGCAGGAGATGTCGCAAACATTCAAGGCATCTCACACTTAACCATACCTTAGGCTTGTGGGTAGCAAATAGTAGCTTTCGAGTTAGAATTTGAGGGAACATTTTACAGTTTCACAACTACATCTGGGAGCAATTGTAGCTAAATTGGACATAGTGTACCCTGTGCCATATGATATTTGTCATATTTTAGGAAGGATTGAAAGGCTTGATGCTGGGGCACTACTTCAAACAGACAAAAAAGTTTACTGAGATGGTGAAGGAGGTAGATGTAGAAGCACTGATACAACAAGCGAGATACAAAGGACAGCTTTACAATCATAGTGCCGCTTTGGTTGGTTGGCGAAGGTTGAGAGGATGCTTTTTGGCAGTGGAGGGATTGGGTAAATCATATGAAAAGATGGATCAGTACCAGTTTGGCTCCAATCAGCTGATGGTTGCTCAGAGATACAGGGAGTACTTTTCCTATTTGTATGAGATATCTTGTGATGTCATAAGGTTCTCAGCCAACCATTCTTCTCTGTTTTATTTGGGGCAATAGCCAATGTGTTTGGGCATCATTCAGTCACTGTAAAGTAAGCTTTTTTGCAGCATGAAATCTTTGTGAATTGCCACCAGCATTCAATGCATATATAGTAGACAAGAACTTTCATGTGCAATTTAATTTCACGAATCTTGGCTCTCACGAAATGTGTGAAAAATACATGCCAATATTTCTGGTTTTACAGTAATAATATCTTTAGCTTCCACTTTAGATAGACACCTCATCAGGCAGAAGACACTGTTTAAATGACCAAGACCTGCGCTAGTTGTTCAGATCAGATGAAAGGACCAAGTTCTACAATTTTGGTAGTTGTGATGATGTTGATTGTAGGCATTGATAACCCTGATGCTGATAGGTGCTGGAAACACAGGTGATTCAGACTGTGACAACGATATCTACATTGTATGTATTATAAAACAGTGTGACTTTAGGTCACCGAGACAGCGGTAGTTTTAGTGAATAACAATAAAGATAATGATAGGTGATGGGAACAATGGTAACAGTAGGTAAAAGGGACAATTATCATGAGTGGTAAGGATGATGCAGTCATTAGTTGAGATGATGAACAGCCTGGTGATGGAAGCTGCTCATGATACCACTGATGATAAATACTCACGATGGTAGAACATCATGATACCTACCAGTGATAATGGTGGTGGTTACCATAGTAGCTAATGAGAGAATGATGAAATACTTTTCATGTTACCATGGTGACAAAGATGACTCCTTTTACCCTTTGCACTTCTTGTATGACTTCTCATCCTTTTCATTAGATCATCGCCCCTTGGAAGATGCCAGAATTCTACAACCGGTTCCTGGGGCGCACAGATCTGTTTGAGTACGCCAAGACTAACAACATCCCGCTCCCAGTCACTCTCAGCTCTCCATGGAGCATGGATGGTAACTTGATGCACATCAGCTACGAGGCAGGCGTGCTGGAAGACCCAAAGGTAGGCCTGCTACTCTGTTAATGAAAAGATCGGTTGCTATTCATCACCATGGAAGCTGGTGTAGCCTGAATATATCTTTGTAAACTCAATTTTTGCTAACCAGACTTGTACCGTATATCTTGTGTGAAACTAGCCTTTTGTCAAGGCCCTCTCGCTGTATGCTGAAGAGAGCCCAGCTGAGTGGGGTTGCGTGTGGGTCTTTTGAAATCTGCTTTGCATCCTTTTGTTAGCCCTTTGAATTACCGACTTTTGCTCCCCGATTTCGGGAGCAAAAGTCGACCAATCAGCGTGTCTGTCTGCTCGAACCCAATTTGAATACAGCGAATGCACGCCACAGACCTCCGCGGGTGGTCAGTGAGGCATGCAAACAGGCATGACAACACCAAGGCTGAGGATGTGGGGAGCGCGCCATTCCATTGGTCGACCGGAACCCGTTAATATGAATATTCAGTAGGGTTCGCATGTCATGAATATGTGAAGCAGATCTCAAAAGGCCCTCGCACTGTTGCGCTCGGCTGGGCTCGCTTTGCTCGCCCATTACAGTGAGAGGGCCTTGACAAAAGGCTAGTGTGAAACCAGCATGAAGTTGTAACAGAAGATTGAGACATCGTCACCTCTGTATTCTATAATATGAAATTTGCATCTAATGACTTTCAAATGTGTTATGGTAAAAACACAATGTTTCCGAACTTCATTTCTGTTTCTATAATTTTTTTACCTTACAAGTTAGCAAGGGTAATTGTTTATATCGATGCTTTGATAGCCATAATTAAGTTAAAACCAACTACAACATGGCCTCCATGTCTTCATTGATGTTTAAGTGAAAGCATTGGGGAGAGTTGCACCACTGATGATGAATAGATGCTGAGCTAGTTGAACACATATGCCATAAATTTCATCATAACTAACTTGTTAAAAAAATTGGGGGTTATCTAATTACTGTAAGTATATGCATAGAAGTGGGAAATGACATTAATTTTGGTAAAAATTTCCTGAAAAAATGTTTCCAAGAGTAGTCAAGGTTGCAGTCACCAGAGATCTTGATCTTGATTGGAAATGTGACATTCAGTGACACAATGCTGAGAGGGGAAGCTACTTTTACCTTTATTTTTGATTTATTTTCTATTTCACAGCATGAGGCACCAGATGGCATCTTCCAGATGACCACTGACCCAGAGAAAGCCCCGGACACTGCGGACAAACTGCAGATTGAGTTCAAGAAAGGTGAGGTCTTGGCAAGATTTTACTTCTAATATATATTTTTAGTGTAGGATAATCTACAGGTTTAGGGACGCAGACTGTAAACATGAGTTGTGCACGCTTCAAGTCCTGAGGAGCACTCTTATTTATTTTCAGACTGACTTGCCCTCAGCAAAGCTCAACATCATGGACACAATTTACATAAACTGTATTTACATATTTACATATTCAAATGAGCTGTTAGGACCAATAGGTGTAAACAGCAATGGAAGAGACCAACTAAAGGGCTTTTTACACTTGTGTTTCTTAACCCCGGACTTTCTCTGACCCAGGACTATCGTTAGTCCCGTACCAATTTTTTCAGCTTTTTACACTCGCCAATTAGTCCCGTACTATCTCTTGTCCGGGGCTAAGGAGAAAACTGACCTTTTTACACTCATATTTCTTAGCCCCGGACTTTCCAAACCACATGAATATTCATAATTACGCTGTGTACTGTACATGTACACCCACGCACCGGCAGCACTTGATGACCTCGTTTCTGATTGGTCAGTGAGGGTCGGACTTCGTCTCCGTCGCTTAGCCCAGGATTATTTTTTCGTTCTGTTTACACTCACTTCGTTGGCACCGCAATTGCGGTTTCTAGCACCGCAATTGCGGTGCTAACCCCTGCTATTTTGCAGGTAGTAGTATTTAGCAGATAGTACCGTACTATCGGTGGGGCTAGCCCACTTTGGCAAAAACGAGTGTAAACAGAAAGTGGGCTAAGGATAGTCCCGTACCAACGGTGGGGCTAAGGCCCCCCCCCCCCCCCCCCTTAGCCCCACCGTTGGTCCGGGGCTAAGCAAAATTTTACAAGTGTAAAAAGCCCTTAAGATGAAAGAACCCAAATCACTCGGACTACCAATGAAAACAAACCAGATAAAGGTGGCAACAAGCTTGGGTGAGAACTGTAGACATGGAATGTTAAACAAAAGGATCAGATGTGACAACAAGCTTGGGCGAGAACTGTTAACATGGATGGGAAAGGAATCAGAGTGGTGGGAAAGAAATAGAGTACAGGTCAATGAGAATGTGAGACACCCTAAGAACCTAGACAAACTGAACTTCATAACAACTGAAATGGGAAAAGAGGAAATAGCCAAAAGGAAACTCTACTAAATCAGCTTTGCTGTCTTACATTAGCAAATATTTTTTGGTGGTTCGTCAACTGCAAACTGCTTATGTAAGGATCGTGGCTACTTACAAGCAGATGCTGGTTGTAAAGCTCTGTGGTGACACTGTTTGACCAAGGTCTATAGAGGGCAGCATACCATTTCTGTTCCAACATCACAAGTTTGATATTTGTCCAGGTTCCATGACATTGACTCCTGCGAAATATGAAATGAAATATCCGCAGGCTAAGCCAAACATAAATTCTACCCACGAACATAACCTTAACCCTAATCCTAATCCCTACATCAAACTAAACCTAAAAGCCTATCACAACCCTAGCCCTAACCTCAAGTCTTCAGTGAAAAGAAGACTGGAGCAACTGTTGCAAGAGCAAATGTCATGTCACCCTTTGTCCACGACTCTTGCAATCAAGCAGTGTAGTAGTTTGTGCGATCACGGTTTTGCTGGTAAAGACATTCAGTGCATACCAGTACTCACTACATTCATAATTAGTTGAGGTACACTGTGTTAAGTTTATATTACTCTCTTTGCTGTGAGAGAGATTTCAAAGAGATTTTGCCACCATGAATTAAGGAATGCTGAAGATACTGAATATTTTGCAGGTATGATGTCATCAATAGAGAGATACAAGCCAATTTCATTGGTGGTTGAATTTGTAATCAGGAACCACCTACATTTTGTACCTGCAGAACACAGTTAATAGTAGGTGATAGGGGCCTGTGGGCGACTGCTGCCTGCCCAAGTAGCATGTAATAGATTGATCGCATACTTGGTGCTCTCATCATCACCTAAGGGCGATATTTTTAATGACTTGTGAAATTCACAAAGCTCTGCTAAATATTCAGCATCTACAATCCCTCTATGGAATGCTTGTCAAGTCTCTTCTCCTTTCTCACCCTTGCGCTTCTCACGAGTATCTTAAGAGGGCAGTGGAAACTAGACCTTATAGAGTGATTTTCCTTTTTCAATCCAGGCATTCCTGTTTCGGTTCGCAACCTCGGAGACAACAAAGTGGTAAAGGAACCTCTTGAGCTGTTTCTGTACCTCAATGAAATCGGGTAAGATGCTCCCTTAGTCATGCCCAACATGTCAGAATGAAACCAAGCATTTCTTATCCAAGTGTTACATTGCTGATATTGGGAAAACGTGAAGTATAGACTTGGTATGTGCTTACTTTTGGTTACAGTTAAACACTAGTTTTGTGTAAACCAATGCTGATGTAGTACCATTTTTTTTTTTAATGCTACTGCTTCAAACACATTGGGGGGACTTATACTCTTAAAGTGAAAACATAGTACTTGCATGGCTGCAGAACTATTGATTTTTTGCTCAAAGATATACATTGTACAAAAATGCATAAAAAATGTGTGAAATGATGCTGTAATAACAGGATTTCTCTTGGGGAATGACAAAAATGTGAAATATCAGCCAGAACGCTTTGCTAAAAGTACTACAATCTCAGAGCTTACAGTACCTGATCATGGTTGCTACGTGATTTTTCATATTCGATTACATCAATTACAATGTGTTGGGCCAGAGCAGTATCCATTGTGTGTGAGAGTGAATTGCCAGCAGCTTTTTTTGCATGCAATTCAATACTGCTGCTTGGACACGCTTTGATCATCACGTATTAGCAGCTTTCTGCATACCCACAACTGAGTGGGGAGGGCATTTCAGGAATAAAATTCTGTTATACCAGCTATTAGTATTTCACACTCTTGATAACAAAATACTACCAAAGGATAACTCATTATCCCGACAAATCACGTCAGCCAGACAGGTTTCTCAGTAGAGTTTGGTGTTATTGCTGGTAAATTTGAATTGATAAATGATGAATTTTGAGCCCCTACAAGTGCTATATTTTAGTTTTAAACTTTCAATCATTCACTCTGTTTACCATTGGTCCAAGGAGCAGCCCCTTGAGGCCTACCTTCATTTTGTTCTCAGCCAACCATGTTATGCTCATGCTGACTACCTTTTGATAGCATTTTCCTCATTCATTTATCATCGGGCTAGTAAGATCTTTAAATCTGAAATATCACGGCCCGAAAAAGAAATGTATCGGTCTGAAATATAGACAAGCATAACAATCCACTATAAATCTCAGTTGCCCGACAGGGCCAGCCAAAGATAACCGTTTCAGAAATTTGGTGGCCCGACATCAATTTTTAGTGGCCCTGGGCCGCCAGGCCGCCACAAATGTCGAGCCATGGATAATTCATACCTACCCCTTGCAGTTTGTCCGAGATAACTACTGTAAAACAAGGAATGTTCGCGTGCATTTTAATTTCGCGAATTTTGCGAGAGCCAAGATTTGTGAAATTGAAATGCACATGAAAGTTCCTGTCTTGTCTACACTGTACGCATTGAATGTTAGAGGCAACTTACAAAAATTTCATGCTGCGAAAAAGGCCGTCGGCTCCAATTCGCGAAAATTTCATGCCGCGAGAATATTGTGTTTTACAGTAGTAATACTAAATGGTCAGCAAACAGTATCAGCCAATGATGAACAAGAGAGATCATGAGGATACATACCTATAGTGGCTATACAAAGAGCATGTGATGTTTTGTGATGTGTCACTCAGATGTATATTAAATCCTAAATGCTTTCTCATCATTTTCATTTGTGCTCTGATGCTAGGGGGCGACATGGCGTTGGACGCATTGATATTGTTGAGAATCGATACATCGGCATGAAGTCTAGAGGTATGACTCTCAAAGCCCATCTTTTTTTCTGTCTTTTTTTTTTTAAATATGTACATTCCCTGGATGTGTCCTGAAAATTAGGAAGTGGTGTAAAACTAGAGGCATGGTGACATATCTTGCTCAATATGCACTTTGAACAGAATAGAAGAGTGTAAATGTTCATATCAAGTTTTAAGATGGTACATGATCACTTTTGTCAAATTAGTAATAATATTTGATGCTGTAACTTTTCCTGCATTCTTGACTTGTAATGCTATTTTCCGAGTGATTGAATCTACCATCAAGAACCACAATGACAAAATGAGAAAGCAGTACCTTTCAAGAGAAAAGTTTGTAATAATTTACCGTGGAGACGATATGCATGTACATACATTACATTTGTGTTGCAGGAGCCGATTAATTATTGAAGTGTTACCAGTATTCATGTCGATATCACTCAAATTGCAAAAGTCACAAAATTAATGGCACCACAAGATGAATGGCTCATGCAGTATTATGTGAACACTTTAAAACGTAACCATCACTGAGAGCCATACTATAGCCCAAGTTATGAGGCCTGTGTTTCTCTGTTTGCTCTCCCCTAATCCAGGGGTGTACGAATGTCCTGCTGGAGAGATTCTTATCACAGCACACACGGACATTGAGACATTTACCATGGACAAGGTAGTGAACAGGTGGTAGGAGTGGTGGTGGTGGTAGGAGTGGTGGTGGTAGTGGTTGGAATGGCTGAATGGCAGTTGTAGTAGTGGTGGAATTAGCAGTGGTTGAGAGTTGTGACAGTGGTAGTCTTAGAGTGGCAGGTGTTGATAGGCTGTGGTAGAAGCTGTAGTGGAACTGGCAGTTGTAGTAGAGGTGGAAATAGCAGTGGCATAGGTGTTAGTGGTAAGAATAGTTTTGAGAGTGATAGTGTTGGAGTGGCAGCGGTTGAAAGGCAGTGGTATGAGTTGTGAAAGTGGCAGTTGTAGTAGTGGTGGAATTAGTAGTAGCTGAGGTGTTAGTGGTAGGAGTAGTTTTGAGAGTGATAGTGTTGGAGTGGCAGTGGTTGAAAGGCAGTGTATGAGTTGTGAAAGTGGCAGTTGTAGTAGTGGTGGAATTAGCAGTGGCTGAGGTGTTAGTGGTAAGAGTAGTTGTGAGAGTGATAGTGTTGGAGTGGTATTGCTAAAAGGCAGTGGTTCTGTTGTTGTCAAAGTGGCAGTTGTAGTGGTGGATTTAGCAGTGGTTGAGGTGTTAGTGGTAAGAGTATATTTGTGAGAGTGATAGGAGTTGCAGTGGTTGAAATGTCGTGGTAGTGATTTAAATCCTGTATACGCCGAATATTTCGAGAGTCAGGTGCTATTCGCGAAACTAAAGACACGCGAAAATAATGACTCTGATGTCAATATGAATGTGACGTACATGTATACATGTCTCCCTTCAGTACAGTTCTCCAAGATTGTGAATTTAACCACTTGCGAAATTGTCAGGAAGTCCCGATTCGCGAAAATTTAGACTCGATAGATATATGGCATATACCGTAGTAGTGATAGGCCTTGGAGTGTCTAGAGCGGGAGTGGTAGAAATGACGATAGCAGTGTCAACGGTAGTGGTTGAAGTGGCAGCGATCGGAACGGCATAGGTACAGCTGTAGGAGCGATGGTTGGAGTGGCATTAGTGAAAATGTAGTGCCATGTACTAGCATGTTGGGAGTGGCAATACTGGTGGTCAGTAGTTGTTCATCAATTATGGTGTTGGAGATTGTAGCTGTGGCAGATAACGACTGGACGTCAGTCGGTTGTCATAGTAATGATGGTGGGCGGCCTACAGGAAGTGTGTGGTAACAGATTGATGATGATATTTTATAATGCAATGTTTGTGCATTTAGCAAGGATGGTATATATGATGTGATTGTAGTTGTGTTGTAATCAAAATGAGAGATGGGTTTATCACAATAGTATGAAAGAAATAGTCTGCAGTGGTACCAGTTTATATTGTAAAGCAAGAAATATTCGAATTGGAGCTGACGACCATTTATGTGGCATGAAAGTTTCGTGAATTGTCACTAACATCAACACATAGTGTAGACAACGTTCGTGTGCATTTTAATTTTGTGAATCTTAGCTCTTGCGAAATTTGTGAAATTATAATGCACACGAACATTTCTGGTTTTACAGTACTACAGTGTTGAAGTAAGTGTGGTTAAGGAAAAAGATATATGTATATATTTTTCAGTTGCTTAGGAATCTGTGATTGCAATGATTGAGGGATGATAACGGTGTTGATACTTAGCACAATTTGTTATGGGAATGGTGGTGTTTCTAGCAGTGGCAGTGGTAGCTAATGTTAGCATGAGTCAAATGTTAAACTGAGTCACTACTAAAGCAAGTCATAAATCCAGCAGGCAGTATCTAACGAGGGAATTCCATGATATACATAAGGAATACATGATTTCAAAAAATTCTGGTATTGGAATATCTGTTTACTGTATTAAGGGAGGAAAGTTTCTTGGTAGTTAAATGTGACAGTTACTTTACTAGTAAGTTTACTATTGCTTATTATCATCACCACCTGACTTAGAACTGAAGAACTTGCTCTGCTTGTTTGTTTTTTTGTTGACAGGCTGTTCGCAGGATAAAGCAGATGCTTTCTCTACGCTTTTCTGAGCAAGTTTATGAAGGTACTCAACATCTTTACTCTTAGGGGAGAAATACCACGTATACACACAAGCGTTTCATGTCTTGAATGTGAATTGATTTTAGATGTAATGAAAGGGTGACATGGATTGTTCTCAAATGAAGAAAAAATGCAAAATAGCAATCTGTGATATATTCGACACACAGACATATACATAAGTATATCTTTTGGATAATTTTTTTTTTTCATGAATACTGTAAATATGTTTGCCATAAGAGTGATTTTAAATAATATTTATGGTTTATTGTTGGTCATGAATATACCACCACAGAGAAGTCAACATTGTTCCAGATAAGTGTTGTGCAAACTCTCCCAGCTCCCCCCCCCCCCCAAACAAAAAGAAGAGAAAAATAATGAAAAGAGAAAGGCGTGCATTTGGCAGATTAGGCCTGTGTGTAAAGTGGATATTGTACGTAACCAGACTCACCCTAGGTATTTGGGACTTCTCTGCCTAGGCTTCTGGTACAGCCCCGAGTGTGAATTCACCCGCGACTGCATTGCTCGAAGCCAGGAAGACGTGGAAGGAACAGTCACAGTGACTGTCTTCAAAGGCCATGTGTACATCAATGCAAGGGAATCCTCCAAGAGCTTGTACAATGCAGAGCTGGTCAGGTTAGTGTACCTGGGGGAATTCCCCTGTTCTTAACTGGTCACAATGCAGAGCTGGTCAGGTTTCAGATAGTGCACCTGGGGGGAATCCTCCTGTTCTTAATTGGTCACTGAGACCGTCATAGCATTATCAAAGTGGTGTTGAAAAGTAACTGGTTCATAGCAGCAGAGACTCCAACCGTGAGTGTCTCTTATGGGAGATTCTCTCACATGGATATCCTAGCAAACTGGATACTTGTTGCACAAACATGCGCACAATATTGTGCACATCACTAACACAACGAGCAATGTCCCTTGTGGGTGGGGTGCAGGGCCCACTAAAAAGCTCTGAAAGCTCTTGAGTTATAGATGCTGTGTGATGCTCCCGTAGCCTTATTTTTTGTACATACTTGGAAAAAAAAGAGAAAGCTATATTTCAAGTGGGAGACACACATCTAGAGGTAGAGAATAATTATTTTTATGGTTATTTTTATCATCATTAGCAGTATTTATGCATTTGACTAAAGATAGCGTGGTCATGTAGCAGAGTACATTAAAATTACAGAATTTACAATTACAGGGATAAATGATAGATGGTACACCATTTGGGTTCAGGTTCACAAAAATTATACTTACATAAATAAATGAATAAAGAAGTTTATGCATCATACGTTTGTACATAGCACATACATACATGTATATACATACATACACACACACATACATACACACTTACATACAAATGTATACATGTACATGCATACATACATACACATGCATGGACACACGCACATTGATTAAACACATGTTGTGTTTCTTTTCATCTTTTCTTGCGCTGTAGCATGGATGTGAAGGGAGACTATGAGCCAGTAGATGCCCTTGGGTTCATCAAGGTCAATGCAGTCAGGTAAGATGAATTTATTGAGAGATTGAGAAGAAAATGGAGAAACTGTGTAGACAATTGATATTGCAGAGACTCCAACCCAAAGCACCTTCTGAAGTGGAGATTCTCCCGCCTGAAACCCCTAGCAAACGGGAGACTCCATTTTGATGTGGTATACGAAGCGCGAAGTTCCTAGGTTTCTAGATGCTCTCTGGTGCTATCTAAGGCTTTTTTTTTTCAACATACAATAGCAATATTAAAGTAAGAAATCCTTTCCAACAGGAGACACAGAGCCAGGGCGGGAGAAATTAAATCTCAAGTGGGAGAACGGGAGATTTTGCAAAAATGGGTTTTTGGCGGGAGATCTCCCGTCGAAAACGGGAGAGTTGGCGTCTCTGATATTGCCTAATTTTCTTCTCTACTGCACAATTCATTTCATATGTCATTTATGAAACACCACCAAAAGGAAATAGGAGTGTTCTGTGGAAAACAGGCTAACAATAGTTTATGTGCAGGATTTTTATGCCTCCGCGACAAAGTGTCGCCAGAGGCATTACATTTTCGGTTGTCTAACCATCCTTTTGTCTGTCCATAATCGATTTTGTGGACCGTGTAACTTGAGAACCATGTGAGGTGTCCAAATGAGACTTGCCATATGTATGTATGAGTGGACAAAGCCGTGCCTATCAACTGTTGGATGCACATGGTCAAGTTCAAAGGTCAAGGTCAAATTTGTCACTATTTTCTCTCTATGTCTGCCATGCCTGAAGGTATTTTCATGAAACGTAATGTATGCATGTATTACCTGATAAAGATTCTGTGGAGAATGTTTTGGGCCATAAGGATCAATGGTCACGTGAAAATGCTGATATTTCACTCCTTTTTTTTTGTGTGTGTGTGTGTCCATATCTCGGAAATGGCTCAAGGTATCTTCATGGAACTTGGTACATGTACTGCCTGACAGTAAATGACAATAAAAATCTCCCCGAGTTTCGAATTATTTATGCCCGTTGAGATGTGTGTAACACACAGGTTTCTCCCTGATTGTTCTTTACAATCTCCCTCATTTTCATGTGTGAATGTTGGCAGCCCTGTCAGAGCGCAAAATGAAGGAACCTCATCCCAGTGGAGGCTCACAGCATCACTGTCTGATTGGCTTAATGTCACTCTCGCTCTGTTTCTCCCTCCATCCTTCTATCTTTCATTCTCTCTTCCTTCTCTCCATCACATCTTCCTCCTCTTTTCATATCTCAATGTTTCTTTCTCTTCATGACGATAGGCTGAAAGAATACCACCGCCTGCGAGGGGCTGTGCAAGACGGCGCCTGCAAAAACTGATCAGCATGTGTGGCTGCAGAGGGATTCTCGTACTCAATATACAGTAAAGACCTGCAGAGGGCGTCCTATCAATGTGGTGCACCCCCATGGTGTAATGCTATTTTGTGCTTCAAAGAAGAGTGCAGCAGAAAGAACAGTGTGTTGGAATACTCTTTCAAAGGAGAATTTACCCCAAAGATATATGCATGAATTGTGACCATGCATCATAAAGCCCATGATAAGTTTCATGGGTGAACAATGCGTTTGACTCAAAAATGTTTTTTTTTTTATTGATGAGGTTGATATTTATTTGTTATTGTGGTCATATTAACTGGGAAAGTGATCCCTCTTCCATGTAAATCTGAAGTTCAAAAGAATAACAAATTCAGCTGAAGTACTGTGTTGACAGTTTGTGCAGAGTCAACATTTTGTGGTGGTCTCCTAATGGTTTACTTTGGTTGCCACCCATTGGGCAATGTGAAAGCATATCTGTATGAAAAAGACCCAATGAAAACTTAAAACAGTCATTAGTAGCATTGATACTTTGTAAAGGTGCAAAGATAACATTCTCTTTGGGGTAAATTCTCCAGCAAAAGAGCAAATACATCGTATATTGTAACAAGACATGCTAGGACTTAGTTTTTTGTTTGACATCAAAGAAGCGTTGCTGTGAACTATGTGTCATTGATATTATGTTCAAGTTGATAGTGCAGGGATACAAACTAAAAACCTCAGACTTATGTGTTTTATTTGTGAAACCATGTTCCTTATAGATCCAGAATTGTGGTGTTTGCTGTATTCATGCATGGCTTAAATACTGTATACGCCATATATTTCGCGAGTCTAAATTTTTGTGAATCTGGAATTCCCGACGATTTCGCGAGTGGTTGAATTCACGATCGTGGGGTCCTGTACTGAACAGAGAAGTGTACTCACGTACGTCAAATTACATCGGGATCAGAGTCAATATTTTCGTGTGTCTTTAATTTCGCGAATAGCACCTGACTTGCGAAATTCGTGAAAATAAAAACCCCACGAAATATTCGGTGTATGCAGTAAGTAGAGTGCAGACACAGAATTGATGACATGCTGTGAATGTTGAGATGATATGAATGTATAACAAGGGAACTTGTTAGCCACAAAACATTTTTGTTTTTTCTTCTTCTTATTCTTTCAATGTACTGAAATAAAAGGCTCAGCACACCAATACATACTTCCAAAATCAACTTAGGAGCATATCTAAGTCTTCTTGCTATGCTCTCTGTAAGTTAACTCCATCTGATCTCTCAAATAGTGTGTTGATAGCCTTGTTACATTTGCAATAACATATGAAATATACTGTAGGTTGCCCATACTTTGTATGTTTCTTGTATACACACATGGTTTTACATCAGGTGAAAAGGTCATGTTAATGATTGCATTTAGCGAATCATGAACAGAATTAAAGTGTGATTACGGTACTTGCACGGGTTGATAACACCATACAGTTGGAATATGCATTGATAACGACATTGCCCCAAAATGCTTTTTGTCTCGCCCACCGGAGGTGAAGGCGAGACTAAGGGATCCAAATGGCGTCCGTCTGTCGTCCGTCGTCCGTCCGTCGTCCATCCGTCGTCCGCCGTCCGTCACAAATGTTAAAGTTTACCTGCAAGACTCTCTTATGATGCATAACTTGGCAACTGTTACAGCAATGGCAGCCACACCTGGGTGATAGAAGCACTAGGGGTATCTTTATGTTATGGTGTTGTCGGAGGTCATGTGATGATGTCAAAGGTCATTTGAGGTCATATATTAAAGAGTATGTGCAAGACTCTCTTTTCTATGTTAAAGTTTACCTGCAAGACTCTCTTTTGACAAATAACTTCACATAAGTTGCTTGGATTACAACCTAACTTGGGTCTTAGATGCACTGGGGGTACCTTCATGTTATGGTGCCGTTGGAGGTCACAGGATAAGGTCAAAGGTCATTTGAGGTCATACGTTAAAGTTTACTTGCAAGACTCTCTTATCACACGTAACTCGACACATGCTGCTACAATGGCAATCAAACTTGGGTGATGGATGCACTGGGGGTACCTTCATGTTATGGTGCAGTAAGAGGTCACATGATAAGGTCAAAGGTCATTGGAGGTCATACGTTAAAGTTTACTTGCAAGACTCTCTTATCACACGTAACTCAGCACATGTTGCTACAATGGCAATCAAACTTCGGTGATGGTAGATGTCTCTTGGGAAGTTGAAGGTAACCACAAGGTCAAAGGTTACAGATGGGGGACAACGAACTTTTAGGGCCCAACATCAAGTTTTTAGGGCGCATTTCGTTTATGGCTCATAACTTTTGATCCCTTTGTCCGTTTGTGACCAAACTTGGATGGAAGATGTCCCTTGGGAAGGTGAAGGTCGTCACAAGGTCAAAGGTCACAGACAGGGGTCAACAAATTTTTAGGGCCCAATGTTAAGTTTTTATGGCGCATTTCGATTATGGCTCATTACTTTTGATCCCTTTGTCCGTTTGTGACCAAACTTGGATGGTAAATGTACCTTAGGGTGTTGAAGGTCACCACAAGGTCAAAGGTCATAAGCAGGTCGATTAACTTCTGGGAGTTATAAAAAATATTAATTCCATGTACGCGAATGGGCGAGACACAATTTGGCGATTGCCTTGTGTTAAGCAATATGAGAAGGGAAGAAATATAAACAAGCCAAGAATATACACCTTGAACATGTAATTGAACAATCAGACATTTAATGCAATCACATTTATGTTTTTTTTTTCTTTAAGCTATCACTTGAATCAATTTCTGGGTAATTTTCCATTATGAAACAATGTTTGTATAACCTGATATTGCGATGATAATGCAGGATCTCTGTTTTTACAATGGCATTGCAAACATCTTCTTTTAAAATTCTTTATTTTATTCATTATTTATCTCTTTCTGCCTTTCCAAGAAAAGAATCACACATGGTCTGAAATAGCATTCAGTGCAGAAATTAACATGTAAGAATCAATGATATACATTAAGAACTATCCACTTTAGTAAGGTAAGAGTCATAAGTACCAAGTGCGAATTTACAACTGATTCAGTGGGAACATCACATGGTATTCTTCTGAACAAGCATTTTTTGTTCCGAAAGCTGTCTGCATTACAAGACTATCTTGCCTGATTATAAAGAAAGTCATCACACTTGTGCTACATTTGACAATGATATGATAATCTGGAAATGATACGAGTCACCTGATTTTGGAGTCTCGTTCCTCCCTTTTTTTCCTTTTTCCATAAGCTAACATGAGACAAATGATGTAGTCCTAGACACCATTTGAAGATTGATGTGGCCTTGCTGGTGGCAAAGACTGTGGTTCATAAAGCACAAAATGTTTGTTGTGCAGGTAAGCACATACATAGCCTGCATAAGAGTGGAATACATCGCAGAGACAGAAAGGAAGTTAAAGCTTGAATGTCAGTCCTGTTAGTCCCTGAAATGAACTGCTGTGGTCACATTATTGTGTGAAGCTACACACCTGGCAATTTCTATGTGTAAATTACTCCAAAGATACACATGATATATCAAGAGCAATATTTTCTTACACATCAATGATAAAGATAGGCAGATTAACCTCATCATATAAATCCATGCAGCTACAATATAAATGTGTATACACTGTAGTATTTTGCAATGGTTTCATCTTTGTGGATTTTGTGGGTTGGCTGATACAATTGTATTTACACAATTAACTGTGCATGAAAATATTTCCTCCCATAACAGAAATGCAGTGTATATGGTCCCAAAAATGGGTGAAGATCAATTATATTTATTTTCAATTCTCTCACTGCAGTTTGCGATTGCAAATCTAACCAATTGCAAAGATGTCTTGCCAGTCTCAGTTTGCAAAATGTTGAACTTGCTAAATATAAATGTATGGCATATATGGTATGTCTTTGGTGCTTTGTAGCACAGAACCAAGTGCTGTTAATGTCTGTCACATGATCAGAAAGTAATCTTATGGCTCTGCTTAACCAGTGGTGGATCCAGGCAGGGGTGCATCAGGGGCGCGCACCCCCCTTTGCGCACCCCCCTTTAATTTTATTAAAACAAAAGAAATAAAAAGAAAAATGGGGGGGGGGCATACGCTCTCCTTGAATTTTGTAAAGGCACCCCCTTTTACAGAATTCCTGGATCCGCCCCTGTTAACCACCGAACGGTTTTACTCTGGTTTTTTTTCTGTCATTTTTCTTCATATTTTTCCAAGCCTTAGTGAGTCCTTTGTACCCTCTTCCATTCACAATGACATGTATTCTTTTAGAGATGAATTATATCTTTGATGTCTGTGAGGTCTTGCCTTGAGCACCAGAAAATGTACTTACACCGTACAAGGTCCACAGAGTTTTTGACCCTTCCAATTTCCGACTGATGACCAAACCTTTGGTCTTAACCCGTTTAGGACAGTTTGATTTTGCTACAACACGCATTTCCCATAGACACCTGCCCGAGTATACTCGGGACTCGTCCTAAACGGGTTAATACTATACCTTGTACATTAGAGGATGGCATTTATTGTGTGTTTTGTGATATTTCGCTGGTGGGTGTGGCTGTTCATATATTTTGTGTTTCTTTTCAGTAATGCTGCTTCATGGTCATGTTGGAAAAAATTGGAAGAGACACATTCAACTTTCGATTCATTTAGATTTCTGTGCATTTTATTGGGTGAATATGTGGCATTAGTTGAAAAAGAGAAAAAGAAAGTTGTATACATGTATCTGTTGTAGACATTGTCTGGAATACAGCTGTAATACTGAAAGGAAGCTAGAGGTTGATATAGTAGTGTGGTCCATAAGTGTGGATTTAGTCAAGCCGAACATGGTTCGGCTGCAGATTTTACCTAACTACAGTACCAGTATTCAGGATTTCAGAAATCCAAGATAGATTGTGTGTTTTTGAAAGTTCATGTGCATAATTCTAGAGGTTATTTTTTTATTGGTAACCATACCTAGGTATTGCTGTGTGACACGTAATAAATTTGGAGCACCAGGGAGCATAAAAAAGAATTTTTTATATTGCTGTTGCTGTGTTCTTTTTGTGTCTGGTTGTGACCTTATTTTATGTGATATGTGTGCTACGTGCCAGAGAGGTATTGTTGACTGGTTTGTTAGGCATTATTAGAAAGCTATTCCAAAGGCAGTGTTTGTAAAACACTCGGGAGAAAATCATTAATTTTTCGAAGCAGCCAAGTCGTATTACCATGCTGTGACTACTGAGCTGGCATTGGTTCCAAACTACTCCTATGACATCATCCCTGCATCATGTATAGTCTTTTTCAAAGGCCCTTTATGATTTTAGCAGTAATTGTCTCGAGCTGAAAAAGCCAATGATGAGTGGATTTGTCACTGTTCGTGAGCCAGTAGAATTAAAAGCTGAGCAAGGCATGTTACTGTTCAGGTGCCAGTAGAAAGGCTGAGCAGGGCACCACTCCTACTAAATAATTCATCAGTGAATAATTGAAATGCAGTATAGTCACATTGACCAATGAATTTTCTAGACCTGTGGACTGGCCATCGGTGTGCAATTTAGTATGTATGAGCTTCTGTGAATATGCTGATTTTTGCTATTAAATGCTGCCAGGGAAAGTTCAGTACAGTATCATAGGAGTAAGTTGAGATTTCATTTCATTTAATTTCATTTATTTCCACATTAAAAACAACAATCATTACATTTCCAAGTCATAGTATAAAGCAGCGCTGGCGGAGCATTTTCAAAAGTGTGTGTGTGTGCGTGTGGGGGGGGGGCACTTCTGGGTTTGAGCTAACAAGCAAAAAGAAAAAAAAAAAGGTCCTCAGCTCATCTCTCCCCTTCCACTTCCGGGTTTCTTCGGCTGACAAGCAAAAAAAAAAAAAGAAGAAATGGTCTTCAGCTCATCTTTCTCCGTCACTTTCGGGTTTCTTCAGCTTACAAGCAAGAAAAAAAAAAGATCCTCACCGCTCATCACACTTCAAGATCTCTATATATCTATTTCTTTTTAGTGCCTCTTATGTACTTCTGGGTTAAAAAAAAAGTGGGGGTGGGGGGGGGGTGGGGTGGTGGGCCCAAAGTGATGACACCTTATGTATTCCTTTGTATGGTGCACAAATCAAGTACACTGTACAATCTTTAGGTAGCATGCAACCAAGGAAACTTCACCTGCAGTTATACAATTGATGCCCTCACAAATAGCCCGATTGTACAATCACCAAATTGGAACGTTTCCTTTAACATAAGTCCATCTTAGCTCAACTTCGGGACAGTGTGATGCCTTAAAGGACAAGTTCACCTTCATAAACATAAGGATTGAGAGAATGTAGCAATATTAGTAGAACACATCATTGAAAGTTTGAGGAAAATCAGACAATCCGTTCAAAAGTTATGAATTTTTGAAGTTTTTGTGCAGTACCCGCTGGATGAGAAGACTACTGCAGTGTATGAATAACTTAGATGTCACATGCGTACAACAATATAAGGAAAATATAAAGAGAATTTCACAAAATTCCATCTTTTGAAAAAAGTACACATTCCCCTGACTCGTTACCGACAAAATGTTATGGGTAATATTATTCCCCCTGCCTTTAGAAAGAGGCAAGTCAAGTGCACTTTTATTATGCCAAAAAAAGTGAAAATATGTTGAATTTTCTTTTACATTTTCTTCATACTGTTGTACGCATATGACTCACAAGCTGTAGTAGTCTCCTCATCCAGCGGTTCCAACACAAAAATTTAAAAAATTCATAACTTTTGCATCGATTGTGCAATTTTCCTCAAACTTTCACTGATGTGTTCTACTAATATTGTTGCATTTTCTCAATCCTTATGTTTATGAAGGTGAACTTGTCCTTTAATGAGCTCCCCTGAGATTGCAACACTGGCTGCCAACTTCCAGAGCAATAATAATTAATTCCTTTGGATGGTACACCAAGACCAGCAGATTAGACTTTAAAAACAGCATTCAGGAGGTGAATAAGCTGGTTTGTAATTAGCTCAGGCTCATACATGCACATTTTCCCCATACAACCTGGTTTTCTTTTCTTTTCTTTTTTTTCTCAGTTGGTTTGGGCAATTCATATATTTCCAAATTTAATTAGCCCGTTGAGGACAGGCTGATTTTACTACAACACATATTTCCCACAGACACCTGCCCGAGTGTGGGCAGTGTGTGGCATTCATGGTCAAACAAATAATGAACTTACATGAAACCAGGTGACCAGAATGGCCCATTAATTAACAAATATCATGTCTAGGGAAAAAAATCTATTTCATTATTGTGCATTTTTTCTCTCATTATAGTGCCAAATACCAGGCTTCTGATGAATTCTTATCAGATGGATAATGCTGACAAGGGTTGTTTGGAAGGATTACATGAATAATCACTTCACATCACAGATGCTTATCTCAGTGAATTTTGAATGCCAACATGCCTGTTATCACAAATACACTCTGTGATTGTACTTGTGTGCAAAGTGGAACTACGAACAGGTTTATACCGGAAGCAGTTCTCAGGAAAACACATGCAATGCATGGTGTGTATTTGGTTTGCCATTTGTTCTTGATATAAGCTATTCACATTTTTTCAAATCAATACTGAACAAATTAATGTCCAGGGATATTTAGCTCACCTGAACCTATGGCTGAGGTGAGCTATTATGATCATTCACCATCTCTTGTGTATTGTGCATTGTGCATAAACTTTGTACATTTTCTTCTTTTTGAAAACCTCATGACAGATTTTCACCAAACTTGGCAAAGTCTCTAGGGGGTTAGTAGGATCTCAATTTGTTCAAATGGACCCCATGCCCCCCCCCCAAATTAAGGAATCTTTCAAAAAATCTTTTCTATAAAACTGAAATGATAGAGCTAATGAGTAAGTGCATTGAAAACCAGTTCAAGGTTTTTATTTTTGTTTTTTGTTTTTAATGGCATATCTGGGAACAATTTTCACATTCTTATCTCCTTGAAAACATATTATCAATTTGTCGCCAAACTTGGCAGGCGTTATCACTAATATCAAGGGTAACAGAATGCGTCTTAATACAAATGAGTACCATGCAGCTCCACCTCCTGGGGACCCCCAGGGGACCCCAGAACTCGCAAAGCAGGAGAATCTTTAAAAAAAAAAAATCTTGAAAACCGAAGATTACTCTGAGTAGATACATTTTTGAATGTAGACATACTTTCAAGCTATTATTATGTGATAAAATATTATACAAATGGACACCATGCCCCCTGGAAGCCCTCAAATCTGTCATCTTCTCGATCCCCACCCCAAGTTTTCTATATAGGCCTACCATGTGAAGAGTTTGTTCGCAAAAACCGACAAGTCCATTTTTTAAGATTTTGAAGTACGGTCTATGTCATAAAGTACAAAATTAAACCTCTTAAATGATATATTGGTCACTACATATAAAGGTACATTTTCGAAGTTATGGTCAAAAGAAACAAAAATTCTCTTATCATTCTCTTTATTTTTCTTGACCTTTAATCGCAAATATCTCCATATGGCAAATATGGACTTATCGGTTTTTGCGAACAAACTCTTCATGTAAATCTTGTTCTACAAAAACTTGATTGTTATATAACCCTCTGTATGCCACATTTCTCACCTGTCCATTGGTTTGTGTGTGAAATTTGTGTGCTTTTGATTCATTGGCATAGAAAGGGTTAATTGTGATACACAGGCAAGAGAAGACACTGGGGTCTCTTATTATAAAATTCATTTTATGAGGGAGGGCAGAGGCAAAAGTGTAAATTTCATGTTTTTGCACTCGGAAACCAAAACCCAAATATAAATGTGGACTGAGAAATATTAGTAGGACACATCAATGAAAGTTTGAATAAAATCAGACTGTCAATATATAGAAAATATGTATAGGCCTAATTCAATATAGGGGGCCTACCTTATATTTTCTGCGAAAGAGCTGAGCTTTGACTTACGTACATCTTTCGCCCAAGCAGGGGAATTTAGTGTTATACCCTTTTATGTGGTATTAAAGTTGATGGAATGTGTATATTCTGTTAAAAATTAAATTCTGTGGAATTCTCCTTTATTTTCTTTATGTCATCTTCCATAATGATGTCATAAACTGCAGTATAGTGTCATCATCCAGCAAAGACTGTACAAAAAAAGAAAGAAAAAAGGCTTGTTTATCATCCGATTTTCCTCAAATCTTTATATACTGGAAGGGGATACGTTCTCCAAATAAAATGCTGCTTTTACTCAACCTACATTTGTATTTGACTTATGGTCTTTTAGTTTCCTTTAATAGAGAAAATGTAGGCCTTAATATTCATAGTCTGCTAGTCATAGAAACACAATATACTTATAGGCCTATGCAAATTTTAAGCATTGTCATGAATTGAAATATGTCATATCAATGTGTTTGGACATGCCAATTAAGGTACCCATCTTGACCACATCCCCCCCCCCCCCTCCCCGCCAAAAAAAAAAGAGAAAAAAAACTTAAAGTTTATATGTCAAAATGATATACTAGTAATATAATGTCATTTCAATTTTGATTGCTGCAACTTTCACACTCTTAAGACCGAAGTTACTATTTTGATCAATGACATCTTTATATCCATTACATCTATATATTTCTGTCTACTGAGTATCTCTCAATATATCCACATCTGTCTACATTTTTGATCCATTTGTGTCTTTCTAATTGTTCATCATCAGCTCAGTAAGTTCCTGGCTTGATTTTTTTCTGCATTCATTTTCATATTCATCCTGCAATTATAGTATTCAAGCAGAGTGTTAGCTGTCTCTCTCCTTTCTGCTCTCCGGACTTGGAAAGTTCATGTAAAGTTCAAACTAGATTTCTTTCAAGTGCTACCGGGAAATGCGGAAGAGCCATTCATCTCAGCGTGGGAGGGAAATTCACTCTCATCGAGCCGAACGAATACTTGGTAGTGACGCATGCAGAAGCGTGCACTCAGATTCTCGCGCTGTGACGTTTTATATTACTGTTGATGAGATGTTCTCATTTACTAACGTAGTACAACTGTACTCGTGAGACATTGTGAAATAAAACGTAAATGTGAAGTTAGCCGTGAATGAATAAACGTGTACGCAGTTTGTAGAGCGCGCATGGCATCATTCCATTGTGATACGAATTTTAGTTCAATATCATATTGCAGCGTAGCGATTGTGTACGTCGTGGATAAAAAGAGCAGAATACAGTACATGAATAGTAAACGATTGTACTAGTACAAGTGGGCGGCGCGTAATAGCGGCGCGCGCGATCTCGTGTGTTCGTGTAGGTACGTACGTGTGTGTTTATTTCCACAGTAAAGCTGCAGCGTAGTGCAAGTGCAGTGCTAACGTGCTGGCTGTGGATGTGGTACATCTAACTTGGGAGCCGGCGGAATGATTGACCACGGACTATCGGATAGAATATTAACAGGGAATTTATGTGTATTTTGACATCAATGATCAGTTATCATGAGTTTGATAGAGGCTCATGCCAAGGATGGGATGTCACCCCGAGGGATATCTCAGGAGGAGGAAGAGCGATATGCGGAACTGTTTTCCAAACTTGACGTGGACGGTGATGGGCGAATAGACGTTGAAGATTTGCAAGAGGGACTTACACGGTTGGGTGTTCATATGGTGCCTAACCATGCTGAAGTAAGCGATAAACGTTGATTCTAAATATGATGTCAGCTCAGTATCCCATCGATATGATACGTTTTACTTATGTATTTGAGTTGAATGACTTCATTTTATATCGTGATTTTATAAAGATTAACAACCAGACAGAGGAAGATACTTCAAAATAAACCGGGTTAGCCGTAGGCTACGCTGTAGGCTTATCTTGACTTCTGTGTAATGTCGCCTCCTCTCAGGCATTTCAGACACTGCCTGGTCGTGCTGAATACGGGGACCAGTCGGCAATGTCGGCGGTGCTTTGGCCGTGGTGGGCGCTGGTAAACAGGCTGAGCTTTAGTAGCTGAGACTGAGAGGCCACCACATTCACCAAGCACAAACTGATGCTTAATAGAATACACTACAACAGTCAGTGCTAAATACATTCAGCACTAAATCTGTCACTAATCGACAGTGCATCATGTCTTTCTATCTCTGATGGCGATGCACTTCCAGTTCCACACCACCACTTTGTCAATTTATATTGTACATGTAGTTCCTGCCACTGGCATAGATTCTAAGTTTCTAGAGCCCATTCATATTCTTACTATTACTGTCTGAGTATCTCTGATCTTTTGAATGAGAAGCAGTCCTGTAATAATAGTCTATTATTAAAGGACTGCTTCTCATTCAAAAGTTCAGAGATTCAGTGATTGTATGAGTTTTTTTATTGCATGCATGGCCTTAATGGGGTTAGGCTGTAGTCTGGGAATTCATTGCAATCAATCATTCGCCTGCGTAGAACTATAAATTTACATTCCAGCTGTTCAGTGTTAGATCTAAGTATGGAGAATTTTTTATCCTTTTTGTTTTTAGATGAGAATAATGTCATTGAATTCAAAGTCTAGTAATAGTATATTCAGTGTTTCTACAATGTATGATTTTTACTTTGATGATGGTTTCTGTATAGTACCTCACTGCAAATATACAATAGATCTGTATGATTATAGAAAGGATGCACGTTTCATGTAAATTCATTGCCAGTGTTCAAATTTATTTCGCATAAGATGAAGAAGAATAAGAACCTTTTCATTAGCTATTTAAATGGGGAAAATAAGATTCTACTATTTCTAGCTGAAACTTCAGTTTGTTGTGGGAAATGCACTATGTTTTGATGGTAAGATGATTATTTCAGGCCTTCAAATCAAGTAGGCCTATGAATAGATGAGGGTTGTAACTTGTGATGTGCTGCATTCTTCTTTAGATATATCTACTGTTTATTTGGGTTGGTAGATGGTCTATATCTACATTGTATGTACAAAAATGTAGGTGGTCTATACAAACATGGTGTTTGCATCCCTCAAGATACATGTACAGGACTACAGTATGTTTTGGGTAAAAGGATCTTACTGTAGAAGTACATTCTCATTGTTTGAACAGAAGTTCTGGTTTACACCCCCCCCCCCAAAAAAAAAAAAAAAGAAAAGAAAAGAAGAAGAAAAAAAAAGAAGAGGTACAATCAGAGTACATGCAGTACCTCTGATTGTACCTCTTTTTTTTTCTTGTATGCCTGTACAGTTGTCCTACATGCCAGCTGGTGTTTCTAATATTGTGTTGTAATGAAACTGAAAGCAAAAAAGCTGAACATGTGACTACTGAACTAATGTCATTTGAAACAAATACAATTGTCCTCTTTTGTTGTTGTTGTTTTTCCAGAAATTCATGTCAAAGAGTGATCAAAACCAAGATGGACACTTGGACTTTGCTGAGTTTGTGCAATATGTAATAGAGCATGAGAAACAGCTACGCCTTGTCTTTAAGAAGATCGACCACAACCAAGATGGGGCACTGGACGTCCATGAGATTCTTCTCTCGCTCAAGAAGCTTGGGGTTAACGTCAGCAAAGATGAAGCAGACAAGCTGCTCAAAAGGTAAATGAATGGAAAGTGGTTATGGTTTATAACTTGGCTGATGTGCCAGTTGGGTGGTGAAAAATATGAGTTAAAGGATGATTGAATGTTACATATTCAGTAAAGATTCTTTTTGATTGTATACAGTTGTACATGGTAAAATCATGTCTGAGCTCAGTTTCAAATAGTGAACCTTCTGTCATTGAGATTTCCAATCCAGAATGCACATGTTCAGAGAAGTGACTGTTCTCCAAGAGTACAATGTATCTGTTCTTATCTAGATGTCTGAATGACAAATATTCAAAAAGTACATCTGAGTGTACAAGCCTTGTAAGAATTTTTCATAAAGGGACAAAAGACTTTACCTTAGAGCCAGTTTTATACTGTGTCCATAAATGTGTATATTGTTTTGCTTTAATCAAAGAAAATATGTGACAGTGATAAACTTCAAACTGATAATAGTGCAATGTAACTGATAGAACTACTTGTACATTCTTATGATGACCTCATAATCATTACAGCTTGTACACTGTGCGTTCGTGACGTCTGTGATATTCTGTGCTGCATTTGAGTTCCAAAAATTTGATGAAAAAACTGTTGCAGTTAACACACATATTAAAGCCAAGTATTTCTGGCAAATATCACAGAGTGAAATGTGTATTGCCCTTTGTGTAGTTGGGATAATGTACTGTAAAGCTGTTTTTGTGAGGGTTTAATTTTGGCGAATTGCGAAACAAAGTTGGATCGCGAATTTAATAACATGAAAATGTCACCCTGGGCTGCAGTAATAGTGCATTTACGAGCGTCGGTGTCAATAGGCAAAACCATCATCTCGCAAAAATATCTGTGATCTCCTCATTCGAGAAAATATCTGTACGCGAAAAATAACAGCTCATGCAGTACATTGGCCTACTACATAGGTTACAGAGGTTTCTGTTAATCCTTTTCATTTGTGTGAATTTTGCTGCTGAGGTTCCTTTATCAGTTAGTTCTTCTTTTATATTGTGTTGATATGTTTTCTTAACACTCAAATAATATGTTGAATTTACTTTCTGTTCCTGGTTAGGGTATCATGACCTTGGTAATTTTATTTGGTTGTGTTTTGTTTTTGCCTGGTTCTGGTTTCTAAGCCAGGGCCGCACACTAACCCATCTTTTTCTACAGACTGTCTGACCTATCTGTTGGACCAGTACATAGTGTAGGTGTCCAGTTTTTCCATTTTTTACTGGTCCATTCCTGAAAAAGTTGCTGGTCCAACTGTAATTTTTACTGGTCTGGTTGTGGACCAGTGCCAGTGTGCAGCATTGTCTAAGCCTTGTATTTCCATGTTTCCTTATTTTTTTCCCCTTCTTCTTTATCTACACACTGTATTGGCACTCACCATAGACATGATTGTGCTTCTTAGTATTGACAGAATTGCAGGAAGCTACACAATGTACGGTTCTCTGTATTCCAGTCATTAATATGTTTGATGGACAAGATGCCTATGTACATACACTTATCCCCATTTAATATTTAATAGGCCAAATTGACATGCTTAGTTTTTGGCAAATCCTTACTTAGGTTTTGGCAGTAAACTGCCTACTGTTGACAACATCATATGAATTATAAATCAAAAAATAGCTGTGGGTTGAACTGGCATACTGTAAAGTTGGAAATTTTTGTACAATTCATGTGAAAATGAAATACATGGTTTAGATTTTTTTTTTTTGTTATATACATGTGATACTTCATATTTCAGTACTGTGGAATTACCATAATTACAAGAAAAACTTATCTTACCAGGCAGAGCGTGAAAAATTTCTCGCATGAAAATTTCCACTTTTACAGTTAGGTACCAGGGGTTATTCCGTTAATGTATCTTGAATGATTTGAATAAGCTACAAATGTACACAAGCGTGTAGTCAGCTGGTGTGTGTCATTAATCAGATGAGGGAAGTTTGCACATAACTTTGCAGGCAGAAAACTATAAAATGATTCACGGTATTACACTATATTTTTGAAATTGCTCATTATTAAGAAGAAATAAAGTTTGAGATAAAAGCGTGAATCATTAATCAAGGCAGCAAATGTTCTGAAAAAGAAAATGGTAAGAAAGATTTTTCCCCTTGAATCACCACTTCTGCAGTTTAGGAAGTCATGAAGGTCAAGTATGATACAGTAAGGTGCATTGTAGAAGAATAGTTTGTATACAGCTGTATATCTCAAATGCTCAATATGCAGAGTGATAACATGTAAAAGTTATAATGCGCACTCAGCTGTCCTTTTGTACAAAAAGCAGGTACCATTCCTGCTAACCTGTGTAGGTACTGTGCATATTGTAGATACAGTGTAAATTTGTAAACTGTACTCTCTAATGGATACTGAATCGTTTACTTGATTTCTTATTTTATCATTATTAGCATTACCAGTACTCTTTCCTTTTTTTTCCACTTTTTTTTTCTGGGGGGGGGGGGGGATTGGTTGGATGTGTCTCATTACAACATAGATTGCATAGCCTGTACACCCTTACCTGTTTGGAATAGTCATTGCTGAGTTTTCTGTAGGGGATGATGGTATGTTGTTCATGATTATTGTATTTCTCACTTCCTCACAGTGTGTGTGGGTTGGTATTGCAACTTTTTTGCCCCTCATCTGATACCCCGTTCAGACTGACCTTACGATGTACCCGCTGGTTACTCCTCAAGGACTCGATAGCCAAAAGTCTTAGCGTTCATCGATGATTTTTCCTGCCCTCATTTAAGACTAACGGGCCAAGAAACCCTCATGAAAATCATAGGCATGAGAAATATAGGTCATTTGAGGGAGGTATTTCAGTCAAATCTGACACATGCAGTTAGGTGCACGCATTGAAAACTGCTTAGTCTGAATGGGGTACTAGTATTACAACTCAAAGATGATGGTGCATGCATTTTACACCTCTGTTCTCTATACGAGTATGTTGACAATGCCCAGTCACGTGAGAGTGGGCCTTGGGTTCTTTCACTATAAGAGGGCAAGGTGGAAACATCACGGTTCACTCGTCACCATTGTGATCCTGCCTTGAAGGATTTTACTGCACAAAGTGTACAAATATGGGTACCTAGGATGTATGTACAATGTACCATTCAGTTTAATACTCGTATGTACTGTACCATAGAATTCTAGGGGTACAACAAGTAGACTGGATCATGGTAGATGACAGTTACATTTTTGTGTCGGTACAAGTTTGTGTTCACTGAAGTACAAATGAAGAGTTTTCATTGAGCCCTGAGACGATGATAGTGATGTCAATGTGTGTGGCTTTGCTGGAAAGTGATCAGTTGGGATATACTGTAAATAGCTTGCTTACCATATTCTGTATGCCATATATTTAACAAGTCTAATTTTTCATGAATCGGGACTTCCTGGCACTTTTCACCAGTGGTTAAATTCCAGATTGTGGAGTGGAGTACTGGAGGGAGAAATGTATGCGTGCACATCACATTCATGTTGGGTCAGAGTTAATATTTCTGCATGTTTATGAATTCGTAAATAGCACCCGACTCGCAGAAATTTAAAACCTCACCAAATTTTTGGCATATTTGCAATAAATAATTTTCTGATAAAATATTTATATGATATGCTGAGGAAGTGTTCCTAAACAGTATCCAAAGCATAGCACATGGTAGCAGGTACAATGTAAATCACAAGGATGGTATGTAGTTGCTGGATGTCAGGTGTGTGACTATTGTTCTGGTTTGTTTGTGTGTGTGTTTGTTTGGTTGTTTGTTTGTTTGTTTGTTTGTTGCTTTGTGCATATCATGAGCACATAGTGTCATTTGATTGTTCCTCCCCCCCAAAAAAAAAAAAAGAAAAAAAAGAAGAAGAAACAAAAAGGCTCTTTTAGAGTGTGCACAGCTTCATTTTGTGAGTGTTTTTCTTTCTTTTAAAGATTTGGCTTGCAAACACTTATGTAATAACAAGCATTCTGATTTTTTTGTGTGATTAAAATTAAAAAGTATTTCCTCATACATTGCATTATATCAACACAATTTTTCCCACCTACAGTCACCTGACATATCAAAATAGAAAATATTGAGGAATGTCAGACTCAGTATCTTATAACATACAATTTGTATGTCATAAACACACACACATACTTTTAAATACCGTAAAGTTCCGTGTATAAGACCCACCCGTGTATAAGACGCACCCCTACTTTCGGACCTAAAATTAAAAAAAAAAAACACACACGAAAATTTCCACGCAGATATTGCGTGTGTAAAATACATATTATTTCAGCTCAAAATTTCCCTAGAATGCAGCATGTATTTGCTCTATTTTTTGTTTCCTTTTATACTTTCTTTTAACGGTATTCATCGGACATCGGCAAAATATGGAAGACGCAAAATGCGCTACTTGTCTCGGTACTCACTTGCTACAGTATTGTTTCGCCTTTCAATCGTGGTACATATGTCATGCATATCGTACTCATGAGTGTACAGTACGATCTTTGCTGTGGTAGCAGAGGGTGTCTCGCATATTGACGCATGTCAGACTGGAAGGTTCATTACGAAAAATAAGAAAAACATCAACAAGTGTAGCAGAGGGATCATACGGCAAGACGTACGGTGCGTACGGTAATTACACTCACTGTTGTTTCGCCCGGAGAGATTACCAGTAACATGTGTGTCTCTAGTACATTGTACCATGCTTTTATGCACAGTGCTAGCCTTTTGCAAAAGGCAGCTCGCGATAATTTCAGTACATGCACACAGAGAACAATGGACTTCCACGCACAGCGCGCAATGGACAAGCGCGCTTCGATCCGATCGCTGTGTGCACGTGAGTCCATTGCAAAAGCCTCTCTGCAGCTGCTGCCTTTGCCATAAGGCTTGCTAGCTAGCTAGCTAGCTACTGTACAGTGTAGCTATGCTATCCTAGGTACAGTGGCCTCGTGAAATGAAGAGCAAACGAACGACATGGATATGCATGCATGCTTCACACATCGTTCACATTGACGGTGACATAGCGTCGATCCTACTCCGTATTTTACAGCTTTTGTCTATGGCCATATTGATACTAGTACATTGAAAGTTTTACGGTATCGGTAATTTAGCAATGGTACCTGTACATCGCGTATTCCAGCTACTAGGTTGGCTGTTGGTAGCTTGGTAGACTGACATCGGTAGCATACAGCAGTGCTGTTACAGCTGTTGTCTATGGCCAGATCGATATATCGTTACTGCACAAAGCCGATGTAAGTTTATCTCATATTTGCAGCTTTTGTGTGTGTCCAGATTGAAAGATCGCTCATTTATCCGTAAGTTTTAGTGATTGCTTACCTTCCAAACGTCGATGGGCATACATAGCCCCAAGTTGGCCTTATAAAATTGGGTGTACATGACAGATTTTTTTTCCGTGATTCGACTGTACCCGTGTATACGACGCACCCCCGATTTTCAACGTTTTCCGACGAAAAAATAGTGCGTCTTATACACGGAACTTTACGGTAGTACTTAAAGGACAAGTTCACCTTCATAAACATAAGGATTGAGAAAATGCAACAATATTAGTAGAACACATCAGTGAAAGTTTGAGGAAAATTGGACAATCGATGCAAAAGTTACGAATTTTTTAATTTTTTGTGTTGGAACCGCTGGATGAGGAGACTACTACAGCTTGTGAGTCATATGCGTACAACAGTATAAAGAAAATGTAAAAGAAAATTCAACATATTTTCACTTTTTTTTTTGCATAATAAAAGAGCACTTGACCTGCCTCTTTCTTAAGGCAGGGGAATAATATTACCCATAACATTTGTCGGTAATGAGTCAGAGGAATGTGTACTTTTTTCAAAAGATGGAATTTTGTGAAATTCTCTTTATATTTTCCTTATATTGTTGTACGCATGTGACATCTAAGTTATTCATACACTGCAGTAGTCTTCTCATCCAGCGAGTACTGCACAAAAACTTCAAAAATTCATAACTTTTGAACGGATTGTCTGATTTTCCTCAAACTTTCAATGATGTGTTCTACTAATATTGCTACATTCTCTCAATCCTTATGTTTATGAAGGTGAACTTGTCCTTTAAGCAAATTGAAAAATACTCTGCCAACAATGAGAGTAATGTGTGGAAGTGTACAACCGATCACTTCAAATGATAATTTGATTTGATTTTCAACATTACTGATGCACTTCTTGATTATTACTGAGTCAAGTTGATATCAGGTGACCCTGAGTACTTGTTGGTACAAAAGTTTTGGGCATGCCATATTAAACATTCCAAAATATATGACTAGTTTTATTTTGTCTGTGATATTCTCAGCAATGTTAGTTTTGTACCAGTTTGTCTTGCACGTTGCGGAGCAGTGTTAATTGTTTGAAGTTTGATGAGCTGTTTACTCCTTTTCATTTCATATTCGGGATACTGTCATAGTCCTGACTTGCTTTCTCAATTTGAAGATTTCTTATTTTGTTGTCAGTGTCAAGCTGTCCTACTTTCTGTTGCTTTTGAGTTCTGCCTGCATGCAAGAACAAAAGTCTGCTAATCTATTATACATTTTTCTGTCTCTTGTACTTGCTTCGTCTTTCCGCACATATGACTGCAGGTTAAAAGGTTGCAAAGGATGTCGTGAGCGGACCCCATTTCATGATACTAAGCATGGAGAGGTAGAATGTGTGTGCTAGTAAGTTTCCATGTGAGTTTGTACCATGTTTGTTGGTCTGGTCTTGGTTGCAGCTCGGGCTTTTGGGGATGCTGTATGTACAACGTTAGGGGCTGCGTTTGTTGCATGCCTGTGACATATCTGTAGCATTTGGGTCTGAAGAGATTTACCGCAAGACTACCATTTCTTCAGTTCTGCATGTTATGTATGACGTCCAATGTACAAGTGTATGTACAGTATGTGCTGGTGAGGACTTGTGTGATGGACAGCCACAGTTTGCATGATTTTTGCCAATGAAACTCCATACCAACCATTATGTTCAAGTGAATTTTGATAAATGAAGTAGAGTTTTCAGCAAAATCAAACAAAGGCAAGGAATTGCACAGAGGTATGAATTTGACCACATAAGCAAATTAGCATTGGTGATGCTGTCATCTGCTCTCCATTCTCCCAGAAATATCAGAGAGAGCATGCTTGGTGTTGCTTATTTAGCCCTATCCCATGTGTAAGTCATTTTTATTTGCACTGCAGCAAAAAAAAAAAAAAAAAAAAAATGAAGCAAATGGAATAATTTTTCTTTTTGGCTTCATGCTACAGATTGAAGTTTAAAGAATTTTTGTTTGCATGTCAGTGGGAGTCTTGTTCTGAACACAGAGCTATCATCATAGTACTGTAGATGGTCATTACTATCTATTTTATGTGGAAGCTTTCTTTGCTAAGGTTTGACTTAAGTTAAGCCCCCATTACCCTATTTGTGTGTTAAACTCCATTCACAAGTCATCGTGAATGTCACAGTGTGAAATGTCACTGTTGCCTCTTTTTGTGTCACACTAAAGTGGAAATAACATGTGAAAAATTTGTTACACCAAGTTGTGTTGCACTTTAGGCGGGGTTCCGGCTATTAAAGCGGTACCCAATTAACATACGAGCACTGTATTTGGAATGTTCATACACGTTTTATCATGGGATGAGGGAAAGGGAGATACATTATCATTTGGTGAAGTTAATGGTCACCTTGGCAACGCAATTTGAAAGATGCTTTTTTTTTGTGAAGTCTCTTTCTTTTTTTCTTTTTTTCTTTTTTTCCAGTGAGTCTCTGCATGCAGCAGACTAGTGACCGAGCCTAATAGATTATGACCTCGGCTTTCCATTCTGTTCTTTGACGCCTGCCTGTAGATTGCTGGAAAAATATTTCCCATCATAATGCATAATGCAACTTCCCCTAATGCTCATTATGTCATGTGTTATTAGCCAGACTGAGGAGAGGAAATCAGTGATGCATTTTCTCTGCTTTTGCTGCTCTCTGCTCCCCAGGTCCAAAGTCACGGAGCTAATTAAAGTCCCCTCTGCCGTACCTCTACTCTAGGGTAGTGGTGGTGTACGTTCGCATGGTGCGGCTCCATCCTCTTGCATATTATGTACATAACCTCACATTATGCAGAAAGATGTACCATGCAGCCAACATGCCTGCCTGTTATGTATGCTGGTCAACAAGTGGTTACAGTAAATCTGACCTGAGTAATGTTACGGACAATGGCAGTGTTCCAACCAGTTCCTCCTGGTTGATCAATCAGGTTGTTTACAATTGTACTGTAGGTCATTACAAGAACAACATTTGTAATCTTTTGCTGCCACTGACTGCCCTTATACAAATATCTAGATTTTAAAAAAAAGATGATACAAGTGTATCTCTCTGTTCTTTAAAACACAATACGTAATCATCCCAGCTTCCTTGATTTAGGGATTGTTTTTGCATTTTGTCATTTGTGCGTTAACTCGCAGAAATATTATAAAACTGGAGTGTCAGGCGTGGATGTGTACTGGTACACTGTAGTTAATGCAATCCTATGTGTCATTAGCCCGTTACTATTTAACCCACTTCTGGGTAATGATTTGTTTGTTTTTGTTTATTTCTACTGTCACCCTGCTGTGTACATTGTATGTGTATGTGTGTGTGTGTGTGTGTGTGTGTGTGTGTAAGTGTCCATTTGAAAATCAAATTTATTTTTACAACTGTTTGTGCATCTTTGCTGTGTTTCAAAAGGGCAATCAATCAAGCATGCATTGGTAGATCGTTGCAGGTACATCCTTTTCTCCCAAGGTGGTATGTACATGTATTAAATGTTGTTTGTTTTTTTTCGTCATGTTTCCATATTGTGCACATTTTTTTTTTTTTTTTTTTTGGGGGGGGGGTGATTTTACATAATCATAATTCCATGAAAGACAGACATTGGAATGATTGATTTCACTCAATAAATCTCATCTCAGAGTGGCATTGTGTATGAGGTGCTAAATTTATTTTGCAAATTGATAAACAGTACTGGTAGTGGAATGCTCAAGCAAATGACATGAGGTCTCATTTAAGCTCAAAGTAATCACTGTTGTGATCTGGACATTATTTGACTGTCAGTATCCTGTAGCAATGCAGTTTTGATCTCATGTAGGTTTAGACCCACACTGCCATTGGAAGACATCTTACAAAGGTTAGGAAAGAGAAAAGACAAGATCCTTTTAAAACTCACCTAGAAGATTGAAGACCAACTTTGTGGCTCACTGTATGTTGATACACTTTATACAAGTTGCACTCTGAAGACAAGCTACAATCACATGAAGGTCCAAATGAATAATGCCTGCCAAGGACACGTAGGTCCTACATTAGAGGATGATAATAGGGGATTATAACTTAACCCATAATTGAAAGCACACAGGTCTGTGGCCCCTTTGTGTTTCCACGTGATCTTTTCAGTCACCCACCTTGTTGCCCGGCTGGTAATTGTGAGTGAATAGTGAACGGAAAGCATGAATTGAAATCAAATGTCACAGTGAATGCATGCTCAGTTTTCAATAGTGAATTGTATGAATGCACAGGCTGTTTGCACCGAAGCTGCTCTTAAAGGACAAGTTCACCTTCATAGACATGTGGATTGAGTGAAGGCAGCAATATTAGTAGAACACATCAGTGAAAGTTTGGGGAAAATCCGACAATCCGTTCAAAAGTTATGAATTTTTAAAATATCTGTGCAATCACTGCTGGAGGAGCAGACTACTACAGTGTATGATGTCACCTGCGTACAACTATATAAGGAAAATAAAAAGAGAATTTCACAAAACTTCACTTTTTGAATAAAGTGCACATTTCTTCGACTTGTTGCTGACTTATGTTAGGGGTAATATTATTCCCCCTGACATCTGAAAGAGAGAAGTCGAGTGTTCTTTTATTAAGTGAGAAAAGTGAGAATATCTTGAATTTGCTTTATACTTTCTTTATATAGTTGTACTCATATGACATCACAACCTATAGTAGTCTTCTCATCCAGCTGTGACTGAGAAGAAACTTCAAAAATTCATAACTTTTGAACGGATTGTCCGATTTTCCTCAAACTCTCATTGATGTGTTCTACTAATATTGCTGCATTCACTCAACCCACATGTCTATGAAGGTGAACTTGTCCTTTAATGACGAACATTAAGCCATTTCAAATAATTATCTTAGAATCTCCCCCCCCCCCCCAATCCAGTTTGTCAGTGCTTTCAGTTAATAGGTGCATAGGGATTTTCTTTTAATCAAGTGACAGGTATCACAGCATTGTCCAGTTTAATAATCCTTGTGCTTGTTTTTTGTTTTTTTTGTTATAAATTTCTGTTAAGTGACTTTTGTCTGCTGTGATATTCATCAGATGGTGGTTGCTAGGCAGGAGGAGATGATGGGAGTGACATTTAGGGATGAGATGAAGCCGTGGGATGTTCCCAGGTCAGCCTGGTACAGTAGCTAGTCTTCGGGATGCAGACCCGAATACACATCTTGTGGCCAAAGTCAAAGAGCCTAAAAGTATAATGGCAAGTGTGCACTGCATGTGGCCTATCAAACAGCTGAGAAGATTTGACTTCAATCACAGTCATGTCGCTGAACTGACCCTCATATGCATGATTTGATCAAACTCATTGGAAAGCTTGGGGAAATTAGGAGGCCTTTTATTGTTAAACACAGAGAGCGTTGCAGTGTGCAGTTCTTCAAATGTGTAATGCATGTAGGCATGGAGTATATAGTATTACAGTGTATTCAAAGCAGGCATACAAACATATGCATCATGCGTTTATTGTTCAAGCTTCATTGCAGTGCAAAACTGTGAACTTAGATGATCTACTCACTCAGGACTTGTTTTTTTTTTAATGGTGTTTTGAAAACATTTTTGTCTGATAATAATATCATTTTGATTTCTGCTGGAGTGATGATTCATACAGCTGTAGTGTACATGAAAATCACATGGGAGGCAGATGGTTGCACAACTGCAGAGTAACAGGACTGATGAAATACAAGTCTGGCTGGGCCAGTCCATACCCCCAGAGCATTGTACCAGCATGTTACAATTGTATACATAAATATGTGTGTGTTGTGTGTGTGTGTGTGTGTGTGTGTGTGTGTGTGTGTGGTGGGGGGGGGGGGGGGTATGCGTGGTTATTATAGACCCAGCAGTATGGGGATACCATGCAATTGGAAGGCTGGCCCAACTCGAATAATATATTCAGATATATTCAGAAATCTGTAACAAATTGTATCACTGAACTCTTTCACACAGCTGAAGAATCTTGACTGGAATCAAACATTACTGTACCTACACTTGTATGAGGATATGCTTCAATGCGCATATTTGCTGACAGTATACAAATAATGAGTGCAATGGACAGAATATTTCATGAGGTGAAAGATGAAATGACCCATTCAACAAGGCGCAGTGAGTTGAATGGATCGAACATTTCATCTTTCACCAAATGAAATATTCTGTCCATTGCACGAATGAAAAGCATTTATTATTTGTTTTATATAATGCCTAAAATAGATCATTGTCACTTGATGTTTTATTAATTTAGACAGCGCTCAGCGACAGCGCTCACTGAGCGCTGTCGCATACACACACTGCAATCGCAAGCGTTTTACACGCGTAGTGTGCAGGGCTCTCAGCGAGCGTGCAATGGAGCAAATCATATGGATCCAAAATTGCACGGTAAATGGAGCCGCAATTGCACGGATGATGACGTCATAGTGAAATGGGCCGAATGATCAATGTCAAACAACCAATCAAATGACAAGGATCTCTTCAGGCGTTATATAATTAGTTCTATTCTAGCAAGCCTGTGCTATTGGTGGTTTTCAAATGTACGTACTGCAGTGGACAGCGAATGAGGATCAATCTAATAGGATCACCCTTTTCTCCACACACAACTGTGTCTTTAACCCGTTGAGGACGGGCTGATTTTGCTACAACATGCATTTCCCACAGACATTTGCCCGAGTATACTCGGGACTCATCCTCAACGGGTTAAGGACTGTGGAACAGCATACAAGTGTACATTGACATGGTATTGAATATGATTATAGTTTTGGTTTCATTTTGAAAAAAGATTTAATCAACAACAATGCGGCAAGGGTTTTCACAGTTAGGGATGGGCTGCATTGGTTACATAAATTTATATAGAACATAAATGTGATTACAATAATACACAAATTTAGATTTACTTGTGATTTTTTTTTCCATTTGGTGCCAAGATGCTGCAATTACAGTGTACATGTACATGTAACTGTTACTTCTTTTTTCAATATTTTTAATTGAGGGGTTTCTTTTTGCCGAAAATACTGCAGGTTTCAGAGGAAATACTGTTTTTCCCAAATTGTATCACTATACATGTGTTTTGCAAGAAAGGTAAAAATACAGGTACTGTTTTCTCACCAAAAATATGCATGCCATTTTGGCCCTTAAACTTCTGCAATGTTGTTTCCCTGTAGGAACACTACTTGACAAAGTTACAAGATTGATTCTTGCATTAGAGAAAGTGTAGCATTACAATGTACAAAAATGTGGTCTACATTTCTACAGTGTTACATGCCAAACATGCCTCCATCTCAGAATGGTGCCAGATTCACTACATCATGTATGTTTTGGGGCTGTCTGTCTGTCTATGCACCCAAAACATTGTACATTTCCTGTTTTTTCTTCCTTTTTTTAAAAAGGATAGATCATCGATGCCCTGTCTGTATGTACAATTGTAAATCATGTGATCATCTCTGAATCTACAGAAATCATACTGTACAGTCACAATAGTACATAACCATTTATGATGTCCATGTGAGGGGACTTTGTTTTTATTTGTCACATATTAAAGGGATTTTGGTTGAGACGTAATTTCAGGTTTCTAACATTATTTGGTGAGATAATGAGAAACGTCTTATGAAATATGAAAGAGCACGTGATTCTATGAGGAATTCAAAGTTTATTTGATGAAAATTGGTTTTGAAATGGCTGAGATATCCCAAAAAGAGCGATTCTAATAAAGTGTGGGACCCACACTTCATTACGTTTGCTTTGTTTTACTTTGTTTTTGGATGTTTCAGTCATTCCAAACCTGATTTTCATCAAATAAACCTTGAATTCCTCTTAAAATGGTATGCTCTGTACTACACTGTTGTAAGTGTTTTCTTGGTATCTCACAAAAAGTTAAGAGCCCAATTCTCATCTTCACCAATACTGTACCATCCCTTTAAGCCCCCGTTCCACTATGCCGTTCTCGCTACGATTTGACAATTTTCTCAGGTCGGGAAGGATCGGGTAAAACCTGGGAGCCGATCTGGACACAGTACGATGTTAGAACGCTCTAAGTACGCTGCAGTTACGACTACCAAGTGCTTGCTACGCTCTTACTACGATGATCGGGAATGAGACATTACGATCTCTGCCGCTGCCGGTACGCTTTAGAACGATGTAGCTACGCTGTCAGTGCGATGTTGCCGATGTTATCCGATCGATGCATGCTGTATCTACGCTCTAAACGATCTATATGATCTTATCACGCTGTTACCCCGTTCAGAGAGCTGAAAAGTGCCCGATGTGTCCCGATGTACCCCGATTCGACTGTCGGTCTGCAGCAGAACCAAAGAAATATACTGTGGATCTCGAAGAGGCTCCTCAACTCATGGTTCTTTTGCAGCAATGCATTGTATAAACAAAGACGTGCTCATTTTTCCAAGGCTTTTTCTTGATGTCCTTGCTTTTATAGTCCGTCTTCCTCCAGCTGTTGTAGATGATTTCATATTCTTCAAAATTCTGCTATGTCCTCTTCCTCCTCATTCAGCATCACATGTACGTGCAGTCTCTCTTTCTTCGCCTTTTGGGTAGCTGCTTTGCTGCTTTCTTCTCTTCTTTTTCTTCATCTCTTCTTCTTCTTCTTCGAAAATTACAGCTAAAATTACTTCCCGTTCTTGTGCCGATGTTACTACGCTCAGAAAGACCTTGTTACGCTCATCCCGCTGCGTTTACGCCGTCACTACGCTCTCCCCACTGCATTTACGCTGTCACTACGCTCTCCCCGCTTGCCGTACGATTAAAAATATGTCAATTTTGATCGGGGGGATCGGGAAGAAATTTTGAACCGGTTCAAAATTTCTTCCCGATTTGAAAAAAATGCCCGCTCCAACCCCGACCTCCACACGCTGCTGCTACGATGCTTCCGATCCCCGTACGCTTTTGCCGCTCTCTCCCGATCTGCTAGATCGGGACAGATCGGGGTCCAAATCGTGATAGTGGAACGGGGGCTTTAAAGCCAAAAGACCACTGAAGTATGGTCCTTGTGTGTGAGTTTGTGAGAAATGATTAACGCATGATACATGTATGTCATAACCTCATACAAGATGTTGCTGTCAGTTATCTCTTGCTATCAAGATGTGTTTTGGGGTAATATGCTGAAAACACAAAAAACAATTGGAATACTGCACATTTGCAGTTGTATGATTCTTGTTTGCAATGTGCATTCCAAAGAAAATCTCATTTATAGCTTTCCAAATTGAAGGGCAGTGTTGTAGTTATCTCTTTGTGCTATTACCAGTGACTGCATCCACCAATACCCATGATGTCCCGATGGACAAAATGGATGGAGCACTTAATCTAATTTTCACCCCCCCCCCCCATCCCCCTTAAGTCATCAACAAAAATTAGCATTGCTAAGCGATCTGCTGTGTTAGATGTGGTAATGGGTTAGATGGTATGGGTTGTTCTTTTTTTTCTCTCTCTCTCGCTCTCTCCTGCCGTTGCTACTAGTGAGCTTACATTTTTGTAAAGTGAATTGCTCTTTGAACCAGACATAACGACTCTGTGTAATGCACAAGGTTGTAACTCCGTGAGCATTGTACAGTAGTAATGCCTTTCTTGTCCTCAAATGATGTTGTATTGGGTACTGTAATTAATACCACCATAACAGTGTAGCAGTGTTTGTGTCTGGTGCAACTGTACCTCTGCAGAGGTGAATACCGTATTCAATGAACTCTGAACTACCAGTGCAAATAAATGCGGTATATTTGCAGGTTGATGCAATTTCCTCAATAATCAGTGAATGTCAGTGGGTGATGTTACAAGTGTATCTCTAGAAAGATACTGTTGATAAATGTTGTATTAGTGTACATTGTAAGTACATTTTGTACATACAATTACATCTGCTAATCACATGATACATGTACCATACTTAGTGCCACAATGTGCAAGGATAGAGTGATGAAAACATACTTGACAGCAAATAAAAAGTACATACATTGTACATTGTATGTACCACATAGAGACTGTATGTTCATGTAAGTTGTACAGGATGTAATCAGAATGTGCATTTTACATGTACATGCACTATGTGTTTTACCAAAGATTTCTTTTGAAAACAGAAAAGCCACAACAGTACAGTTTATTTACTTGTAGTAGGGAAGTTGCTTTAAAAAAAAAAAGAATCATTATTTTTGTCAAAGATCAAAGCCATTCATTTCTACAATGCTGCATCATAATGGCTGGAGGACTTGTTTTTTTTTTTACAAAGTTACAATTTATTGAACAGGATGAATAGAAGTGCATGAAAATGACATGAGAGAGGAGGTAATAGTATCTTGGTGTACTGAAGTGTACAGCTAATAGAGTGATTTTTCATGTTTTGTCTTGCTAATGTTCATTTCTAAAACACTCTGACTTTTCTGAATGTAAGAGTGATTTAAAAGACCAAGGTACAAAGATATACGGTTGTGTGCTAGTTGTAGGTCTGTTGAGGCTACAAAAGGAATTCTATATATGGTTGTTTTATTAGTGTACATGTACAGTGTACAAGTATTCATGCCCAGTACAGAAGATGATTAAGCTATCGTGTGACTTTAAATGCTCAAACTAGGCAAAGTCTTCCTTTGGTTCACCCTGAGCCTTGAAGTATAGATGAACTTGTTTGTGATAAGTGATGATACATGTACTTGTTATGTCAAATTTCAGTTGTGTGCTCTTGTTGATCTAATCTTTTATTTTTGTTGTTGCTGTTGTTTCATGGCGCAAACAGTATGGACAAGGATGGGACGCTGAAAGTGGACTGGAATGAATGGAGGAATTATCTCCTGCTACACCCCAGTTCTGATCTCAGAGATATCTATGCCTACTGGAGGCATGCAACTGTGAGTAATAAGGGGAATGTTGTCATGATGAGGACCTAAGAACCTTGACAATTACCACGCTGTGTAATATATATTTTGCTATTATCAGTACTTCTAAAGTTGATTGTTTTCACAGATCAAAGCCATAGCATGCTCTCATCATATTAATCGGAGGATTTTCTCATTATATCATGGTGCAGTGCACTTCCTTTATAATGAATACGATTATGATGAAATCCCGGTTTCAACGAATTAAAAATGTAGGCTGCAACACGATCGACTTTATGCTTTTCTATTGTTCATTTGTCCAGTTATAACGAAATTTCGATGTAACGAGAGAAAACTGCCGGTCCCGAGGACTCCATTATAACGGGAGTCCACTGTACACGTACAATGTATGTTGTTTCTCTCTATACCAGGGTACAGAAACAAAGGAATATAGAGGGTTTGGACTCGCAGTATATACCTTGTTATAAGAGGAATTTGTTATAATGCCATCACTTCAGAATGAGGTTCCACTGTACAGGATTTTAGAATTCTCGATTTGAATTTAAGATCGATCGATATTACTGGAGATACGATGTAATGAATGCAAAACAAAAATAACTTGTATGATTACATCAGATGAACTGACAAATTTGGATTCAACTTTAAATGAGCTTGGTGACAATTAAAAAGAAAAAAATGTGATTGCATCAGATGAACTGACAAATAGTCATCACACTTGGATTCAACTTCAAATGAGCATGGTGACGATTAAAAATCAAATGTGATTGCATCTGATGAACTGACAAATAGTCACCACACTGGGATTCAACTTCAAATGAGCATGGTGACAATTAAAAATCAAATGTGATTGCATCTGATGAACTGACAAATAGTCATCACGCCTGGATTCAATTTCAAGTGAGCATTCAGTAACTGAGATATTGATTACATTGATTTTTGGAGGCTAAATGAACTCAAGTCAGGGATTACTGGTCAGCTCATGTGCCATGATGTATACATTCTAAATCTTTGACAGAAAATGTGAAATTGTACCATTTCATAGATAAAGAATTTATGAGGGCTTTTCATGCAAGGTTACCATTTCACACTCAAAAATTAATGAGGGAGACTTCTTGAGAGGACCATACAGCAACAGTGACTCTAATAAAAACAACAACAAAGCTTTTGAAAGTGGTAAGGCCTTTGTAGAAACGTAGAACATCCTTCCCAACTACTAGGGTGCTGTATGTTTCTTCTGAAAGCTCTTTGATACCTTTTTTTTTTTCTTTCTTTCATGTGCCTCGCTTCCCCTTAGTTCCTGGACATCGGTGAGGATGTGATGATCCCGGATGAGTTTACGGAGCAAGAGAGGCAGACAGGAATGTGGTGGAGGATACTGGCAGCTGGTGGGGCGGCCGGAGCAGTCTCGAGGACGGTCACCGCCCCGCTGGACAGGTTAAAGGTCATCTTGCAGGTACGCCAAGAGGGGTGTGTATGTGGGGGGGGGGCGGACAGGAAAGATTTTGGAGAAAAGTTCATATCTTCTGGAAAGATGCAATATTTCAAGTTATGTGATCATATGAAGAGATTAGGTACTTTGGAGATTGGAATATATGCAAAGATGGGGTGTGGGGATGGGATGAGGGAAGGGTTTTTGGAGAAAAGTTAGTACTTGTGTACCTTCCGAAAGATAAATGGTTTCACAAGTGATGACTTGGTATCTAGAAATAGATTAATATGGAGGTTGGAGTAAGCCAAGATGGGGAGGGGAGGGGAAGGGAAGTTTTCAGAGAGAAGTTCTAGTGTTTTCTGAAAGATTAAATGTTTGAAGTGAAGTGATCGTATGAAGAGATTGTGAACTTTAGAGGTTGGAATAAGCCAAAATGAGGGGGGGGGGGTAGGGTGGTGGAAATGAAAGATTTCAGAGAAAAAGTAATCTGACTGACAAAACATTCTAGTTGATAAGATTACATCTAGAGGTGGGGTAACTGGAGGTTTCAATAACGGTACACGACCATGATATCACAAGTCGAGTGTAAATTAATGAACATGACAGCATCACATGTCTGCTGTTCCCCCTGGACAAAGCTTAGATTAGAGTGCATTATGTATTTTGGCATCAGTATTCTCACGCCTCTGAGATCTTGCATTGCTAAGTATCATGTACACACATGAGTCTACATACATTGATGATGCTATACAAAATCACCGTTTATTCAAATGGACATTTTGCAAACTTATATCTTGGCAACAGCGTATGTGTGGGGGAAAAAAAAATGAACACCAGAATTGAATTAATCGTGGCAGTGTTTCCAGCTATACAGCCTTAATGGGGGTGGGGATAGGGGATGGGGGGTCGGGAGGTGGGGGGGGGGGAGTACAATTTTCTTCCTACCATTGATGCATGAAAATTGGGTGCGTTGCTAATAGTGGAGTTTGTGCATGGCCAGAGAGATCCTTACCTAGCATACCCCAGAGAGCCATTGGCCATGCAAAAGACTTTCTTTTCTATTCACTCTTGCGCCTGGGCAGTCAGCTGACTGGGATTCACAGTGTAATTGCCCGCTGAGCCAGAAACGGGCGATAGTTTGCATGAAGTTGTGTTTTGTTTTTTTTCTTCACACAATGTGACAAGGGACCATACATGCCGTGGAGCGTGAGCCGACAGTGCATTGTCTGCTCTCGTTTGCTGTGTGTAGCCTGGTCTATTCCCCGGCAATGCAAAATACCTCCTCCTGACTGCATCATATACTAAGTACAACGTTTGTAGTTTTGTGTGTTGTGTGGAGAGGCATGGTTTCTCAATCAGCTTGTGATGAGCCATGCATATGTTCCTCTCCTCTACTTGCCCACAAACACTTGCATAGGAATAACACACAAAACATGTTAATTTGACCCGATATTCGTCTGGTTCAAGACATTTAAGGTGTTTTCATCAAATGCACAGTTGATGGCATTCTGTGGAAACCAATATCAGATTCACTGTAAAACTAAAGGCATGAATTTTGTTTGGACTGGTGTATGAAATTTTGAGTACTTCAATCTCCATAGCTTTTCTGTAGTGTTTCTGAAAAGGCAAACTTTGACCAAAATTGCACTTGGACCTTCAAGCATTCATCCTCCTGGGGTTTTACAGTGCAGAATATGTATTAGATTTGCTGAATAACAGTTACAATTTAATTACTAAATTTTTAAAGTATGGCACTTTGACCCTCTCTTGACCCCAGATAATCTCTGTGGTATGAAGGATTTAGTGGCTTTGCCACCATTCAGAAACTTATTTGATGTAGGAGCTGCCTGCATTCACACATTGAAGTTATTATTGCTTTTTACATTGTAATGCAAAAAAAAGAAATCAATTTTATTTGCCACTGTTAGCACACAGCCAAAAAACAAAAACAAAAACAAAAATCACTGAGCTGCAAATGAAGTGCATTAAATCTCATATGTCACATCCCACTCATATCAAGTATGTGCATAGTCTCAGCTAATACATAATGGAGTCACCCATTGAAAGCACACAAACATTACAGATATCACCACACAAATTTAGGCCTGGGAGCAAAATTAACCCATTCCATACGGGAACCTGGCGGCCTGTGTACTAAGTCTATGGAGATTTTAGAATTCAGTATGGAACGGGTTAAGATTGTTAAATTTCAGAGATATATGTTGATATATATCTGTGGCAGTTTAGAGCTTCTTCCACATCACTTGCCTAGAGCAAAGCATCCATTGCTATATCTTTTCATAATATGACCTAAACCAAGTACCATCACTTTTTTTTTTTTTTTTTTGGTTGAGTAATTCCTGCACGATTCCACAATGGTGTGAAGATTGCGCCAGTGTTGAGTATCCATAATTTTGATGGGTATTGCTTGCGTTGATCTAACTGTTAGTGTTGGAGCTTGATTTAAGACAGTTTATTGGGAGCTAACACCAGTACTAGCACTGAACTTGAAATCACCCATTATGATGAAACTGCTTGCTCACTCTTGTGTATACTTGCAAACATAGACTCTGACCTTGTACAGTTGTAACTGTCGGCAAATATTGCATATTGCATACTCCTGTTATGAATGAACACTGTTAGTCTTATCTGCAGCACTATACCTTTAGCTTCGTGATATCTTTGCTACCCCATCCACCTGCATTTACTGTACGCACAAATCAGAAAGCACCTTACTCTTCTTCTTTGCTTAGAGGGTTGCTCCAGAACTGAAAACACAGTGGACCCTCATTATAAAGAATTTTCATGTAATACAACAATCTGTAATTATACAACTGTGATTTTGTCTTGCCTGAAAGTTCAAGTTTCAAAGTATTTTGTTGGTTCAACATATACAATACATTATATCACAGTGATTTCACAAGTCCCAAGTTGTGTATGGTATATAAGAGTCTGCTGTAAGTTTCATCAGGCATAGACATTTGCTGATACAGCCTGAGAATAGATTACTCGTGTTTGATGACAAAACCTTAACCCGTTGAGGACGAGTCCCGAATATACTTGGGCAAGTGTCAATGGGAAATGCGTGTAGCAAAATCAGCCCGTCCTCAATGGGTTAAGCATCCAGTATTCAGCTTCCTTCATTTCATTCATTAAGCAGTCTTTTCTTGAATCAGACAATAGTGTAGAATAATATGCAATTTGATATTTATCTATCAAGTTTACTCAGACTTTACACAGAAATTTACACAGAATTTTTACGCAAACTTTGCGTAAGGCAGAGTCTCTTGTCTACATTTAAAAAGTGTAATATTTGCTTGCTTCAGAGTTATTGTTATTTTTTAAATTCTTTTTATAATTTTTTGACTTTGAGGGGAGAGGGAGTTGGGGACTGAGACTATATAGGAGACAAGGTACAAGTTTATACAATGAAACATGACAAGTAGAATAGCGGTTACGTTACCTGTACTTCAGTGGTGTTAATAAAAATTGTAATCCCTCTTTACACATCCTTTAAAATTGATTAAAGGTTATCCTCAAAAATAGCACTCAGGGGTCTGATAAGAATTTATTTTGGTGATAGCAATGCGTGCCACATGGGGAGATAGTGAACTTTACCCAGAGACAGAAAATTATTTCACTGAACTCATACCATCCCGAAGATAGATCTTAAATAAATTGGAGGGGTCTGTCAGTGCTTGGGAGTGTCATATCTCAATGCACGTGGAAAAGCCCCTTGGCATCAGTGTGGAGAAGAGCTGAGTGCAAACCCAGTAAAGCAAGGAGATGTCACCAACTATAAAAGCATCATACCAAACAGCATACAAAAATGGGAGGTTGCGACTGAGAGCAGCACCTATAAAACTTAAGCATAAGATGTCAAATGATAATGAATGTGAGATTAGTAAAAAAAAAAGATTAGTCATGTCTGCATGGAGCAACAGTCATCACTTCCAAAATAGCTTGTTTGTGTGACTTTGACATCATTGCTGGAAAATTCCCAGATTGTCTAGTCCATAATGTGCCACTGATTTTTTGCAGCCAATAGAAATGAAATCTTTCTTCCATAGCATAGCCAAAAAGTAAATATCACTACTTGTTTTTATGCCTCCGCCACGAAGTGGTGCCGGAGGCATTATGTTTTCGGGTTGTCCGTCCGTACGTACGTCCATACGTATGTCTGTACGTCCGTATGTACGTCCGCATTTGTTTACACGATAACTTAGTCCCAGTATAACGTATGATGGGGCTATTACTTGATTAGATTTTTGGTGAAATCGGCTAAAGGCCAAAGGTCAAAGGTCAAGGTCAACTCATGAAATTGTATCCGTTTACGCGATAACTCAAGACTGAATCAAGCAAATTTCACCAAACTTTGTCCGAGAATGATTTATGATGGGACAATTACTTGATTAGTTTTTGAGTGAAATTGGGCAGAGGTCAAAGGTCAAAGATCAAGATGAAATCCTAAACTTTATCTGTTTACGTGAAAACTCAAAACTGGATGAAGCAACTTTCACCAAACTTGGTTCAAGGATGACGTATGGTGGGGCAATTAGTTGAGTAGTTTTTTAGTGAAATTGGCAAAAGGTCACAGATCTAAAGATCAAGGTCAAATGCTAAAAATGTTGCTATTTCCCCCATATCTATGCAATGCCTGAAGATATTTTCTTGAAATTTAGTGTCTAGACATGTACTACTGTGTGAAGATTCTCCAGAGAGAGTTTCATGTCATAAGGTCAAAGGTCTAAAGGTCAAAGGTCAGGCAAAAATGTTGCAATTTCACTTTTCTCGCAAATGGTTCAATGTATCTTCATGGAACTTGGTACATACACATGTACTGACTGGCAGGGATTATCTAGGGAATTTAGGGGTCATGGGTCAATAGTCAGGGGTCAAAGTTAAAGGTAAACTCTTCAAAATTTCACTATTTCCCTCATATAGTAGTCTATGCAATGCTTGCAGGATTATTTTTAAAACTTAACCCTAACTAAGCCTGGGAGCCCCCCCCCCCCCCCCCCCCCCCCCCCCCCCCCCGGCTCTATCAAGTACCTAAATAGCCCGGCCTAGTTAGGGTTAATATACACATGTATTTAATGGAGATTATCTGGGAAATTTCCTGCCAGAAGGTCAAAGGGTAAGGGTCAAAGGCCAAGCTTAAATGCAAAAAAAAAAAAAAATCTATTTTATACTGTAATTACACATTTTCTTCATACCTTGAAAATTACTCAATGCATAAACTTATAAAAGGGTCGGTCAAACTCAAAAGTCATGTAAAAGTCCTCAGTTCCCCAAATACTGGTCTGCACTCTTAGACAATTATAGCAAACCTAGTTCTAGGAAAGTGAACATTCAAGACATTTCTGACAAACCTGTCATTTCAGTATTTTGCCAATTGTGTGAAACTGTCATCACACATTGTGACGACATTGTACTATACACTTATTGGGAGAATCGTGCATTATGGCGGAGGCATACCAGTTGCCATAGCGACATTTCTAGTTCAAAATGCGATGTCAGTGCTTTAACACAAGGTTGGTCCTTGGATTTCAGTTGATGGGTCAAACATGGCACTTGACTGTAACATTTGGGTCACAAGTCCCTTCGATTTTTGCTACACTGAACCTTGAAATAACTGGTGTGAGGATTTATGACAGTTAGTCTTGGAAAAGAGAAAGAGAAAAAGAACTGGTCTTGTATCAAAAGAAGGGGGGGGGGGGTGGAGGAGGGGGAAGGGAGGGAGGAAAAGGGAAAAATTATTGCCAGAGATGCAGATCTTATAGCAACATACCTCAAGAGATGCTTGATGCGTGACTTTTTGACTCCACATTCTCTGTCTGTGTCAGGTGATTGGTTCAAAGAAGCCCAACGTGGGAATATCCGACGGCTTCAAGCACATGTACAGAGAGGGCGGTATTTCATCCTTCTGGAGAGGAAACGGCATCAACGTCATCAAAATTGCTCCCGAGTCGGCCATCAAGTTCTTTGCATACGAAAGGGTGAGGACCCCTAGGAATTGCTTCCTGCTTTCTTACACAATCAATCATAGTGATTATCTTGCATGAAGTTGTTTTTATTGCAACTGATTGACAAATTGCCCTTCATCGACATAGACATGATCTTTTTTTCTTTTTTTTCATTCATTCATTCATTATACCCCCGCCAAACGAAGTTTGAAGGGGGTATATAGGAATCAGCGGACGGTCGGGCGGTCGGGCGGTCGGGCGGTCGGGCGGTCGGTCGGGCGGTCGGTCGGGCGGTCGGTCCGTTGCAAATCTTGCGTCGCGAACTACTTCCTCAGTTTTCAACCGATTCCCATAAAACTTGGCACAGATGTGTGCCTTGGGTTGTAGATGTGCAAGACGTATTTTTTGACAGTACCCAAAAGTACGTTGCCATGGTAACGGCATATTATGGGCAAAAATGGGTACAAATCTTGCGTCGCGAACTCCTCCCACAGTTTTTGATCAATTTTTATGAAATTAGGTACAGATGTTCATCTGAATATGTTAATGTGCAAGACACATATTTCCGCAGTGGCAAAAAGTGCGTTGCCATGGTAACGGCATGTTATTGGTAAAATATAGGGCAAAATGCTTCATGGCAAAACTGCTTCATCAGTGTTCTTCCAATTCTCATGGAATTCATATTGAATGTTTGTCTTAGGATATAGGTCAGCATGACACATTTCTTGACAGTGACAAAAAGTATGTTGCCATGGTAACAGCTCACATATTATGAGCCAAAATGATGGAAAATTTTGTGTTGCAAACTACTTCCTCAGTTTTTGCCCAATTTCCATGAAACTTGGTACAGATGTGTGCCTTTGGTTGTAGATGTGCAAGACGCATTTTTTGACAGTACCCGAAAGTACGTTGCCATGGTAACGGCATATTAATGGCAGAAGATCAAGGAAAGATCTTGCGGATTTAACTACTTCCTCAGTTTTTTGACCAAAGCTTATGAAATGTGGCACACACCTTGATCTTGGTGGGAAGATGTGGAAGACATATTTTTTGGACGTGTCGGAAGCTGCGTTGCCATGGTAATGGCATATAAATGGCAGAAGATCAAGGAAAGATCTTGCGGATTGAACTACTTCCTCTGTATTCGACTGAAGCTCATGAAATGTGGCACACACATTGGTCTTGGTGGGAAGATGTGCAAGACATATTTTTTGGACGTGTCGGAAGCTGCGTTGCCATGGTAACGGCATATTAATGGCGGAAGATCAAGGAAAGATCTTGTGGATTGAACTACTTCCTCAGTTTTTGACAAAAGCTTATGAAATGTGGCACACAATAGTCTTGGTGGGAAGATGTGCAAGACATATTTTTCGGACGTGTCGGAAGCTGCGTTGCCATGGTAACGGCATTTAAATGGCAGAAGATCAAGGAAAGATCATTCCTTGGGTAAGACTGTCGTCATGGGGCGGAGGTATTAATCACCTTAAGTGATATTTCTAGTTTTCTTTTGATAAAACATGCATACATAAAAATGTGACAAAAAAAAAACAAAATTATTGTAGTAAAGGGATTTATTGAGAAGGCGATAGGCAATACTGGTATTTGAAAACTAACTCCGGGAAAGTATTTTGTCTTTTTTTTTTTCTCGTTTCTAACCAAAACAAATTTGGTATAAACACTTATACATACACATACACACACACACACACAAAGAACCTTTCTTAAACCTAATTTATAGCTACTAACTTTCAATGAAGGGCAATTTTTCAATCAGATGCTACAGAGATCAATTTATTTTATTTTTCTAAATTTACTCTTTCTTTTTTATTGGGGGGGGGGGGGGGGAGATGCATAAAGTGTATGCATCAATTTGTAGTGTGTTATCCATGACAGACTGAGTTTACCAGACAAATGATTTTCCTTCTTTATGGTGGGGGTGTAGGAAAGGTTATGATGAAAAGGAAATGATAGGTTTAAATCTCATGAATTTATACCTTACATGGAATTTCCTTTTGTAACGTTTGGGGTGGAAGAAAGATTGTGTTCAGAAGGAAACGATCATGTTAGATCTCACCCGATTCAGTCAGATTATTTTGTTGTGGCTTTTGCCTCATGGTGGCAGCATACAATTGCACCTTATACACAGTCATGCCGTTTGTTTGACGACTCTTGCCATTTCTTGTAACAACAAATTGTTTGAAATGCAAATGCGACCTTTTTCAAATATTAATAGAGAAATGAAAAGCTGCTCGGTAAAAAGTTATATTGAAGGAATGCAATTCAACAGAAATATCTGAAGGGTTTTTTTTTTGTCAAAGTCATGGAAGTTTCAAGAAAGTTAGGGCAAGCGCGTTACCATTACATAGTCATAGTGCCGCATTCACAGGGAGGGTCATTTTAATGTGTTTTTGATGTTGCTGGCATAAAATTCTTCCAACATTTAAAGAGACTGTTCCACAAATTTTACATGTTCTAAGTCAGACATTTGTTCCATGGCTGTGGACAAGAAATGCAAAGATACTACACTGTACATGTATACTGCATGATTGTGTATGTTTACATCTCCTCATTGATAGCAAATTTATTCTTCTCAAATTCACTGACAGGCTAATTTATGTACAACAACAAAAGTAAAAGAGAGGAGACTTTTTTTTTCCAATTGAAACCACATTTTGGTCATGTTTTTAACATAAACATGTACATGTGTGTGCATGTAGTTGTGCTCACAAAGACTCCATATGAGAGAAAATTCCATGAAAATTCCATGAAATTGAATGATTTGAATTGGATGATCAAAGAATGTCCCTCCCTCAGCATTTCTTTGATCATTGTCAATTATCTATTTATATAATCATGAGAGAAATTTCCCAGAGTACTTTTCAGTGGTCAAAATTATTTATATCTCTGCCAGTAGCTCAAGATAGTTTTGTTTGGTTGGCTTGTTGATCTGAAACGGGAGAAACTGACAGCTGGTGATGGCCTTTTTTTCTCAAGTAATTGAATTTTTCAGTGATTATTTTTCATTATCTTTGTTTGTATCCCTTTGACAGATAAAGAGGTTATTACACACAGAGGGCAAAGAGCTGAAAGTGTACGAAAGGTTCGTTGCCGGGTCGCTAGCGGGCGTCATTGCACAAACCACGATATATCCCATGGAGGTGAGACACGATTCAATTGCAAAATGGCATTAATTGCCTTTGTAGACTCCAGCACCTGTTTTGACCCCAAACCCCCTTTTGTCCCCTTGACAAGGTTCCCGAGAATTTCTGTGTTTTGTTTTGTCGGATATTCAAAGATTTAAAATCAGGGGTGTTTTTTTAGTTTTTTATGCCTCCGCCACGAAGTGGTGCCGGAGGCATTATGTTTTCGGGTTGTCCGTCCGTCCATCCTTCCGTCCGTCCTTCCGTCCGTCCTTCCGTCTGTCCGTCCGTCCGTCCGTCCGTCCGTCCGTAATGAATTTTGTGGACAGCATAACTAAAAAACCTTTTGAGGTATCCTGATGAAACTTGGCATGTATGTGTATTAGGGGGTGAAGTTGTGCCTATCATCTTTTGGGTGCACATGCTCAAGGTCAAAGGTCAAAAGGTCAAGGTCAATACATAAAATATCACTATTTCCACCATATCTATGCAATGCCTAAAGATATTTTCTTTAAACGTAGTGTATACATGTATTACCCAATTAAGATTCTCTGGTCAAAGTTTGGGGTCATGAGGTCAAAGGTCAAAAGGTCAAGTAGAAATATTAAAACTTCACTTTTTTCTCTGTACCTTGGAAATTGTTCGAGGTATCTTCATGGAACATAGTATATATACATGTACTGACTGGCAGTGATTATCTAGAGAATTTAGGGTTCATGGGTCAAAGGTCAGGGGTCAAAGGTCAAGGGCAACACTTCAAAATTTTACTATTTCCCTCATATTTATGCAATGCCAGCAGGATTATTTTTTTTTTTACACTTGGCATATGCATGTATAACCTAATAGAAATTCTCTGGAAACTTTTGTTTTTCCTTTTTTGTTTTCCCCAAAGGTCAAAAGGTCAAAGATCAAGGGAAAGTGCTGAACTAACTTTTTCCTCCATATCTCGGAAGTGGCTCAAGTTATCTTGAAACTTACTACATATGCATGTTTTGCCTTGATTATCCAATGAATTTTAGGGTCAAAGGCCAGATGAAAATGGTAACAATGTACTTTTCAATACAGAAATTGCACTTTTTCTCCATACCTTGAAAATTACTCAGTGCATAAACTTATGAATGGGTCAAAGTCAAGTTAAAGTCCTTAAATCCCCAAGTGCATGCTCTCCTATTCATCCAATTAAACCTAGGTCAAGGAAGGTGAACATTCAACACATTTGTGACAAACTTGTCATTTTAATATTTTGCAAATTTTGTGAAAATGTAATCACACATTGTCCACATGTACTATAGACCTGTTAGGAGAATCACGCATTATGGCAAAGGCATACCAGTCCCCTTAGCGACATTTCTAGTTTTTAATCTATTGGAGCCAGGCAGCAATTTCTTTTTTCTTTGAAAGAAAATTCTTTTTTTTTCCATTGAAAAAAAAGGAAATAGTTCTGTGTGTATGTACATGTATGTATATGTAGGTTTTTTTGTTTTTTTGTTTTTTTTTTGCTTTATTTATTTTTGTAGGGGGTTGGGGTGGGGGTTCTATGCTATAAGGCAAATACCGAATTATTTTGGCGACATTTGCATTCTTTTAAGTGATAGTTCCCTTTGTTTTACGAGTTTGTTTACAGAGGCATGCATTATATTTTGAGGTGTTTCTGTCCTGTCCCACTATTAATCGTTTGTCAGTCGTCTTTCTGTAATATTCTTGATTTATACAACCATGAATCAATATTTCAATCAAATAAAAATATGAGAGTGAAGCATGATACGGCATGTTAGTGTCAAGAGGATGGGAGTTACTTTTGGATTTAATTATGGATCAAAGCATCAGTGTCAAATGCTGTGATATCATTTTTTTATTTTTAGCAAAAGTGCAACCCTGGATTTCTTATGCTTCATTTGAAATCATTCATCTTTCATTCTTATACTGAAGCACATGTAGTCAGATGTTTGAATATTAAGTATGTAACTTCATAGTCACACATGCAAAAGGGTGTATATTTTGATGTTCCAACTTTTTCTCCCCCCACCTTTTCGACTTTCTCCATATGAATCATACCTCCTTGTTGAAATTAATCATATTGTGTTATATCGAAGTGCTCGTCATGAAGATTTGTTCTTTTTCTAAGTGCCGGTGGCAGAAATGCGATGGTTGGATTGTTCCGTTCTACAAGCTGTGGTGGGTTCTAAATATAGAGTTCTGAATCGTTTCTGGCATGCAGGGGTCGCTATAGATGAGTAATGAGCTATGAGTCTACATCCCGACTCTGCCAATTTTATGAATGACTTAAAGGCAATATATGGTTGTATTGTAAGCATTATGTCTTGTTAAAGAATTAAAAGAAAGAAAGAGAAATACCTGTATTCACAAATAATTCCAAGTGTTGCTTTTATTACTCAATTGTTATGTCAAATGACTGTATGCCTATGATGAATAATGAAGCTAATGTACTTCAGCACTTGTGAACATACATTGAAAAGGCAAATAACGTATATGCAGAGATTGTTTATTGAAGTCTTGCTTTTGTTGAATCCAGGTTGTGATGCTTTTTTTTTTTTTTTAAACAAAAATCATAAACCAAGCAAGCAAAACACAACTTCAGTTAAGGTGGTACTGTGTCCAGACACCCTTAAAACTTATGTCCTAGTTCATAAGTGCCATTGAGAAGATGTCATCTTCCAGAAGTTTCCGAGATGTTCTTCATATTTGGCTTGTCCCTGCCAAGTGTGACATATTAGTTTAAGACTACCGGTACATAAATTAGTAAGTTTCAAAAAATAGTCTGGAAATGGAGAAACAGTAGAGATAGCTCAGATTTGAGCTGAGGATGAGAATTAGAGTAGCAAGTTTAAAGTTGCCGCAAGGGGTTTTAACTTTGACTTCTCCCACGCTCTTGGCTGCTGAGGCGGTGTGTTTCCCAGACTCGTAGCAATTACGTACATCCGCTCCCGTGGGGATTCAGAGAAACTGGTACAGTAGCTCTGAGACGTAGGATAGTTGCCAATTCAGACACCGTAACGTGTTACTACATATCGTGTGACTTTGTGCAGTAAGTTTTAAAAGGTCATCTTCTTGAAGACCAGAGCAGTATTTTCTGAGACTTGTACTGACTTCTAAGTTAAGTTGATTTAAAAGAATTGAAAAAAATTGCTTAGCAAATTTTCATTCTTGGCATTGGAATTATGAAATTGTCCAGAATTCATTGATTTCTTCACTATTTTTCTCAGTGTCTTCAGGATCGAAATGCTTTCTTCAATCCAATGAGTTGAATAAATGGGCATGGTTATATCTTCTTTTCAATACACTGTTAACGAGGAAGAAAGGGACAAAAGGCATTTTTGAAAACATGCCTTTCAGAAGGCATTTATGCATACGTGTAGGTGCACGTTCCGATCTCTATCCACAAATGCTGTCACCACAGTCTCCAACAGGAGACTACCTACAGTCAATGAAATGATCCACTGAGTTCAAGGAGGGGACGAGGGAACTTCAGAGAGAGAGAGAGGAGAGACCGTACTTGTTCACATCTAATGCAATGCCATGTTGATAAAGTGTGGAAAATGCACTTTAATCACTCCTGCCCACCCCCAATATTGAAAGACTTTGAGTGGAATTTTGATGTGCCTTTATGTGGAAAATCATGTTAAAAGTAAAGATACAGAACAAGATAATGAAGTGTCACATATAGTCTGACAAATCTGTTTTACTTGAATTTAGTGGCAGATTTGTTCGTCATACTTGGCATTTCCTGCTCTTGTCAGGCAGGTGAGAACGCACCCGCTTCCAACTTCAATCGCTTTCAGAGGGCTGTGTGTATGGCTCTGCTTTCTGTCTTCCTCAGGCACAAACATGAATGTAAACAAATGTGTACACACATACGTTCACACACATACACACACACACATACACACACTCTTACGCAAAAGAAAAATTGGGCACATAGAGATGTAAGTCAAGCATTCATTATTGACTCTCGGTTGTCATGACAACAGGTCTTGAAGACACGCCTGGCCATCCGCAAGACGGGGCAGTACAAGGGCATCCTGGACTGTGCAGTCAAGATCTACAAGCAGGAGGGGCCAAGGAGCTTCTACCGAGGGTACATTCCAAACTGCCTGGGCATCATCCCGTACGCAGGGATCGACCTAGCAGTGTATGAGGTGAGGGGTCATGGTGGTCAAAGGTCAAAGGGTACCGGTCAGTAGATACTTTCTGTGTTAGGAGGATAAAGTTAATAGATACCAGATAGCAATCATCCCTTATGCAGGGATTGACTTAGCAGAAGACAAGGTTAAGGGTCATAGTGGTCAAAGGTCAGACGGTTTGCTTCACAGGGTATATTCTGCATTAATAGGATGAATACAGGTAGCACTCCCCCACACGATGACCCAACTTTTCTCCAAATGTGCAGGAACGATATGCGGGTTTATGTTTTACCCTGCCTACAAAGAAAAGACGAATTCACATATGGCAATTTTTCATTGATATTTGTTCCATCATCTTTTTTCATTTTGTACACAAAGGAAAATGAAATGAATGTAAGTTTTGTAGAATATGTCTGCATGATGAGTTGCCATGATATGCCTCAAATGATGGTTTTTCTTTATCGGGGCATCAACAAATGCATTGCAGATGCAAATGGCTTCTTATAAAACAGCACCAAGTTTGTTACAATTCGATGGTTGTCCCATACTTTCTTTGCAGACAGTGAAGAATGCGTGGATCAGTCGTCACGCCGACTCGCCAGTCCCAAACACCGTGGTATTACTAGGGTGCGGAACCGTGTCCAGCACGTGTGGCCAGCTGGCAAGCTACCCCCTCGCCTTGGTCCGAACAAGATTACAGGCCCAGAGTAAGTGCACCTGCTATGGTCTTGGTAAATGCTGGAATGATTATAATGACCTTCTCATATGTAAACCTTGGGACATGTTCTAAAGGAGAAGTTTCTTTTTACTTGTTTAAATGTTTCACTTAATTGCTTTCACATGAGTTAAAGGACAAGTTCACCTTCATAAACATAAGGATTGAGAGAATGTAGCAATATTAGTAGAACACATCATTGAAAATTTGAGGAAAATCAGACAATCCGTTCAAAAGTTATGAATTTTTGAAGTTTTTGTGCAGTAACCGCTGGATGAGAAGACTACTGCAGTGTGTGAATAACTTAGATGTCACATGCGTACAACAATATAAGGAAAATATAAAGAGAATTTCACAAAATTTCATCTTTTGAAAAAAGTACACATTCCCCCGACTCGTTACCGACAAATGTTATGGGTAATATTATTCCCCCTGCCTTTAGAAAGAGGCAAGTCAAGTGCTCTTTTATTATGCGGAAAAAGTGAAAATATGTTGAATTTTCTTTACATTTTCTTTATACTGTTGTACGCATATGACTCACAAGCTGTAGTAGTCTCCTCATCCAGCGGTTCCAACACAAAAATTTTAAAAATTCATAACTTTTGCATCGATTGTCCAATTTTCCTCAAACTTTCACTGATGTGTTATACTAATATTGTTGCATTCTCTCAATCCTTATGTTTATGAAGGTGAACTTGTCCTTTAAAAGTTTCGAAGAAGGGCTTTGCAAGAATAAAGATATGTGCAAGGCAATTTTGTGGCTTGATTGGAATTCATAAAACTCTTCCACTTATTTTTGTCCCCGCCGAACGAGTTCGAGCAGGGGACTATGAAACGGGCTCCGTACGTGTGTGTGTCCGTGCGTCCATCCGTGCGTGCGTGCGTGCGTCCGTCCGTCCGTGTGTGCGTCCGTGTGTGATCAAAATGTTCAACTTGCTACTTCTCTGTCATTTATGAGCCAATTTTGATTCTGTTTGCTTTATATGATAGCACTACATGGGAGCTTTAAAACTTCTACACAGAATTTCAGTTGTGACCTTTGACCTTGACCTTTGACCTATATTGTACATTTTGCTACAAAATGCTACTCCTTCGCTATTTCTAACCCAATTTCGATTCCGTTTGCTTTATGTGATGGCACTAGGTGAGGGCTTCAAAACTTCGACACAGAATTTTGACCTTTGACTTCTTTGACCTTTGACCTTGATTTGTGACCTATATTGTACATTTTGCTACAAAATGCTACTCCTTCGCCATTTCTAACCCGATTTTGATTCCGTTTGCTTTATATGATGGCACTAGTTGAGGGCTTCAAAACTTCTACACAGAATTTTGACCTTTGACTTCTTTGACCTTTGACCTTGATTTTTGACCTATATTGTGCATTTTGCTACAAAATGCTACTCCTTCGCCATTTCTAACCCGATTTCGATTCCGTTTGCTTTATGTGATAGCACTAGGTGAGGGCTTCAAAACTTCTACACAGAATTTTGACCTTTGTCTTCTTTGACCTTTGACCTTGATTTTTGACCTATATTGTACATTGGCTACAAAATGCTACTCCTTCGCCATTTCTTACCCAATTTCGATTCCATTTGCTTTATGTGATGGCACTAGGTGAGGGCTTCAAAACTTCTACACAGAATTTTGACCTTTGACTTCTTTGACCTTTGACCTTGATTTTTTACCTATATTGCACATTTTGTTACAAAATGCTACTTCCGGCGGGGACATATATTACGCACCGCGTAATTTCTACTTTTCCTGGTCATTGCTATAACTGTTACTCTTCAACAGTGTAACAAGTTTGTTAGTGTGACAAGTGTTAAGTTTTAGGACTGTTATGCAGTATGAATCAAATGGAATACAGTGCAGTAACATTCACTTCAAGAGAGTTCAAGACAGACTTTCCCAAGGTTGTAGATGAAATACTTTGTTAGTTGGGCTTAATGCTAACTTTTGCTTTTAACTCACCATTATTCAGTCACACCATTATAGGCTTCTATGACAGAAGAAAGGGTTTTCTCAGTTTCCATGTGATCATGTTCTTGTTTTTATGCCCCCCCCCCCAAAAAAAAAAAAAGTAGACTCTGAGCAATAGTCCCACATTTGGCTTTGATCCTGAAGTGTGAAGTGTGAAGTGTCTTGAAATACAAAGAGACCATTCAAAGACGAGATTAAGCTGGATAAGATGTGCTAGCAAGGTCAAAGCAATATAACATATGTCCCCCCCCCCCCCACAAAAAAAAAGTAAATAGATGAAATAAAATAAAATGAAATAAAAAAGGGGAAAAAAAAAACCAATCAGACTTTCTGCAATTATAACTTTATAAATGGTGAATCAATAAAAAAGCAATTTCAAGGTATGAAACTATGACTTATTACGTACATCTTGTAGAAAACCCCTTTTGATTTGCTGCGATTTTCAGAGAAATTGGGATATTTGTAGAGCATGTCAGGAATTCCTTTCCTCCAAGTTTTGTCCAGGGTGCTCACACCTTACAAAATGCTGAGATCATGCAAGTGCTAAACTTTGAAGAATGGACCCATGACATGCTTTACAATGATCCACATTTCTCGGTGACCAGTTAACCAAATTGAATTGGGTTTTCTGCAAGATGTAGGTAAGAAGTTACAGTTTTATACTCTGAAATGGTATTCTGATTGTTTAATCATTTTGAAAGATAACAATGCAGAAATCTGGGTGGTTTTTTTTTTTTTGGGGGGGGGGGGCATACTGTATATTGTGTATTTGGACTGTGATTTAGTGAAACAGAAGTTGACTCTGAACTTTGCCACAAGTTTAAGAGTAATGTCCTACCTGAGATCATGGACCTACTGCACATGGACATTCACCGCTCGTTGATTAATTTATGCCCCTGTGTCGGTCAAAAGCATCACAATAACATTTTGAACATGCTTACCTGCTTTGATCTCATCATAATTTGCTGGCAGCCAGCCTGGATATTAACAACACAACATTTTGAAAAATCCAACAGTTATATGTGCAGAAGATCAAAACTTGTATATCAAGGAAACTGCATGTGCAGTTGTAGTGTGTATTTGGTAATCATCGCTCAAGCAATTTCATGTGGGAAAGGCACATACTTTACAAGAGAAAGCAAATAGTCTGGCAGATTGAATGTCATTTTTCATCTAATTTTCCACTTTTTCACACATTCTTTCAGAGTAAACATGCAGAGTAATGGTAGACGACATGTATATTTTACCATTATTAAAGAAACTTTACATGCGTGTCCACAAGTGTCCAATTCAGTAATTACCAATTTTGTGACTCCAAATTTGTTCCTGTTTGGAGGTTTGCTCTTCCCCATCACTGGCGTTTAGTCAAAGGCAGTTGAGTCTCAAAAGGCACCTCGGCCACATATGACGGAAATGAGGGAAACAGTTCCTTAGTCAGTGACAATGCATGACTACACAATCGTCATTGTCTATTAAAACATGTGAATGGATTCATTAAGATGCACATAATCAAGTGGCAGCAATGATGATGGATGGAAGAAAGACCTTCGTTCATAGCCCATGAGTGTATTGAGTCCATGCTTTCATAAAAATGGCCAGTCATGCTTTGCGGGCAATGAAAGAAGTCTATTCTAGTGTAGCCCGTAAAGAAGTGACATGGATTTTATTTTCACGAAAAGGGCAATTGTAGGTTGTTAAGGATACAAGTAAGTCATTAGAGTTAGACCTGCACTCAGCTAATTTTTGGTTATCTTTATAACCCATTGAGGATGAGTCACGTGTAAACTCAGGCAAGTGTCTGTGGGAAATGCATGTTGTAGCAAAATCAGCCCATCCTCGACGGGTGAAGCCAAGAGAAGTAGGCTGCAATATAACTTTGACTGTGATAACCCTTTGACAATCTCACCAGCATCACGGAACGCAACCATGGGAAGCCTATTCACCGACATCATCCGGTCCGAGGGGCTGAAGGGCTTGTATCGGGGCATCACGCCAAACTTCATGAAGGTCATCCCAGCGGTCAGCATCGGCTACGTGGTCTACGAGAACACCAAAACGGTCCTCGGCGTGCGGGCTGTATGAGGGAGGAGAGAGGAGGGGGTGGGAGGACGCCACCAATGTGTGGGACGAGAGGTGGATGGACATTGCTGAGGCATGTAGCCCACATAGGGTGTGACTTGGGTTTCATGTCACCTGCTTGGTGTCTCAGTGGTGTTGTTTTTATTTTACAGTTAGAGTGTACAACGGATGATGGCAGAGAGGGAAGTGTTGGCCAAGTACGGACAGGTAATTGTCCAGACCTCAGTTGCTGCTTGAATTCATGTGTTCACGAGAGAGGGAGAGAGAGAGAGAATGAGAGGGACATAACACACACGCACACAATGAATGCTCTGATGAGGTTTAGTGCATAACTCAATGCTCTCAGATATTCCGTCAGCTGTGTGTGGTACATAACAGATGGGTTAGCAATGCAATAGTGCGAGATATTCTGTGCATAGTAGGTATGTGGGGACATGAGCACAAGTTTGTTTGCTAGAAGAAAACAAGATGGTACATGTGTCTGATATTTAATAGTTTATATTATATGGCAATTTTTAGATTGTAAGATACGTTTTATTATTAAATACATATGGAGTAATATGGGTCAGTAAAGTTTTAGTGTTTCATGTATTAAGTTTCCTGCAAATGTCGTTTACATTTGTCTTTTCTCAGGATATTTGTTGAACTTCTTTAACACCATTTGTTCCATGAAATATATGGGCTAAACAGCCTGGCTAGTCAGTCGTCTTATTTCACATAAGGTCAGTGATGACAAACACAGCTTACAAAGAAAAAGAAAAAAAGAAAATGAATGTTGGATTCTCATTTAAATGATATATGTCTCTGAGAAAAGTAAGATTTTGGTGTATATCACAAGAAATCCCAGATCTAAGCTAGGCCTGATTAAGCAATATTCTAGTCTGGAGTAGATAGTCCTGTTGATATTTTGCCACTCAGCAGTGAAGCATGGGACATTTTGTTCTCTGAACAAAACTAAATCTGCAATTTGGTCTTGTTAGAGAGTGAAACAATAGTAGTTAGCAGGGAAGATTAGATTGGTGTATAAGACAGAAATATTCTTGCTTGCATTGGTAGCGTGGTACACCAAACTCATTTTCCACACACACACACACACTCTCTGCTCTGTAGTTTCTGATAAGAGGTTACGCTCAAGAGTATGTATCTCTGGTGAACCTGATCAAAGCAAGCAATAGCCTTGAAGTCACTCAGGCAAAAGATTGAGAAGTTTCAGACTCCGATCTTTAAGATCTCAAAGTTTTACCAGTGTGACGGCAAACTTCCTGCAAAACCTCCCACTCAAACTAGGGACATTTCCCCCACTCCCGCCAAACTTCTCCATCTTTTGCCGCTGTGAATGCTAGAAACTGAAACTTCTTGAAGTTTGTCATGTGACCAGTCCACCACCTGTTTTGGGGCCGTGCCTCCAAACCATGCCGTCGTCGTTGTGATGAACAGGTGTGCATTGCTACGTCACAATCACCAGCTGTCAGACGGCGTACTCCTTCTCTCTTGTGCATGCGCACTAGTGGCCCAATCTTTTCTATCCAAAGATTGATTCAAGTTTGGCTGCCAGTGTGAACGGACAACCAGAGATCGTGAAGGCCTCGCGATCGTCAACTTCTCCATCTTTTGCCAGTGTCACCGCGGCTAATGAGCTGGCTCGATCTACTACTTTCTTGAGCTGAGCGTAGTGGCATTTGCGTGGGGGAAAATTCCCCAATGGCTCTCTGTAGTACTGCTCTGACAGTGAACATTATTCCCGAAGGATGGGATATGGAATTGTAGCTGACGGAAAAAGGCAGGTGGCAAAATTGACTGCTCTGTAGGAAGTATTCCAGTACTAGCAAACAAACGAGAAGGCCAGATATGTACTTTTTAAACAGGGCATTGCCGCTTCCATCATTACAGCAATATTTGCATGTCGTACAGAAAGGGTAACTGCAATTTGTGAGCTCGTCTCACACACACTCACACATGCATGCTGATATGATCTTGATTTTGATCTTAAATCTTTAAAAAGAGCAAAAAAGCAGTTGTATTTTACCAACTGTATTTCCAGATGTACAATAATCATACTTAAAAAGTACATGTATCATGTTTCGTACTCCCCCCCCCAAAAAAAAAAAAGAAAAAAGAAAAAATGAAACTAAAAAATGCGACCGAACAAATCGACAAAAGCCCATTTCTGCCTTTCCACTTGTGGTGTTCTCTTTCCCCGTTTGAACAATAAGTGATGAAAGTTAACAGTTAACCCACAACTCCCTAGATTTTAACACAAGGGGTGACAAAACTTGATAATCCATACCTGAAAGCTTTTACCAGCAGTGTTCAGGTCGAGTTGGTTCACTTTTGGCTGAGATACAATATTCTGCAAGGTCATGTCAATATGACTGTGCCAAGTGGAATAACTCCTGTTCTATGCACTTCCTCAGTAGTAACTAACTATGCGAATGACTAGCAACTATGACACTTCTAATCTTCGTGAATTCTTTTTTTTTTCTTCTTATCGTTGAGTTTTGTGGAATGGCTTGCTCCTGTCTTTTGCTCCAGTTGCTGTTTGCACAATGGGAGGTTCAAATAAATTGGAACTTACTTGTCAAAGCCGGAAAGATGTTCAGACTTCTATAGGAGATTGATTTACATGTAGACCTCCTGTCATAGCTGAGTTATGAAACACACAACATTTAGGAAAGGAATGAGATTGCGCTTTCCCTTAGAATTAAAACTTTGAAATTCGAATGGCAGCTTTCTCTAATCTATTAAAGAGAGAGCACAACTCTGTCGTTCCGAATATCTTGTGGATGGTGGACAGATGAAATAAGAAAGTGGAGTGCTTTCACCAGATGTGGTGAGCTTCTCTTAGCATCCTTCGATGTAGCCGTTCATGAATGAATGAGACGTATGTACGATATGCATACAACTTGTTATTACACATATCTATTAGGTAGTAGGTAGGTCTAGTTGTATCTTAGTATGTGTGTAACAAGGTGTACACATTCTGAAAACCGTATATTGTAGTTGTCAGAAGAGACAGGTATAGCGTATTTTGTATGTGTAGCCGATAACTTATTATGCATTTACCATTCAGGTATTTTGTCATTTTATGAGAAACCTGGTGTAAATTTTGGTCTTAATTTTAACATATTCTATGTATTCCAGATATATATGAGTGGCTTCTTTTTGGTTCTAATGACCAGATATATAATATTTGATTGTTACTATTAAAGGTTGTAGGTTTCCGTGGATATTCAAAAATGTATCTGTAAAGTGGGTAGATATTTATTCCTTTGAGAAAATATTTCACAGTATGCATGGAGCGACATTTACTCATGTATTTGCACAATGGAAGAAAGACGTTAACAAATGCAACAGCATCTTATCAGGAATAGAGTGCGACCCGGCTGTTGTTTCTTCGTGCATGGCATGAATTATAAATAAATACTCTGGCAGTAGCTCTGAAAAAAAGTGATGCATTTCACTCTTCTTGTGCAAAAAAAAAAAAAAAAAGGGAAAAAAGGTAGAAAAATATCCCTATTGAAGTCTTCATGAAGCATTGCGAATTTTATAAATATTCAACTGAAGGACAAACGTCTTTCCTTGATTGCTATGTTGCTGTTTTAGACTCATGTGAGTTTTTCTGTATGATGTACTAATTCTGCAGTTACCTCTGCCAGCTGATTCCTGGAAAAAAAAAAAAAATCCAGAATGAAAGCGACTCTGATATACTTCAGAGTCTGCATCCAACCAGCGTTGTCATGCCATTGAGTGAGCACATGTGATATACATGTATTAGTCTGTTCTTTGAATCTTTCAAAAGCACAAAATACATACATACATGACTTGTAAGCTAGTAACCGCACTGGCGGCCCGAACACTTCGTGTGTGGGTCGCAGCGCAACCCTATCCCACCTGATATATCTCTTGATATGGCTTAGTAACATGGGGGCCAGAGACCCAAATACAGGATTTTGTTACAAAATTCGCAGCTGACCTGTGAAATGAGATACATCTCATCTCACATCTCACACAATTATCAGCATAGGTATTAAGCTAAGATATAAACGGCTATAAGAGTCCAATGAACCGTTTTCTCTGTGCCTTTAGTTCTTGCTGCGCACTTCATTCAGGGGCCAAGTCATCATACTTATGCAGGTAACATGCATAATGTATGATTGTGCATGTGCTGTGTATATGTAAGCTGTATATGACGATTTCTCGGCCTCTGAAGGCACAGACAAAATCATTCATTGGACTCATATAGCAGGTTATATTTGAGGTCGATTCCACCTATGATAATTGTAAGTATCTCATCTTCCTGATCGGCTGCAAATTTTCGAACAAAACCCTGTATTTTGGTCTCTGGTCCCCATGATGCTATGCCATATCGAGAGATACATCAGGTGAGAAAGAGTCGCGCTGCAGCACTATCACAAAGTGTTCAGGGTTCCAGGCCGCTCGTGCGGTTGAGCTAGGATCTCCCTTTTGCTATCATCAGGTTGTAGCGCCCTCAATTCCTAGGGTGTCGTTGAGTCTCTTCAAAACAGGGGGAAAAAAAAGAAAAAGAAAAGAAGAAGAAGAAAAAAAAAAAACAGGCCCTGGGCCGGAGCTTCAGAGGTAGCTCGTGTTATGACAAAGTTGGTGAATATAGTAGCTGCCAATGATGACTTTGGGGACAAGAATTAGAAGGAGGGGTATAATGAGGGAAAAGGAGTCACTGGCATAAATTTGCAAATGTAGCCTATATCAACATGGGCACACCTTTCATACTCATTGCGGTATTTATAGCATGCTTTAGTCATTGGATGTCTTTTGGCATGCCCGATATGTCACACACGTTTAAATAAACATGACCCATGGATGATATTTAAACTGCCTCTGTGTATTCCGTTATATGGAATTATTTAGCCATTATATCTCGAAACAGAGCAGAAGGCTGGGAGTGGTAGCACTGGCAAACCCTTTAACTCAAGTGGTAGCATTTGTTCGAAAAAAAAGAAGAAGAAACACTGCATGTAAGGAAATGCGAAATATGAGTTCCTTATGAATGTATAATGCAGGCTCTTTTTTGTTGTGAAAGTTGCAGAAATTGTTTTTAGAGGTAAGAATACCTCGAGTTGCTTCATACACCTGTCAATTATCAGTTAAATCATTAGTTTGGCGTGGATGGTGCAAGGCGGTTGAGACACTGTTGTAGAAACAGCTAACTATAATGTGAGGTGAATTGTGTGTGAAATAGCTTGTCTTTCTCTGTCCATTTTCACTTTTCAGGAGCCTGAAAGGCAGCTGGATTACAGGCCATGCACAACTCTTGTCGGTCAGTTTATACAATGTTTTAGTAGAATGTGATCCAGTAGCCTCAGTGAAAGGAAAAAAATGAAAATAAAATGAATATGTTCATTTGTTTGTTTGTTTTTAACCTCAGACCCAATATTTTTGTGATTAGACTACATGTAATCTGTGTGTAGAAAAAAACAAAACAGCTGGTGCAAATTTTACTTCCTCATCTCGTACACCGTTATTTAAGTATTTTCATGTTTCAGTTTTGCTTTCCACACTTTTCAGCCTTGCATACCAATGACCTTCAGATATTTTTGACTGATGTTATGACTATGGGCATCAGAGGGAAGTGGGTTCCACCATGTACAATCCTTCCGCATGCTATTTCCAATTTGCCATGATGTATGAACAATCCTCATCCTGGACTAGGGTGCAGCTGCACCTGCACAGAGTAGAGATTAATTTACACACTGGTGAATGTGGCAAAAATATTGCACTCCCAATATCAAACAGTAACTCATTGACAGAGGTGAAACCAAGTACTTGCTGTCTATGACAAAAAAAACAAAAAAAACAAAAACAAAAATGAAACAAAACAAAGTGGACGTGATCTGGCGCTTTTTTTGTTGGGGGGGGGGGGGGGGTTGCAGAATTCAAAGACTGTAAACACAATTTGCAGTAGTACAGTGTAGGTAAAAGGATTTATAAACACTTTATGTGGACATCCTGAAGTGCCAAGATTTCTGCCATGGCCATTAATTTGTCTGCATGGGGGCAATGTCAATAAAGGGTTTCTGACTCAACAGTAATCAATCAAGCACTGTCTTTAGATATTCTAAAATAGTAAGCCCATCATCAAATGGAGCAAAATAATACCTTTCCAATGATGCCTCACATGCTACATAACAAAAAACATACTTCAAGTAATGATAAAAAATATCCTATAATTTCTTGTGATTATCTGTGTGTGTGTGTTTTTTAAAGCAACTTAAATTGCAAATATCTCAAAATTAACAAGAGTGGAGTTAACTTGTTATGCATTCAAACTCTTCAAGCTTTTCTTCCCATTAAGCCAAATACCTCCATCTTCCCAATTGAGCAATATTTAGTTACTAGGCAGTTTCCTCTCATAATATCCCTTGTCTTCTACCTGCATTGTTTCTCTAGTCTTTTGAGAGGCCAGTTTCTTGTGTCAGCATGTTCATGTTACAGCCAAAATGTGTGTTTTTGTTTGGTCGTTTGTTTTCATTACGCTAATGCCATTGAGCTGTTCAAAAGTCTAATGGCATTAAAAGGCAGAGAGATCATCAGTACTTTTACGGGAGAAATGCATTTGGAAGGCTCTGATGTTCAGGTGATTCAGATGTTGTGGAGTGACTTGTATGTGAAGATACATAGTAGCGCTTAATTTATTGTCAAGGCTGGAAACAAATGTGAGGCAGATTGTTATGTAGCTGTCCAATGCATGTCATGTAGTGTGGGATCGTGGTTCAATAATGCAACTAACCTGTTCCATACGGGAACCTGATTGCCTGTATATTCAGTCTATGGGGGTTTCAAAATTCAGTATATGGAACGGGTTAACGGCATGAGAAGTTGGATTCACAAGTTGGCTTGTGTGTGCGGGAACCGTTTCTGCGAGGAAGTCAAATTTTTGTGCATTGTGGGATAGAGCCAAGCAAACTCACCTGGTCATAGAACTGAATATGTGAGTGCATGTTTCACACATTATATGAGGTTTCAAACTGTGGTCACGAAGGGAGTATTGAGCTTTCTTATTATCAGAATTTGTAAACCCAGTCACTTGGCATTATGGTTCATAGTGATGTTTCTCTGACTTTGATGAAATGTAGATGTAGACCAGCTAAGTGGGACTATGATTGGAATCATCCCATGATACAGTTGAACATTGCTTTGAGCATCTCTTTTTTGAAAATACAGTGTATGCTTAACAAAATGTATGTTTTCTCCATGTACAAACAATGTTGTCATACATTTAAAAAAAAAATCAAAATGCTCGAGTGGACAGAAATCATCTGGTGGTTTCAAGCGGCAGTCACTGTTGTCTGCACCTCATGTTTAAGAGAAAAACTGTGTTACCATGTTGACCATTGTCGGAATCTGTTTTCCATTGTCACCTTGCTATGGATGCCTGCACCGAGTTATGAAATGGCAAATTTCATTTGTTAGTCCGGCATACAATGTGAAGTGAGTGAGATATAAGATTTTTGTCATCTGCTATGTGTCTCATGCGACTAGAGAAAGTTATAGGATATCAAAGATAACGTCACCGTTCTCCTCCACCCCAAGTGAAACAGGCAGTTTGTGATCTGGGGGGCATTTCATGAAGCGTTTTGGTCGGATATTTTTCTGACAAACTGTTACAAGCTACTGAAATCCTTGCATCTGATTGGCTGAGAGCAAATTTGTCCGACAACTTTGTCGGACGAAATGCTTCGTGAAATGTTTCCCTGAGCTGCGGTGTGGAAAACAAAGAGAGGAAGAAGAGGAAAGAGTTTGATATTTTCAGAGTCTGTCGTTGAGGGCTACTGCTGTTAAACTACAGGAATAGATAATAATGTCCCATCTGTCTGCTTCTTGGTCATTTAAATCGGCATAGCGCAGCGTGACAAACAGGAGACGTGATGATTGGTGGGGTGGATTTGGCGTGGGGCCAGAGCCACACCCACTGCCGAGTGGTGAGATGCGAAACTTTTTCCAAACTTGCCCTGAAGCCACGCCCTCCCGCCTGCCACAGGTGGTACATGATGTACCTTCCCAGAGGACATTGCCAATGTTACCCTGAGTTTAATGATTAGATGATATGTTCGTTAGCTGTAAAATGCTGCACCTCCTGAATACTTGAGGTATTCAAACTGACTGCATCTCATTGAAAGTAATCTATACATGTAATCTGTTAGTTCTGATGAATTTAACCAATCTAAGTTTCTTATTCGCTCGCAAGTGTAAGTGCTTTTATACAAGAAGATGTCATTTCTTTTTTGAAATGTGACTTCTTATGTACTGTATATATGCTAAACAAATATGATAATGATTTTTGTACTCATAGAGTACATGGCAGATTAAAAAAAAAAGAAGGAATGATCGTGTGATAAAGGTACAGGATTGATCGCAGGCGAGATGTTGGACGCATTGAACTCAGAAGAAAATGTTGGCATGAGCCAAGTGTTTTTTAACTGGTGTGTCATTCTCAAACTGTGTGAAGTGGGACTTCTCATATTGTGTTATTCATTTTTGTCACATCAAGAAATGCTTGTGCAACCTCAATAATGGGTCGAATGCTATGATCGACGTGTCGTTGAAGTGTGTGCACTGAAAAAAAGAAGAGATGTGCAAGCAATAAAACAAGGGAAGTAAAAGTGCATTGCACCCAAAGAGATTATTATCTCTTTTGTTGCACCCCGCAAGTGGTAAGACGATTGAATGAAGATGGTTGACAAAGCTAACTCGATCGCTGGCCTTGTGTGGTAATGTGTGCATGAACCATGTGCCAACACGAAGCTACATGAACTGTTGTTCAGTATGAATGCAGGGTACTTTAATATGTATTGTTGATCCTAGTTGACTCGCCTCTTTAAGGCATGGAAATGCAGTTTGGAGATCTAAAATACATCTAGTTTATTTCAAAGTGTCAACAGCATTCCTTCATTTTTCTTTCTTCAATATGTTTGTTCATTCTTTGAACGCACTATTTTTTTTTTTATTACTGTACATTTTTCTTTTATACAAACTCAGCCTAGAATATTACTATTCAGTCTTAAAGTATTCTTTCATAATCGTATGTTAATGAAATTTCAAATGCGAACAGATGTGTTTGAAGAATATGAACATATTTGTGTTGGTTTTTTTTTATGTTAATGAATACGTATCTACAATCTGACATTATTATCTCTTACTAAATAGATATCGCTACGCAACCATTGTAGCTTTTATCGAGATTTATGCCACATAGCCGAAAGAACAACTTCTGCAATCTTAACGAAGGAATTTGTGATTGTCATAGGATAAATATGTGTGGTTACACAATGTAATGTGCCAGTGCTCCCGAATGGATGATGCATGTACCTGTGATAATACAGTGTATACATAGTATGTACAATTGTACCTGAAATGGCAGTGCCTATCCAAAGTAACTGACTTATCTAAATGGTGATGTACGCAAGCATGTCGAACTTGAGATCGCACGTGAACGATGCTTTCCATTAAAGTTGAAATGCTGTCTATCGCAGCTCTGGTTCGTTCCAAACAAAAGATGATGTTTCATTGTGATCTTTTCTTTTGCGAGTTTTTTATGTCCCATTATTGAAACCATAGAAATTTCCTCTGTTTTTTGTTGTTTTTTTTTCAATCCGGAAATGGGCATCTGTACTATAAAGGAAGATCTATTGAAGTTAGGGCTCAATCCAGCTATATTGTGTTAGGTAATATAAGATGATAACAATTACCCCATAGCGTTGTTCACACTATTATCTAAAGTCTCTGGCACAGAAATGGTTAAGTTGGAATAGAAGTAACATGCATGAAGAAACACGGTATACCCCTTTGTGTGCATTATTAGGCCCTACACCACGAGAAAAAAAAAATTAACTCACTAGATTTTGCTGAGGAGGTCAAATGTCAAAGGTTCCGAGTGAAAACGTGAAAACTCAGAGATTAGTTTCATAAGAACAAGTGAAATTTTATAAGCACGGCTGAAAATTTGATCAAAATCGGATGAAAATTAGGGAAGTTATGAAATTATTTGGTTTTTGCTAATTTTTTCCTCTGCTCAACACTTGTCGAACAGTGAATATGAGTATGCAAGTGAGTGAGCTGATATCGTCATCCCCTCACAACTTGCCATTCGGTTTGTACTGTACACAAAATCTTGAAATTTCGAGTTTTTTGTTGAGATGCATTTATATCCCAGTCTCAAATCCCATTGCATATCTGGCTGATTACTGGCGTACTGGTATTCTTAATCAAATCAGCCAGGAATGATACATTGCATTATATTTTACAATTTCATAACAGAATCAGTAAATTTTCATTATTTGTGTACACGAACATTGGAAAACTGTGATTTGATGACATCATCAGCTTACTAATATGCAAATTCATATTAACTGTTCCAAAACTGCTGTGCCTTTTCTTTTCGGTGTGCATAAATCATACGCGGCAAAGACATACAGAATGGAATACAATGAAACAGGGATGTGGTTGTTTAAACGATTCTACAGGTGATAATACAAGTTGTATTCGATCATAGAGATGCCCTTCTACATTGAAGAGGAACTTTTCGATCGTAGCACTCTGGCAATATCGTAAGCAAGTTCAATATTACCTCATTTACATATTGGTACAAATTACCTTTCTTTTTTGAATAGTCCGTCGGTTGACATTTTAGCAGGCATCTATATTTCATTGCTTTGTATT